>NC_071512.1:86460144-86767644 GCF_027887155.1 Malaclemys terrapin pileata
TCCATATCACAAAACTATCATCCCATGGATAATACCCTTTTTGGTAGCCTGATCAGAGAAACCAAGGAAAGAATGGGCATGGAGATTGAGGGCAGGATTCACAAAGGGATTTAGGTGCCTAACTGCCACTTTAGGCACCCAAGTCCAAAAACTAGGTGCCACTGATATTCACAAAACCCGTGCACAGCTGCCACCGCAAATCCTGCGGTTAAAATCTTCAAGGTACTTAGACATGTGCAGAGCTGCCTAAACCCTGAGATTGGCTTGAAGCCTAACTCCCGCATAAGCCTCCCCCATTCTGAACGAGTGCTCTAATTACAAGGCTAGTGATAGGCAGGGGAGGGGAGAAGGAGGCACCACCTCCACTGTTTTTCTTGCAAAAGGAATGACCTGCTTTATGTGCCTTACTCCAGGAAAGTGTTCACAGCTGTGAATTCCAAGTGGGAAAAGGCGGATCCCTTGGTCCCAGACTTAGGTTATGTCTTCACTACAGGCTCTACAACAGCATAGCTGCAGCTGTGCCTCCACAGTGCTGTCACACAGATGGTTCCCACACTGATAGAAGGGGTTTTTCCACTGCCGTAGATAATCCACCTCTCCGAGTGATAGCAGCTAGGTTGACAGAAGAAAATTTCAAACACTGCGGATTAGGTCATCTTAACTATGGTACTTGGGGGTATGAATTTTTCACACCCCTGAGCGATGTAGTTAGATTGATATAAATTTTAAGTGTAGACCAGGGCCGAAGCACCTAATTCCCCTTGAGGGGTGGGGCTAAAGCCACACCTTTCTGCTCAGCATTTCTTATTGGTTAGGTTAGGCAGCTCCTTGCTCAGCACTCTGGCTTTTGTGGTCCCATTCTTAGGCAGCTTTCTCCATGCATTGTAAGGGGAGCCGAGGTGCCTAACTCAGGCCGTGAATTCCTCTAGGCAGCAAGGTGCCTAAGAGTTAGTCACGGCAAAAGTCCCCCTTGTGAGTCCCACCATGAGGTTCTTGAGGCAATGCCTTCTATTTGACGTATAGGATCTAGGTACTTTAGTACACCCATCACCATGGTATCAGAATGCAACACTTCCAGCTGTGGTCAAGGGAAGGCACACTAACAGGGTTTGCACTATCACGGTGTCCATGCTATATCCGTTTTATGTTTACCCACTGGAGTTTACAAAACTATGTTACCTACTATGCAGAGAGATACCATAATCACATTTATTAAAAACATTAGCAATAGTTTCAGGCAGACCCAATGGCTTTTGGTGGAAGTTCTCTGTACTTCCAAGCAAAGAAGCCATTGGAGATTAGCCTTATAATTACTATTATCTATAATACACCATGGGGAAAAATTTCAAAAGTGCCTAAGTGACTTTAAGCTTAAGTCTCATTTTCAGAAATGACTTAAGCACTTCTGAAAATGTTACCCCTTATGTTTGTGCCTTTTCTACCGTCTATAGGTAGCAGTACTGCTGATAAATACAAAGAAGAATAAAGAACTGGCAGAACCTAGAGACTACATTCACTACCACACATAAACAATTAAATACCAAAAATATATAGGGGGGAAGGAACCTGGTCTAAATCCATATTTCCAGTCTAGCAACTCTATATAAATTGATAAATTTGGTGTGGAGTGTGTAATTTGAAATCCAGATCTTATTAAAATGTTGTAGTTGAGAACCAGCTCTAATAACCCCATTTTGCTACTGTTAAGAATGCTGATTTAACAGATATATGTCTGTTTTCATTGAGTTTGCTATCATTGTATGTGGAGCAACAATAGAATAGCAACACAGTTGTGAACCATCTTCATCAGGTTTTTTCAGTTACTTTCACTCATCTCATGCTATAAGATCACTTACAACAGCTTGTATTTTCTTACCCCATCCATCAAAAATGCCTAATGAAAAGAGAAATATGGTATCTGATTCCAGTCATGTTATTCTAAAGGAATTAATCTGAATCATCATCACCTTAAATGCTTCCATTCAGAATGATTTTTATGATGAGCTCAAGAAAAGTACGTGCAGTTTCAAATAGGTACTGCTGTATATTAAATCACATACCTGCGTGATAAAATGCTGCCACTTTTTGGAGATAATCTTGTTATTGCTTAGAGCAATTTCTAATGCAAATGAGTAATGATGTAGCAGTTGATGTATCCAATTTTCTTGGATAGGCAACACTGATTACTGGAAACCTGCAGAAATGCAACACCTGGGATACAGCTATGCTACTTGGACTTCTCTTTGTAAGTTTTCTCTGCAAATCCTAGGGTAGGTTTCTTCCCTGAAAAGCATGAGCCTGAAACAAGTAAGTAGGCAAAAAGGTGGAAATGATTATAAAAAGTCTATTTTGGCATTGAAATAGAGAAACAAGAGCTGTTTAGAGTCACCAGTTATTTAGAATATGTGCGATCTCCAACGAACTGGCAGAGAGTTCCCCTGTTCACTGTTTATAAAAATGTACTTTTTAATCTGCCTGATCCTCCATCCTTTGCCCTCCCAAAACTCCCAATATGTTCAATGTGAGTTTGGGTGGGCAAGGAATGCAGTATTGGGCTTACTACATATTATGTAGTCTGTAGAATATATTTCAAATTTTACAAATGTAGTCAATTTGGTATATTTAACAGGAGCTGTTGAATGTTCAGCACTTTTGAAAATCTGGCCATTCATTTATGTGTATAGAAGTCTAACTTTAAGTTCCTATATTTGCAAATCTTAGTTCTGGGATGCATTGCTGACTCTGCCATTGACTTGCTGTTTGACATTGGACAACTTGGTTAATATCTCTGTGCTTAAGTTTTACTACCTGTAGGATGCAGATGGTAATACTGATCCACCTTTGCACGTGCTTTGAAGTCCATGGATGAAAAGCCTGATGAAAGTCCTAAATAATGTTAGAATCTAATCAGAGGAAGAATACTATGAAAGGAAAGACAGGACCTGGAAAGCTATCAACCTATTTTCCTGACTTCTAGCCCAGGTTAAAAAACAGGAGACACAGTAAGGCAATCTATTTCTGAAGATCTGGTGTAGAGGAAAGCATTGCATAACAGCCAGCAGAGATTTGTCACCTTTTTGACATAACAATGGAGCCGGAAGACAAGGGGAATACTGATTATAAATTTACTCTATATTTTATATTATTTCTATCTAAAGGCAAACCTGAGAGATTGAAGACATTGTTGGATAATACAAGAGATAAACATCTGACTTACAAATGGGAATTGATAATAAAATAATATTGGGCCTCTTCAGAGGAGAAATCCCGCCCCCGGAAACTCCAATGCCCAATTTGCAAGGCCCATTGCTTTCTCAAGACAGGGTGGGGAGGCTTTTAATCTTGTACTGGGAAGGAAGGGTGTGGTCTGGAAAATCCAGGGCGAGCTAGGCTCTTCAGGGCAATTAGGTTGCTTGCAACCCTACTGATTGCAAAGGCTGAGCACAGCCTTTGGTAGCAAATCACAGGAGCTGCTAGACGTCCTGTGGTGCACATTATACCCCAGAGGGGCAGGGAGGAAGAGGGTACATGACCACACACCCAGCATTGCCCAGAATGGAGGACATGCTGCACTCTAGGAGCATGGTGAAGCAGGTATGCTCCCTTGTGCACCGTGTGGCTCCAGGAGGCATTGTACTTCAGGGAGATTCAACACCAGCTTGTGCTCTCATTGGGGTAGTATAGTGCTATGCTACACTCTCAATGCAGGGCAAAACTTGACTGCCTCTATGTAGCCCTTATGGTACATTTTTAAATGCTTACAGGGTAAAACAGCTATTTGCACTAGATGGCAATAGTAAAAAGTGAGGCACAGTGGGTTTAAGTTAATAAGGGCATTAATGAGGTCATTATGAGTATCTGAGGAGATGCATCCAAATTAAGGCTAGAGAATTTTAAGCAACTTACACGTTAAGAGTCTTTTCTGGAACTGGGTGAGATCATTGTCATAAAAAGAGTCCCTCAATCAAACTGACTTGCTTTTGAGTTCCTGAACTCCAACATTTTGTCAAAAATATTTCAACACATTTTTGCACAAACTATTTTCCACTATAGGGATGACTTTAAATGGAGACACTGGAGTGCTGAGATTGGTGGGGTGAGTGGGGCAAGGGGGATGGAACACCTAGCTTTTTCCACAAGGATGTGCAGGCCAATCTGTCTTCCGAGGAACAATTCAGAGGAAATTACATAATTTTAAATTTGCGGTTTCCACTTTCCTGTGTGGGGTGGATGAAGCTGTATGACTGCTATCTTGAGGTTTCCTGCTGTTTTCAATACATTGCACTTTAAACTGCCTTATAACTTGCATTGGGTCTCTTTAAAATAGTCTTACTTGTTTAACTAGTTAATGCTTTTGCAGCATTTTGAAGATGTAAAGCACCACAGATTTACTAATTTCTTAATAATCATTTGGATAAATGGATCCAGAAAATTGCATATTGATGGAAAGAGTTTATGCTCTTTGCAGTCAAATATTTTCCCATTGGCTTCATGCAAAATTGCTTGGCCAAAGAGATTTTCCCGAGGCTCTCTCAGTAATGAATGCAACTTTCTTTTGTTTCTGAACTCTCCGAATGCATCAGGAAAGGGTAAAGCATAAGGATAAAGGTCTGTTCTGGGGCTGTGTTCTCTAATATGATTGTTAGAAAATCAGCAGTTTTCTGCCAGGAAGTAAAACAAACCATTTTCCCCCAAGTACCAGTGAAATATATGAATACGATAGAGCCCACTCACTCATGCTACATTAATTTTTAAAAGTATCAATTTTGTAATCTTTCAGTTATGGTGTATTATAATGATAATAATCACAAGGAAATCCTTTTTTTCCCCATTGCTAGAGGCTATGCCATCAGATCACTTTCAGCTATGCCGAAGACACCTGATTAATAAAGCTATCATCAATTATTTAGACTTTACTTAAACATTAATTCTCTTAGCAGTTGGGCGGTGTTGAAAAAATTAAAACCAAATAAATTATATGTATAGCTACACGAAGGGTAGCCTAAAAGCCACTGCCACAAACTGTTTGTCCTCAGACTGTCATAATTTAGAAGCATTAAAAAAAAAGCCAAACAAACCTAATTTGACTTGCATCATGCCCTGAAGTGAAGATTCACTGCCAACATCAGGCTCTATGGAACACAAGAGAGTGCCCTCTACTGGAACTAGAAACTGACAGCAAAAGTGTTCCAGCTGAACACCAACAACAGGTTCCCAGACCATTCAGGTTTTAAGACTGGAACCAAAATGTGACCCAGCATCCAGGATATCTGAGCAAAGGTGTGATGTACCCATGATAGCTCACCTTACTCAGATATGGGTGATGTGCTTTGGATTGGCTGACACATCCAGAATGCTTTGCAGTAAAGTACCCCGGAGGAGGCAAAAATCACTGGATTAAATAGATATTCATAGTCACACACACTAACCCATTCCAGCGCCAGGAGAGTATTTAATCTTAGTTTTGGAGCTTTTCCGTTTAGGCCTTATAATCTTTGACAGTCTAGAGTGCTGCTTTTCCCAATCTGAAATTTAGGAATCATAGAATCATAGGACTTGAGAGGTTATTTAGTCCAGTCCCCTGCACTCATGGCAAGACTAAAGTATTATCTAGACCATCCCTGACAGGTGTTTGGAGATTTTTAAGAGCAGGTTAGACAATGATGGAGATTCCACAACCTCCCTAGGCAATTTATTCCAGTGCTTAACCACCCTGATAGCTAGGAAGATTTTCCTAATGTCCAACCTAAACCTCCCTTGCTGCAATTTAAGCCCATTGTTTCTTGACCCATCCTGAGGTTAAGAAGAACATTTTTTCTCCCTCCTCCTTGTAACAACCTTTTATGTACTTGAAAACTGTTATGTCCCCTTTCAGTCTTCTCTTTTCCAGACTAAACAAATCCAATTTTTTTTCAATCTTCCCTCAGAGGTCATGTTTTCTAGACCTTTAATCATTTTTCTTGCTCTTCTCTGGACTTTCTCCAATTTGTCCACATCCTTCCTGAAACGTGGTGCCCAGGACTGGACACAATACTCCAGTTGAGGCCTAATCAGCGTGGAGTAGAGCAGAAGTATTATTTCTTTTGTCTTGCTTACAACATTCCTGCTCATACATCCCAGAATGATGTTCCCTTTTTTTGCAACAGTGTTACACTGTTGACTCATATTTAGCTTGTGGTCACTATGACCTCCAGATCCCTTTCAGCACTACTCCTTCCTAGGCCGTCATTTCCCATTTTGTATGTGTGCAACTGATTGTTCCTTCCTAAGTGGAGTACTTTGCATTTGTCCTTATTGAATTTCTTCCTATCTACTTCAGACCATTTCTCCAGTTTGTTCAGATCATTTTGAATTATAATCCTATCCTCCAAAGCACTTGCAACCCCTCTCAGCTGGTATCATCTGCAAACTTTATAAGTGTACTCTCTATGCCATTATCTAAATAATTGATGAAGATATTCAACAGAACCAGACCCAGAACTGATCCCTGCAGGACCCCACTCATTAAGCCCTTCCAGCATGACTGTGAACCACTGATACGTACTCTCTGGGAACAGTTTTCTAACCAGTTATGCACCCACCTTATAGTAGCTCCATCTAGGCTGCATTTCCCTTCCTGCCTTCTACACCTACCTTAGAACTTGCATGTTTGAGTTTAGGTTGTAAATGGTACACACAGCTTGCTGGGCCAGGGGAATGAAAAATGGATCTCAGAGCCTTCGCTCCAGCCCAAGCAGGAACGTCTACACTGCTATTTTTAGCCCCATAGTGTAAGCCCTGTAAGCCTGAGTCATTTGACCCAGGCTCAGAGACTTGCCGCTGTGGGCTTTTGCTTGTGTTTATGCTTTGCAGTTTAGACATACCCAAGTCTCATTTCAGTGACTGCATTTACAGTGCTACACACAAATGGCACAGAGTGTGAGAGGGCAACATTAGGCACACACATTTAGTACTTGAAATGCCTTGAAATGGCAGAGCTTAAGGCTTTGCAGCATGACCAAAATGAACTTAAATTTTGCTCCACTTTCATTTTCTTTTTTGTTATAAAAATAAGCATGGACATTCAGTTGCCTTCTGATCAACATTCAAGCTCCCTGCTCCTTTAATGCATCCTATCAACAACCACGATTAAATAATTTTAAATAATGTAAGTTGGTTCACAGTGTCACAGCTTCCACATCCCACTACAAAATTATCTCTTTCTCACTTGTTCTCCCCTCCCCATCAAGTAATTGCAGATGTCCAGTTCTAGATCAGGGCTCTCATGCCTGCTCTCTCTGACCAACCTGTTTAAACCACTGAGAGGAATCCAGTTCTGTATGATTCAAGTGAAAGAGCGTGGATAGCACAAAGCAGGGCAGCTCCATCCCAATCACTCAGTCACTGTTATGTTCCTCATCAGCTGCAATGCAGCTCCCACTCAGTGAGCCACTTTAGAGAGTGTGTGCTGAGAACTGTCAGTGAACCAGAGGCAACGTGCATCAAAGAGAAAGGAGAGTGAGCAGACGTTAAGACAGACATAAAGCAGGGTTAAAAACAAACAATGGGGAAGGAAATCAAAGGGAAAAATGTCAAAAGTATCAATAAAGCAAAAGACTCTAAAAGGAAATAAAGATTAAAAAAGAAACCCAAGAAACATGGCAAACCAAACAGGACAATGGGCCCATGAAAACAGAAATATAAACAAGGAAGGGGCCATCACCAGGCAAAGACACAGACAACATTACACACTGTGACTAGAGTCAAAAGGAACAGACAAGGTACAAAGAAGGAGAGGCACAAGATTGGAAAAGCTGTAGGGATTGCTGGAAGCCAGACCTCAGGGTTCCTGGCAAACACATCTTAGCTAGCTATTGAGCTCTCCAGACTTCCAAACAACAACAAAATACTCAGAGAGAAAATAATTATGTTTTGATCAGGGATGTGCAACCCTGCATGGTTTGGCTCACAAACCCTACGCTGTCGTTTGGCTCAGAGTGCCACAACCTGGCTTGGGTGGGCAGGCCTAGTGTTCAGAGCAGTGATGGTCAGACGCGAGGAATAGCGCTGAAGGTCAGAGCTGGGCCAAGAACCAGGAGTCAGGGCCAAGAGTCAGAGCTGGGGTCAGGAGTCCAAGAGCAAGCCGAGCAGCACGTCCAGCACTATAACTAGCAGGGGAGTCCACCTTGTTGCATCCAACACTTCCTGAAACTCCTCCTGGGCTTAAATAGCCCTGATTGGTCCAGGCAGCCTCTGAGGGAAGCTGTAAGCCTACCTTCCACAGTGCTACTTCCTGTGGTGTTTGTCTCCACTGGGCTTATGTCTTCTTACCAGATGCAGAGCTTGTCAAGCCAATTTGTGGCTGCCGCATCAGCAAAGTGCAGAGCCCTCAGACCATCATCAAACCTGGTCAGAGGACAGTTGTCAGTGATGTGAGAAACTGTCTGTCTTTATCCACAGGCACATGTGGGGTCATCTCGTTGGCCCCAGGTGTGAAGACTGGCTGTACATTGACCCCAGCCCATTCAAAATCTGTTCAGAAGGGCCCATGAACCGTGTAGCAAATCAAAGCCAGGTACACATGTGGTTGGGTCAGCTGTGTTCCCTGTAAGCTGCACACTTGGGCGGCCGCGCAGGAGAGATTTAAGTGCAGCCCAACTAGTTAGCAGAGCGTGCACTGCCAGCAGCATGTGTTCAGGTGCCCCTCCCCCCCTACTGCTCTGTCCTGCAGCTGCTCCCAGGAGCTGGGATCCTCCTGCTGCATGTGGAGGGGGGGAGGGTGCTAATGTCAGGGTGTCCCCCTCTCTCTCCCCTACATCTCTGCAGAGCAGGGCGGAGGGGACAGCCTGGTCAGGAGGACTCAGAGCTGCTGCCGTCTGAGGTCTGAATGGTGAGTGGCTGCGTGCTTTTCTTAAAGAGACAGTGAATACACTGTTTTTGAGATTTCCCCAGCAGCCAGCTCACACAATCTTTCTTTCTCTCTCCTCCTCCCCATGTACCCCATCTCCACAAAGCCGGGGAGGTAGGGTGACCAGATGTCCCGATTTTATAGGTACAGTCCCGATTTTTGGGTCTTTTTCTTATATAGGCTCCTATTATCCCCCACCCTCTGTCCCGATTTTTCACATTTGCTGTCTGGTCACCCTACGGGGAGGGGAGACAACAGGGCCCAGGACAGAGCAGGAGAGCTTTCAGTGAGTGTCTTAAAGAGACAATGCACAGCTTTCCCCAGCAGCCAGCACACACACACACAGAGTCAATGTGTCTCTCTCCGTCTCACACACACACACACACACACACACACACACACACACACATACACAGTCTTTGTCTCACACACACCTCCCAACACATACTTGTATTATTATTTTTGTTAGTTCTTGGTACTTCCTGCAATGCACATATGTTCTCTGTAATTTTATGCTTTCAAAGTATCTTATGTTAGTGTTTTGACTGGTCTATGCATTTCATAACTTTTATTTCTCTTACACTTAAATTTAATTCTTTGAGTAGTGAGTTTCTAAAATGCCTAACCTGTCCTGGCTGAAATAATTATCTCTATAGTAACTTTTAAAACTTTTATATCTAGGTGTTTTGTTTCTACTGGTGGCACACATAGGCACATACCATGATGCCCATAATAAAATTTATTCTGCACATGGATGGAAAAAATTGGAGGGAACATCACGGGTCAATTATAAGAGACTGGTTACTGATATCAACTGCAGACCTCTCTTCATGCCACAAACATCACAGAGAAATCTGGGCAAGGCAAATAGGCCCACGATGGGTGCTCTTGGATGGTCAAAGAGGACTGTGTATGGTGGCAGGCTCGGGCTTGCTCTGTTCTTCTCAATCATTTTGGCTGTAGCATCCTCATAACAGATGTGTGGAGGAGTGATGTTGTATAACACAGGGCGACACCATACTGGTGTGGGTCAAATCATCCCAGTTACAGTATGCACGGTTGAATACAGTTGTGTCTCAACCAACTTGATGTGAGACCAACAGAGCCAAACTGGAGCACAGTATTCTGCTGAAGAGTAACAGACGGCTAAACCAGATAATCAGAGAGTTTGCATGTTTGCTCCCCAGGAAGTGCTGGCCAATTTGCTTAGAAGGCTGTAATGTGACTGCACCTTAGCTGTAGTTTTCCTCAGATGGTAAAGATATGCGAGATCTATCTAGGGTTGCTCCGAGGTAGACTGGGTAGGATTTGTGTTTCAAGCCAGGTCCACTGAGAAAGATATTCAGTTCTTGGTCTGCTCTGGCATTGTAAAGATGGAACACACTCAGATCTGATTTGGTCATATTTCATTGCACTGACTACAGGATTTGGGCATCTTCAAGTTCTGGGAGTGACTGTGTTTGGCCTAAGTAAATGTCATTTGTGTATGTGAACTTGCAGGACTGGATAAGCAGAAGATCGTTTGTGTACACGTTGAAAAGTGTTGGTGCCAGCACAGAACCTTGGGGTAGATTGATTTGTTTGCCTTTTCCATGCGCTAACTGTCTCCCATGTGCACTTGGAAACATCTGTTGTGGAGGAGAAAGTCAGTGACGTTGACTACCCACGGTGGGAGTGCTCTTGATAATTTGAATGAGAGCCAGACTATTTGCCAGATTGTGTCATATGCTGCTGTCAGGTCCAGAAATACTGCTCTTGTCTTCGGGTTTTTCAGAAAGCCATTTTTGATTAATGTGGTCAAAGCTAGCACTTCATCACAGGTGCTCCATCCTCTCCGAAAGCCTGCTTGCTTGACTCTGACAATTGACTCCATTTCTGGGGAGATGCACAGAAGAATGAGATGCGTCAGCACTTTGAACGGCACAGACAACAGAGATATCAGTCGATAGCTTGCATCACTATGTGGGTCTTTCTATGGTTTCAAGAGAGCAATGACTTTTGACATTCACCATGTCTTCAAAAGTCACTCTTCATTGACCAATCATGTGAAGAGCTGTACCAGCTGCTTATGAGCACAAGTCCTGAGATGTGTTAAGAACACAAACGATATGTTGTCATAGCCAGCAGCAGTACTGCTCCTAATATCACTCAGAATTTTGTCTAACTCTGGCTGTGAATAGCTCCGTGAGTTGCCGAGTGTCATTTCTCCGATGGAGCTGACATCATTCATCATGGACTTGTCATCTGACATACTTCTCATTTGGGGCCTTTGACACATTCAGCAGATGGCTGGCAGCTTGGTTTGGCGTGACAGGTGGTTGGCTTAGGCCGATGGTTGCTGAGCTGTGCTGAGACAACGAATTAAATTCCAGCATTTCTGACTTGAGTGAGTGACATCTAGATTTCAAGTCGTCTCTTCCAATTGTGCCTGTCTAGCAGCATCCAGTGACTCAGTTAGGGGATCAGCATTATCTGGATCATCAGAGGATTCATACTGACTGAGCAGTTTAGAACATTCGGCATCAAGGCACGGTGTGTAGACTGGACAGCAGTTGTGTGGTATGGATATGCAGGTGGCTTTGAAGATGGCTCTTCGGAATTGAATGAAAGCTTGTCTGCATACCACCACACATCATCCCAGTCGACATTTTTTTCTAGAGCATCTGTGAACTTCTTCCTGAAGTTCCATCTTGGTTTATTAAAGGTTCTAATGACTGGGAGTTGTCGGCCGATGTGGATAATACTGTAGAAGGTTTGTGTTGGCTGTGTGGAAAGTCTTCCAAGACCAGACATGATATAGGTTAGGAGTGACACTCAGCATAAACCAGGAGAGTATTCACGAGACCATCTTGCAGAGTGGAAGGGACATCCCTGCTTTGCATCATGGATGAGGGTAAGATCATTGTTAGATGATCCCAGTCAGGATAGTGGCTGTTGAAGTCACCTATGTATACAGCTGGATGACCTAGTCTCAGCAGAACTTGCTGGACCTTCCTGGACCAGAACTTGCTTCAGGGTTTATATGATAATGCACATAGACCTGTCATGGCTGCTGGGTAGCAGTGTGAAGGCGTCAGCCATCCCGCACCTCACTGACCCAGATTTTATTTTCTCACAGAACTCACATACAGGAACTTAAAGTGGAAAACAACCCCTGCAAGTAAGCACAGCAAATTGAAATCAAAGAACCCAAACCTCCATGGGGAACATCCCAGGAGCAGCCCCAAGCAGAAGCTGCCCTCCTCTTCACTCTCCTCAATTTCTACTTCCTTCCCAATCACCCTCAAGACATCCTGCCAGTCTTATCTTTGTTTTATTCTTTTGGAATGTGGCGAGATGTGATGTGGAGTGAAGCTGGTGGTGCCTGTTCCCCTCCTCATTCTTCTCCTGGGTTGGAGAGGCTCCTATATCTCTTTCTTTGGCCTTTGGAGGAGATGCCAGGTTGCTGTATAACCGCAGCAGAGAAGGGGCTACTTGGTTTGTAGTTTCCCCCAATTCTAAAGGATGTCCTGGGTGTGTATGTGCATTGGGAAGAGAAGGAGCCAAAAAGAATGACAAAAGATCATCAAAGGCTAAAATTAAAAAAAGAAACAGGCCATCTGCCTCTCAAATACGACTATAAGAGCTAATGGAATTTCCATAGTGTTAAACTGAAGACATTTTCCATTAGTATCAGTTGGGGAAAAAAACTACAAAAATCAGTAAAATAAAATGTTTAAACTCCTAGCTCTAAAGGGCTAATATTTAGCTTCAATAATATGGACAAATTCTTCTTTTTTGAAGGGGAGTGGATTAGGTGACCTAATATGCCATTTCCATCTGTAATTTATTATGGAGGTGCCAGTCGCTGGTCCATAGTTAAGGCTGAGTTGCACTTATAACAAGGGTTCAACCTCTTTGTTATGTATGAAACACACGATATGTCACCTGTAGTGACACACGGGGAAGGGGAAGAGAAAAGGGAAGGGGAGATCTAATGCATCTAATAATCATTTTCTTCTAATTGGGATCACAAACCCAAAAATGTCTTATTCATAACCAGTGATTATTGCATGGGGCACTATGGGGCAGAGTTAAGGTTGTTTGGGTGCCCTAACTGTGCATTTCCATATTTTAACATGTTCGAGTTTCTTTTAAATTTAACCTTAACTCTGAATTTCCTGAGTTTACAATATTGGGAATAATTTAATATCCCTGTAATGATCTGACCATAAATTACTGATATATACTTTATCCTAACACAGTTTTGTCTAGGAATATGATTCTGTGAATATGGAAGTAAAAATTAAATTTCAAGTGCAGAACTTGTTTACAGATCTAGGAGTTTACAAGAGAAAAATTGAACAATAACTAGTTGTACCAATACCAAAACAAAGTCACCATAGTTCTGCAAATAGGGGCATGTAACCCTTAAAATTTAATTCGATTCAGTTTTCTCTCACCAACAGAAAGAGACCACATATCGCACGAACTCATACACTGCTAGGCTATTTTCTCTATTCCTCTTACACATCAGAGGTAATCTTCTAGAATTTGTTTTGTTCACTGATTGGTTCAGTACAATTGGTGCTACAGGATTCTTGTTCTCCTTTATTCAGAACTTCACATCAATGTAATTTCAAGGACCCTTAATAAATTAAGGTTCATGAAGGCTACACATTTCCAGTTCATTTAATAGAAATAAAACCAGTTACAGTTTTGATTATAAAGTGGTCACATTTCTGAATATCTAAAAATGGATAATGTGATTCACTAGTATATACGAATCCACTGTTTCTGTGAAAGATCACCCCTTTGCAAGTATTGCAGTAGTGCTGCTAAATTTAATTAGATATAATCTTCACAGTTTTCATTAGCTATTAACATTATGTAAAGATAAACTAAAGCATAATAAGTCCTTTCATTATCACATAATTGTTATTTTAATGATTATATTATGAGCAATATAATACTGAACATGTATCCACTTTTCACATTAGTGGGCAATTATTTATAAAGCCTTTTATTATAATCCACCCATAGAGATCAAATTATTAATGCCTCCATTTTACTATAATGACGGCCACAGTTTCAAAAATCAATATTACGGCCACAGGGAAAATTGCAAAATAACAGTGAAGAAAATATATATGCAATTGGCCAAACTCAGTCCTGATACATGCAAGCAAGGAGCAACTCAGCTGAGATCTTTTGATCTACTATTGCTAATACCACTCTGAATTTAGTCTAACATATGTCAAGTCTATTGATGAAATTTCAAAAACGGAGAATAAAGATGCACTCAAGTCTTAACTTTTGGAATTGGATCTAAACTTCCTCTTTGAGGATGTCTAGATCAAGGGAAATTAACATTCTAATAGTTTGATGTATAATCCCAGTCCTGTCCACTCATTACACTCAATACATTAACAGTTAGTAAAATTAACAAGAAGCCCTACACTCTGCATTCTGTCCATCAGGAGTAGTGTGTGTGTGTGTGTGTGTGTGTGTGTGTGTGTGTGTGTTCCCAATTCTTGAAAATATTCCTTTAACAGGAATGTTATCTAGTAATCACAGTAGGGGGGGATTAGGAGTGAGAACTCCTGGGGATGTATTTCTTAATCTGCCATTAAGTAACTGTCTGATTTTCAACAAGTCATCTGACCTCTGTGCACCTAACATATCGACTATAATGCCTCACCTCTCAAATAACAGCATTCACAAATAATTCTATCATCTCTGGTTGACTAGGGCACTCTGTCCCATCCTGTGAACAATGACGTATCCTCAGTTACACACGCCTTTGTCACCTCTTGTCTGGACTACAGCAATGCAATATATCTGGGCATGAAGCCATTAGCCCTTAGAACAGAAAGCTGTAGTGCCTCTCTTCACCAGCCCAGGACACTGTACACACATCAAACCTGTCCTCCAGTCTCTTCACTGTCTTCCCATAGAATATTAAATCAAATTCAGAGTCTCAGTCCTTATGTTCAAGGTGCAGAATGGTCTGGACCCAGCAGGCCTAAAATATAGCCTAAAGTTCTGAGAGGAAGACAGTGGTCAACAACTCTGCTCCTCCGGCACAGTGGAACGATCCACCAAAAGGGTGGAGCTCATGTGTGCAGGAGACAAAGCTCTGTCAGTAGCTCATCTGAGACTATGGAATGAACTCCCCCAGGAACTAAGAACCATCACATACGTCACTACCTTCTGCTCCAAGTGCAAGATACACTGTTTCATCCCTGCCGTCTCTAATATATTCACAGAGTGTGTGAACAAAAACCAAAAAACCCAACCCCCCAAAACCCAAACAACCGCCTCAGAAACCCAGAACACACAATTCTCCCCCTGCGGAGAGGATGAGGGAATAAATCACACATGACAGATTTAGTTACGCTGCTTAATGCACTCCTGGTAGGTGCTCAAAAGCTACAGTGATCAACACAGTACAGAAACCTACATAGAACACAATACTAGAAGGGAACAAATTTGGTGACTATCTTTTTTGTAACCTGAAAACTGTTTTGCCAGTACTTTTCAGGTGATTTTGTTCCCCTGAAATTTTGATTGTTCATGAAATAGCAGAAGACTGAGAAGTTGTCATAGTGACGCATGCAAAATTTAAAAAGCCTTTTTTGCATGAATTTCTAAGCAGCAGTAGCCACTGTTTTCCTAATGTCCCTTTTCTCAGGGAATTTGACTAATCTTTCTAAGCCTGTTTTTCTCTCTGTAAAAAGTGGATAAATACTTTCTTGACACACAGGGATGTTTTGAGGTTTAAATAACTAATGTCAGTAAAGTGCTTGGAAATACTCAGATGGAAGATCTGTGGAATATCTTTAAGAGACAGGAGCTTCATAATATCTTGTGAATGTAAACTGCAGCCAATACCTCATGGAAATTCGTTGCCTGTGGAACCTGTTGCCAGGGGATGTTGTGAAGGTCAAAAGTAGAACTGGGTTCCAAAAAAAAAAAATTAGATAAGTTTATGGAGGATACATCCATCAATGGCTATTAGCCAAGATGGTCAGGGACACAATCCCATGCTCCTGGTGTTCCTAAGCCTCTGACTGCCAGAAGCTGGGACTGGATGACAGGGGATGGATAACTCAATAATTGCCCCCTTCTGTTCATTCTCTCTGATGTGTCTGGTACCGGCCACTGTTGGAAGACAGGGTATTGGGCTATATGGACCATTAGGCTGACTCAGAGTGGCCATTTTTATGTTCTTATGAAAACTGTGAAACAATTTATGAAGAAACACTTGAGTACTTAGCATATATTTTTGAAATTTATCTTTCCTTATTTTTTTATAGCTAAGAAGATTTATGTAATTAGAGATAGACTCTTTGTTTCTTAGGCATTCATCTGCTCTTGCTGCTTATTTTCATCCTGATGTGATAATCCTCTAGTTGTGGCATCATGGTAATTTCTACAGCTATCTTCAAATGTTTTGCATCAAGCATCATGGTCTTTTTTTTAATTTAAATTAATCATTTAGAGAAGGTTATTGGACAGGTAAATCATGTCTCTCTCCCTCTAGCCTATGTATCAATAGCATAAAGGAGATGTTTATAGGATGACTCTTCCATAACATAAAAATAAAGAAAAAGGAGTTTACAAGGATCAGGGCGGATAATCAGAGTAACCTTACAAAAGTAAAAAAACATGGGCATTTAGGAACATTTTCCTTGATTGCAGTTGTATTTTTACTTGATATTAATGCACTTTGTAGGGTTGTCAGGAAGGTTAGGGTTGTGTGTTCTCTCTATAGTGCGGAGTGTGAATCACACTGAATGGTATTATAAACAAGAATTGCTTGGGATGAGTCCATGATAGGTCACATTCACATGCACTGTTACTCAGACCACCTTATATACCGATCAATATCTGAGACAGCACACAGTTAGTTTGTGGACATTTCTGAAGACTCATACTAGTGGCTTGTCTACATTTAAAAGGCTCCAGCGGTGCAGCTCACACTGATGCAACTGCACTGATGCAGCTGTGCCGCTATAGCACTTCAGTGAAGACGCTACCTACGCTGATGGAAAAGAGTTAGGTTGATATAACTGCGTTGTTCAGGGGTGTAGATTTTCCACACCCCTGAGCAACATAGTTGTACCAACAGAAATTGCTAGTGCAGACCAAGTCCCTGCAGAAGAAGTCATATTTCTCAAACTGTTGCAACTTCCAAAATCTGCTGAAGGCACTAACACCTGAGTAACACTACACCATAATAATCATAATTAAGGGAGATATCCCATCTCCTAGAACTGGAAGGGACCTTGAAAGGTCATTGAGTCCAGCCCCCTGCTTTCACTAGCAGGACCAAGTACTGATTTTGCCCCAGATCCCCAAGTGGCCCCCTCAAAGATTGAACTCACAACCCTGGGTTTAGCAGGCCAATGCTCAAACCACTGAGCTATCCCTCCCCCCAGTACATCTTATGCACACTATTCATAATTATGCCCACCTTTACAAGCTTAGATAATTTGATTATCTAACCAGAAGAAACAATACTGTAATTCAGTTGAATTTGTCTCACTTCAAGTTGCATTATATCCCAAAAGAACATCAAGGGGAGAAGTGTAGTTATATATCCCTGAAAGTTACTTTCTACCATCTACAGCAGTGGTCACGAATGGTCAATCGCAACTGACTGGTCGATCCTGGAGGATCTCCCAGTCGATCGTGATCTATGGCTGCGCTAGTAGGGCTGCTGCTAAGACAGGGTCCCTGCCTGCCCTGCCCTGCCCTGCCCCGCCCCTATGCTGCTCCCAGAAGTGGCCAGCGTGGCCCCATGTGGCATGTGGCTCCACGCACTGTCCCTCTCTGCAAGCACCGCCCCTGCAGCTCCCATTGGCCACAGCTCCCCATTCACACCAATGGGAGCTGCGGGGGTGGTGCTTGCAGAGAGAGGCAGTGTGCGGAGCCACATGCCACCCGCTCCCCTCCACCGGGGGTCGCATGGGCGCATTGGCGCTTTCCAGGAGTGGTGTGGGGCCGAGGTACGCAGGGAGCCTTAGTGGCAGCCACGCTGCGCTGCCGACTGGGAGCCGCTGGAGGTAAGTGCTGCCAGCGGGAGGCCGCACCTCAACCCCCAGCCCTGAGCCCCCTCCCGGAGCCGCCACCCTGAACCCCCTCCTGCACCCCAAGCCCCAGCCTTGAGCCCCCTCCCCGAGCCAGCACCCCAAACCAGCCCTCCTGCACCCTGAACCCCAAGCCTCAGTCATGACCTCCCTCCCAGTCTCAGTACCCTGTACCCCCTTCTGCACCCCAACACTGTGCCCCCTCCTGCACCCAAACTCCCTCCGAGAGCCCGCACCCCCTCCTGCACCCCTACCCCCTGCCCCAGGCTCAGCCCAGAGCCCTCTCCCACACTGCGAACCTCTCGGCCCCAGCCCAGAGCCCGCACCCCAATTCCCTACCCTAGTCCGGTGAAAGTGAGTGAGGGTGGGGAACAGTGAGTGACAGAGAGGGGGGAAGATGAAGTGAGTGGTGCGGGGCTGTGGGGAAAGGGCGGGACCTCAGGGAAGGGGCAGGGTAGATCCTGGGTTGCCCTTAAATTCAAAAAGTGATCCTGGGTGTAAAAAGGTTGGAGACCACAGATCTACAGTATAAACACATGCGCACAGCAGTGTTATTGTTCTGAAACTGTATCATATATTCTCTGTATGGAATAGATATTTAACCCATGAAAGACTAATCTTTTTGTCTATATTAAAATAGAAATACATCACGGAGGTATACTGATAGCAGCTTCACAGTTAGGGCTGCATTCTAAAATGGAGCGTAAATTCTCGTTTTTCTACAGAAATAGGTGGACAATAACTGGGGAGTTTCACACAGTTTTTATGCCCACTGATTTTTCAGTGTAGTTTTGTTTAGTTTCTCTTCAGACATTTTTAAAGAGAAAGTCTGAATTGGGCTCTGGCTGACCTATTTTCTTGGCAGTTCTAGCTTTCGCTGTTGAACAATCTTTCTTCTCAACCATTGCCTGTCTACACAAAGATTGGTAGAGAGGTGGATCCTCTGTTGATTTGGTACAACAGGTACATCCTAAAAAAATGTTGGAGTTAGGTCATTTTTAGCCCTTATTCACATCATCCCTGAAAGTTTCTATGCTGTACACACAAGCCTGACTAGTTGTTGGGGGAATGAGCCTGATTGATTAATGAGTGGTCAGATGCGCACACAACCTTTTCAATCTAGAGCTACACTTTTCTGTCAGCTTTATCCTGCTCCCAGGATGGGCCGCCTTCAAGGCCTGACTGGCATTTCTGTAACAAAAATTCCCTTTGTGAGTCTCAGCAGTTTGTTCGACTGCAGTGAGTTTTCTTTTAACAAATCCTGTAGATGAATGAAGTGGTTGCTATAGAAGCATAAATGCTACATATGACTCAGTGCACTTCAGGTGACTTCCATTAAGAAGCCCACAATAACCAACAGTTATCACACCAAGGTAATTGTGATACTGCATTTAACTTCTAGTCTAAGTAGTGTATCTCAACTATTGTATTATGGGGGGACAGTTGCTGCTAAGTGAAGACTTTCAACAATGACTGCGGTTTTAGGACACTTGCATTTCACTCGGCAACAAAGTTATATTCTTCAGAAAGATCTGAATTTATCCTTTTTTTAAAAAAAAAAACACAACTCCTATGGCTCTAATTTAGGCACCTTAAAAAGGAGAATCATTTTAGCCACGGTGAGCTGCAAAGTCATGAAATACTGTATTATGGGAGTCGGTCCAGCAAAGTGTCAACAAATTATATCAAAAATTCCATATAAGCTGTGCCTATACTAATCTTTTTCCTCCCAAATTTCCTACAATTACTACTATCAGGTAGCTCCACCAGTAGTAGCAATGGTGGGAGAGCTAGAGTACACACAACTACTAGGGCTGCTGGCATATTTACCACTATGTTGTCTAACCTTTCTCAGAGTAGGTAAAACTGCAGGCAGCACTTTCTCCATGCTAGGACTCCCAATGTTGCTATGACCAGTAGAGCTGAATTTATGGTATCAGTGATAGAAAATTTGGGTGCTGTGGGAGGAAGGCATATGTAAATAAGAGAATGGACCATACTGCAATAAGGATTTAATACCTGGCTTGCCAAAACCAAGAGAGCAACCAGAAAAGTAGATTAAGTGGTATTTTGTTCTTCACAAATCAACAGATAAATTCAAAGGAAAGGGGAAAATGCACAGAGGAAGATCAAGTGTCCACTTATGATATAATGCTTGGCTTACATCATCAGGTAACAATAAATAATTTTAAGGCTAGAGTCAACAATAATTACAAAATCAGTAAGTTCACACACACACACACACACACACACACACACACACACACACACACACACACAAATCCATTCCCTACCACAGTTTTATCACACAAATATTAGTTAATATAGATCAAGTTTTTGTTACAAAATTTTGCTTTACTACATAATTGGTATATGCAGTGATTGCTGTGTTTCTTAATGCAATTGCTCTTGCTTTATGTAGTATTTACTGATTTACTGGCATGTTAAGAAAAAATGAGCTCCTTCAATTGAGTTCCATTTGCCTAATAGAGAAAAATGTTCATCTTAATTAGGAAAATCTTCATAAAGAAACATAAATGCAGCTATTAATGGGCTACAGGGAATAAATCTAGCATATTCAGAAACAAATGGCGCCTTATCAGTTCATGGTGGAGTAAATACAGAGAGCATAAAACTCCTAAACAGTTGTTACCAGGCCTGTGATTGACCTCAACCAGTGATATGGGTTGAGATTTAAGTGTTTTAGAATGAACAACCCATTTATTTCATTAAGGTTTCATGCTTTATAACCTTGCTTTTTTCAGGTAATAAAGGAGCCTTAACTGACAATGAAACTGTTAGTCACTGTATGAATTAAGATGAACCAAGCCATTAATTTTTTTTTAAGAAATTCCTTTATAAAACAAAAGGATGGAGGTGCCAAGGAGTGGTTCAGGACAGGCCCAGAGACATGTACCTGGAACACTGGCACTGTAGTAAGGTACATGGTTAGAGGCTTGATTCTATGTTCACTGAAGTCAGTGGCAAAGTTCCCATTGGCTTTAATGATACAGGCTCAGGGCCTAGGTATGGAGGATATGAATATACTTGAACAAAAGCCACAAAAACTCCCCCTCCCCTCCAAAAAAAATGCTTACTCAAATATTTATATATTTTCTATTTAGCTATGAACTGTAGCATCTTCCATTGTCTAATAATACATCTACCTGGTTCTGTAAAAAATACATCTACCTGGTTCTGTAAAAAAATAACATTCTCTTAAAACAATCCCTTTACATTCAAAACAGAAGGAGGTAGCTTAGTTTTTCACCTTCCTTACAGTTTTCGTTATGAAGAGATGCACACAGAACACAAAAATAACTTTTTAAATCTATCTAGAGTATTACTTCATACACACAGGTCACGAATTATTGTTTGTACTCCCTGAGTCACAGACTCCAGCTCTTAGAACCTAGTTTCCAGTACCAATATTCACAACTTCCTGTACAAGAATGGCTTTCTAAATATTCTGTAACTCTGGCCTAACATTTGCTATTTCCACAAGTTTTCCTGCCAGTAAATTAGTGTATCTGTGGAAAGCAAATACAGTAACTCCTTGCTTAACATTGTAGTTATGTTCCTGAAAAATGTGACTTTAAGCGAAACGATGTTAAGCAAATCCAATTCCCCCATAAGAATTAATGTAAATAGGTGGGGTTAGGTTCCAGGGAAAATTTTTTCAGACAAAAGACTATATTATATACACATACATACACTCAAAGCATAAGTTTTAAACAAACAATTTAATACTGTACACAGAGATAATGATTGTGAAGCTTGGGTGAGATGCTAAAGTCAGAGGGTGGGATATTTCCCAGGGAATGCCTTACTGCTAAATGATGAACTAGCAATCGGCTGAGCCCTCAAGGGTTAACCCATGGTTGTTAATGTAGCCACACACTCTACAAGGCAGCACGAATGGAGGAAGGGGAGACAGCATGGCAGACAGAGACAGAGACACACACCCTGTGTGTGTGAGAGAGATGCGCATTGCCCCGTTAAGTAGGCTGACCCCACTCTAAGTACACTGCCTTGTTATTTAATCAGCAAGTTGAGACAGCAGCTGTTCCCAGAAAGCTCCCTCCGTCCTGAGCCCTGTCATATCGTGTGTCCCCCACATGGAGATGGGTAAGTGAGGTACAGGAGCTGGGGGGAGGGGGACACCCTGATATTAGCCGCCCTTTCTCCCCCTACCGCACAGCAAGCAGGAGCAGCTCCAAGGCAGAGGGCAGGAGCAGCACATGGAGGTGGCGGGAAGGACAGCTGAACTGCCAGCAATTTGATAGCCGGCTGGGCTGCTGCCGCACAGGGAACTTAGGGAGGCGGGGAGCTGATAGGGGGGCTCCCCGCCTGGTTCCAAGCCCCCACTAGCTGCTCTTCCTGCAAGCAGTGGACAAAGCAGGTGGCTGCCAAACGACGTTATAAGGGAGCATTGCGCAACTTTAAACGAACATGTCCTCTAATTGATCAGCAACATAGCAACGAAACAACGTTAACCAGGATGACTTTAAGTGAGAAGTTACTGTACAAAAGGGGCACAAACATGCTCCAAGCAATTCAGTATTTGATTCAAGCCAACATCCATGGAAATTGTTTAAAGCACTGATATTTGCCCACTACTAGCTTAATTACTTTGGTGAGACTGTCCTATGAAGTAAACAATATAAGTGGCAGCAACATGATGTACTTTTATTGCTTAATTTCAGTGATATCCTCACTAGTCTAAGGCTTTGTATAGATTAATCAGACACATGGAGAACCACATATTAGTTGAGGTGAGATGCGATGACTGCAGTTAGCTAACCGTGTCAATCTGAACAGTAAATGAATATAATTTGTGAGAGCTAAATGACAGTGTTAGAATAAAAGGCTCATATATTGCCAAGGTAATAAATAATTAACGAGTAACTGCACAAAATAGCAGGTTGAACACCGCACCCAAATTCTGAATCTTGACTCCGAAGTAAGTGAGCAGAATGATCCATCTCTCTGCCTCAAATGATAAAACAGCTTTCTCACAACCTAATATGCAGCACCATCTGGCACAAGCACAGAGGAGGCTGAGAACTTCTGGAAGTGAAGCACAAAAGCCATTTAGTTGCTTTAGGAGTTGTCCAAGATATTAAAAAAAAAAAAACAACCAACCAACCAAGCAAACAAAAAATAACCCTTTAAACTAAGGAACAGGGTTTTTTGTTTTTTTTGGGGGGGGGGAGTTGTTTTATTTATACTCCCTGGTTGAAAACATGGACCACTGAATCTTTTTTAGGGACACTTGCATAGCTAAGCATGCCAATAAAGTGTCATTGAACTGAATTGTTTGGGTATGGGTGTAATAGAGAGTTCAGATGGTGTGTATGGGAAGTCAATCGCATACAAAACAGGCCAGGTTTTAGAGTCCTCTTATTTTGTTTCTTTTAATGAGAATTTCAGGACACTGGAATACATTTTCTATGTGAGATCATGGAGCTTTCTATGTTGTTACATGTATAAGCCATAAGTAAAACCACCAGATTAAGCTGTGCTTAGTTTAGGCTGCTCTTTTAAAAAATTTCATACCAGAAGTAACCAATATCACCACTGGTGTGAATCATTGATTGTGCAGCAGCTCCATTTGATGGTCCCATGGCTTTATGTATAATTGAACAGGAACACTATAGCAGCATTGCTGGCCCCCTAACGGATTGCAGAACTCTTTTTGCTGAAGGCACTATACAACATGCACCACACTGAGTTGTTAATCTGAGCTGTTTGCCGTATAGATAGAAATGGAGTTCACATTATACTGGTTTAGGTGATATTAGCAAACTCAGGATTCATTATATTATTGCTTTCTGAAAGTGACTTTTAGTGCAGACTGTTTTCTAAATGATCCTTAAAAGACACTCCCTTCCTCCTCATCACCTTCACCTAAGGCAATAACATCTGGTAACATTGATCTATTTGCTGCTAGTTTTCATTAATTGTACCCATCCCTGAGGGTGGTGCAGCTTTGGCGGCAGCTAATTAAAACCTATTTAGAGCTGCTCAGTGCACTTTATCAGACCAGAATTGGCTCTGTTGCTTTAATGGAGACTACAGTTTTCTCTATTATTACCAATTAAGTGAAGTTTATAAGGTTTTCCCTTACATTTCTAAAGTACAGGGAAAGTTATAACTGCCTTTATAACTACCCACCTGGATTCAAATAAATATAATGATGTAAAATTTAGTTATTGGCTGGCATTTCTTCAAATGTGCTTCAAATTCTCCTTTCATCTGACTCTATGTACATAATATAGGAAAGTGCAGTAAAGTATTGAGAGAAACTGTTGGATTTACAGCACTACAGAGGACAGTGCCACTAAAATGCATTAATGCAAAACTGTGAATGTCTACCAATGTATATTATTTATGCACAACAATTATTCAAAGTGAATGAGCTCTCACACCCCCTTGAATGACCAAACTCTGCCCAAATTCACAATAGTGTGTGTCAAGAACAATCCCCAGATACAGGAAGCCCGTTTCAAGCAGATATTATGCTCCCCCTGTAGAACAAAAATCACTTCATTTTGAAATTAGGAAGGTTGTTTTCTATTAATCAATAATGGGGTCTGGCCCTGTTTCTTCCATTGACCAATAATCATTGACTTGTAAAATGACAAATTATGGGCTTGATCCCATGCCTATTGAAATCAATGACAAAGCTCCCACTGACTTCTGTGGTGCAGGAGCAGAGTTTATTTGCCTATAGGTGGATACACCATATGCCTGTTTGATACTTTCCATAACTCTTAAAATAGAATGTGAGCACCATTATGGTGAGAATATTTAAAGTTCCATTAATTTCCTAAAGAGACATTACATCAACATGTAGAAACAGAAAGCTCATTAAAAGCTTGACAAACTAGAAATCTCTTGTAATCTTACTATGCACTGGGAATATACACCACACGTAAGGGCAGTATTTTAGGATTAAACCCAAAATAAATCCAGTTACAACTCACACTGTATATTTTTAAAGTTGAGCAGAACTTGGTTTCCCTCCAATTTTCTTGTTTGGAACATGATAAAAACAGAGCACTGTTCAAACTAATATTGGAAGCAAGCGCTGATGTTTCTCCTAGGAACTGAAGGAATATTTGGCTGAGGTACCTGAAAGAGTCTGTGTCAACATCATAATAGTCTGGCATGATACATGAAGCCATTTTTTCTCATCCAGGGAGCTCTGTTGCTCTCTGCTGCTTCAATAAGCAGGATAGATCCCAAGTAGACTTCATTATCATACCCAGACCCCTGAATGAAGCAGCACAACAAAACACGTATTGAGGATTTAACTGATGATGCATGTCAGTAGTCAGGGCCGGCTCCAGGCACCAGCCTGGCGAGCAGGTGCTTGGGGCGGTCACTCCGGAGAGGGGCAGCACGTCCAGCTATTTGGCGGACGGTCCCTCACTCCCACTCGGAGCAAAGGACCTCCCGCTGAATTGCCGCCGCAGATCACGATCGCGGCTTTTTTTTTTTTTTTTTTTTGGGCTGCTTGGGGCGGCCAAAACCCTGGAGCCGGCCCTGTCAGTAGTTCCCAAATATGGGCCACAGACCACCAGTGGTTTGTGGAGTGTTGTCTTGGGGTACAAGGAGTCCCAGCTGGTGACATGATGCTTGCTTTCCTTGTTTTCCTCCAGGCAAATCACATTAAATGAAGCTAATGATACATTTAATAGTTTTATTTGGAAAAGTAATAACAGGAAACAATTGTTGTGGTGACATAGGAATGTTACTTGATTGCTAATGTGTGTGTGGTTGGGGGGTGGGGGAGAGTGCAGGGTGAAGGACTAAAGAAGCCTTTCTCCCAGCACACTCTTCCATGGATGGGATGGGGATAGATCATGGCAGATCCTCTAGCCCCAACCCCACATGCTGCTGTACAGATGGCCTCTGTAGAGCTCACTCTGTACTGTACAGGGCAGGACCGGCTCCAGGCACCAGCTTCTCAAGCAGGTGCTTGGGGCGGCCACTCCGGAGAGGGGCAGCACGTTCAGGTATTCGGCGGCAATTCGGCGGATGGTCCCTCACTCCGCCTGGGAGCAAAGGACCTCCCGCCGAATTGTCGCCACAGATCGCGATCGCGGCTTTTTTTTTTTTTTTTTTTGGGCTGCTTGGGGCGGCCAAAACCCTGGAGCCGGCCCTGGTACAGGGGGAATACACTGACCTTCCATCATGCATATAGCACCCTCTTGGAGCAGCATAACCACACACATGGTTCTCCACAAGCCAGGGGTATATAACTTTGGTATACTTTTACTAGAAACACTAGCCATTTGGTGATATGCCCGATAATCTATTTTAACTGAAACAGAATTCTTTGGATTTGAGGTAAAGCTACAGGGTATCATGACAAGAGAGGTAAATATAAGACCTCTTCCCCCCCTTTGTCCTGAGGTTGTATGTATAGGAATGATGTTGTGCAGGCCTCCTCTCTTTAAATAACATGTCAATTTAATCAATATTAAATTGAGCTGAAAACAACACACAGCTCTGAAAAGGATTTAGGAAGATATCCAATATTTTTTGGGATCCAGGCCAACAAAAATGGAAAGAACAGAAGGTAGCGTAGGTGGGATAAATGGGGCCTGTCTGCTGCCTCATCAAGCGCTCGTAACAGTCAGAAACATATAAGAATCCATTAAAAACATATCTGGGGGCTCACTGAATAGCTGGCATGCAAGATGGCCTTTTCTTGCCTATCTTTTGTCATTAACGTCAGAGTAACTTTTCACAGGCAGGACTTACCGATCTTTTCCGGTCTCCTCCTTAAATACCCCATCACAGTAATTCATGCGCTTTTCTGTTGTCACATAGATTTTGGCATCGGGGTAGCTGTCAACAGCTTTCTTCAGCATGTTGTACACAATGCCATTGCCATCTTTCCTCATGTTTCGAAAAGGCCCCCAGATGACATATACCGTGCTATTGGTTTCCTTGAAAAAGTAATCGGGATTCTTGAGCAATAGGGGAACACTGGTGTGTGAGACCACTCGTATGGTCGTCTTCTTCCCAACATCCACCTCATAACCCTTGGTAGGAGCATTGTTCATTCTCCATATACAGGAGGACTGGTCAATTTCAATTCCCACTTTCTGACCAGCCATCTGACCCGAGTTCGAAATAATGGCACAGATGTCACAGTCTAGCTGGAGAGGCTGAAAGAGAGAGAACAAAACAGATGACAGGTCCTTACACATTGAAATTGAAAATTTAGTTAAAAGAAGTAAATAGTCAACAAACTGGGAGCAAGATTCTCTCAAAGCACATCAATCCTGTGTAGAGGAGAGGGCGGTAAAGTCTATTGCTCCGAAGCCCTGAATGAGATCCTTTTCTACTAAACAAATCAGCACACGCTAATCTTCTGCTTCTGCTCTCCTCATTTCAAAGTCAACTGGAAAGTAATAATTTTTCTTCCACTATATATTTTTTCCTTTCAATTAAAAGAATTTGAAATAAGAAACATGTAAATAATAGTTAGATGGATGTTTTGTTCCCTTGTAAGAGATTGTTGTCAGTCGTAGATTTAAAAACAGAAAAAAGAATGAAGGAAATGTAGCTGTGCATAGATTGCATATTTCATCTATAGGTCTGGATGAATGGATATTTAATCTGTGATAAAAGTCAGCTCTGAAGTGGCTCTCCAGCAGACATTCTTCTGCAGCTTGAGCCTATGAACATATGGGAAAACATGCCTGTACTGTTATAAAACAGCTCCTTATGTCTGAAGCACATTATTATATGTATACAGGTTCTCTTCAGAGGACACTTATGTCCCATGGAAGAGCCAATGAGACACAAATGGACTGGGGACCTGTGAGCTAGAGGCTTGATCTATGCCTATTGAAGTCAATAGCAAAATTTCCATTGAATTCAATAGTGCAGGTTCAGATCCCAAACCAAGAACACCTGAGTCCTTCTAATGCTGGCTCTGACAGACTCTCTTTGTGGACCTGAGCACATTCTCTGAGCTGCTTCTCTGCATGAAATGGGAATAGCAATAGGTTCCTACTGCACATGGGTATTGGGGGAATTAGCCTGTTTCACATACTGTTTGCCTGACGCATGTGAGAAAACCCCCCGATGCCCAAGAAGAGTAAAATTGAGCCCTAAGTCTTTATAAACAGCTAGAAGACGAAAAGCACTATATGTAATTCAAGTGTGTGCCGTGTGAATCTAGAATCCTAAATCCACCTGAAAGCAGACCAGTCCTAGAAGAATCAGCCAGGTCTACATATGCTTAGTGGACCTGGGCTGATGTTGGTCCCTAATCCATCCGATAGCCCAGGTAATGCATCCTCTCCAACTTTACCTTTGATCAGCGACCTGATCTCTTCTTTTCCTCTCTGCCGGCAGTAAATGCCTCCATTTGCCTTCTTACACCAGTGAGTATTGAGCCATCAGCCTTATGGCGTGCTACCTGCCCCTCTAAAGGATGGCTAGCAGCCGAGTGGGAGCCCTTTACTTCAGTGATGTGAATCCATGTCCCAGCCACATTTGACAATTGCAGACTTGGAAGGAAACCAACTAAGACATCACAATCTGTTCTGTGACAACAAACTGTAATGCCATAGCTGTGAAAACTGTGAGGTCAGAAGCTGACAAACAGGTTAGGAGAGGGCCAAATGATAACAATAACAGTGCCTCCTATTTGTAACAAATACGTAACTGAACAAAGGTTCTACCCACCAGGCCCCTGAAGGAACGTTAAGCACAGATGTAAAGGCTTGTGCTGGAGTGATTGGTGTGCTCTAGCTGTTTTTTAAAATGTCTTTTCCTCATTTCACTAGGAGTGAAGGATGCTTGACCGCACACAAAAGTATCAACAATATTTTCTTTAGAGAATGCTGTATGTTTGGTAGTCTTTGGGAGCTGTCCTGAATAGCTCTCTGGCAACATGAATGAAATCCCAGGAGATGCAGCTGAACACAACCACCTTTCTGTTTACCACTTAGTTACAGAAATCGTCCCTAAAATACTGAGAGTACATGGATGGATGAACTAAAGAAATCTATAAGCATAACCCACATACCACCATGAAATGACTGTTGCAGTCTCGGTAGATTAATTTATATTTTTTAGGATGAAAGTTCAAACTAACAACTAACGAACAAGGAATTGCTGGACAGGAAAAGATCACTTGGTTCAAGAATCTAGTCCCGCTTAAAGCTGTCTCAGCCTCATGCTATTGCTTTCTCGCTGTGTCCTTCCTTCTTCATTAAAATGTATAGCTCTCTCAGACTCATTTAAATTCTTTGATTTGATGGTCTCACTTGGAAATTTATTCCATGTTTTCTATTCACTGAGTAAAACTGTTCTGCCTCAATAAACGCCATACACTTACACTTGCAATGGTGTCCCTCAGTTTTCTAACCTTTTTGTTGTGATCCATTTATCTTGTTCCATTTTATCAAATCCTTTCATAATTCTGAATGCTGATACATTAGGTTAGCTTGCAATCTGCTCTCTTTCACAGGAAGAGGCTCAGTCTCTTTAGCCTTTCTCAGAACAAATATTTTTAAAAGATGGAATTGCCTTAGCTGTTCTAATTTGCACCTTTTCTACAAGCAATCAGCTCCACGGAAAGCCAATGAAGACTTAACTCAGCACTCCATGTGGACCTGATCCAAAGTTAATCAATGGGCATCTTTCCATCAACTTCAATAGCTTTGAATCAGACCCTCTGCGGTCTAACTACAGAATATGCATCAGTTCTCACTTACTGTATATTGTAGCCCTCTGTGGAAGTAGCCCAGTAGCCTGTTGTCCTGATTTATAATTGCCACCTTTTAGAATGATGGTTTCAACAATTCTTGCTCTATAACTCTTTTTCCTGTTCAATATGCTATATTACCATTCCTGTGTATTACTAACCCTCCAAGTGCTATATGAGACCGATCCTCTTTCCATTAAACTCAATGGCAAAACTCCAGGGTGTCATATGCACAAAGAGAAGAAAGAAGCAGGGACAGGATTTCTAATGACAGGTGCATGAATATGGGATGAGAGGGTGGGGGGAGATGGAGATGAGAGAATTACAAAAACCTACCCCATTGATGACTATGTATAGGTGTCTACATCCCAAAAATACTATCATGATTAAACACTAGTTTGTCGGCAACCTTTAGCATAGAAGCCAAGAACTGAACTCCATGGAGAACAAAATGCCCTCTTCACCTTTAGAGCTGGTGATCTCATGTCAGGGCTGAGGTACATTGGCAGGACAGTGTGCGGAAGCCTGCACCGATACTGTATATATTCTTTAGTTAAAGGACTTCAATCAAAGGTATAATCCGGCAACTTTCACAAACCCTAAATACATTTACATAATATCTAGATATTATATTACTTAAAGAAAACAAGTGACCATAGACAACCATTCACCTTTTCTTCTCTCCCTCTCTCTTTAGATACTTCTATAGCCCCTAAACTCTGTCTCTCTCTCTGAGCTATTATCTTCAATAATTTGCTTTGCCTCTGTAAAAATGATTCATTGTGCTGTTGCCCAGAACTATATAAAACTCCTCAGCAATGTTAGCTGGGCATGATTCTGACAAATTGTCCCATCTTTTTTGAATGATACATTGTAACAGTTGTGGAGCACTTACATTTTAATCAGTAAGGAAAATGAAATGTTTGACCTTTCAATTTTCTGTGCAAGCTTATAGACAATAGAAAAGATAATTAAAACTGAATTAAAACTTGCAAAACAGTGTTGTTTCTCTAGCAAAGAGAAATGTCTGTGTAATAAAGGTCACTTATCAGCCAGTTCTAGTTATTAAATCTTTGTACTTAGTACTGAAGTGGCTCCACAGAATCAAAGGTCAAGTCATTAAATAATGAAACAAGGAGAATTAGAAAAAAGGTCATGAGCAATCTTAACTACAGCTGACCAGATGCATCCAAATTTACTCACGGGTGGGACCAAATGTAGCCCTGGAGGTAAGCAGATGTAGTTCCCACTGGCATGAAGCTGAATTTGGCCCAAGAGATGCAAAACCATCCCTGACTCTGAGTGTACCACAGTGCACCACTCTACCTCTCCTCTGTGCTTTACTCTGTCAGCCTCCTGATTCAATTACTAATGATGTTAAGGAAATGCAGATTTATTTTTTCCATTGTTATTTTAATAATGAGAAAGTAATTTTGTAATTTGGAGACAATACACATGTAAAATATAAAGGGACAATTATTAGCAATTCACCACATATTAATTTACTCCCCTAATGCTGAAACAAATGAGATCTTTTCTTCTAATCATCCAATTTGAGTGAATTCTAACAAAGCCGGTTGAACAAAGCTCCAGAGATGCATTCCTCATTTCAGTGCCATTTATTCCTCTACTCTTCATGGATGTCTTTAGAGTTTTAGTGTTAGAGGATACAACATGTATAATGATGCCAATAGGGAATAGATTTTGCCTTTATTCATCTTGATGTGCTTTTGAGGTCTTTCAAATGAAAGGTACAAAAGAGGCATTACCCGTCTGGCATTGTTTTTATTGCTTTTCTCTGCTTTACAAGCAAAAAATGTATTTTAATTTTTTCCATATTTCAGTAATGATTAACCAAGCTGTTTTTAATCTACACTGAATCACTTTCTGCAGACTTCTAACTGGGAGCAAAGAATTTCCAGGGTTCTCCTAGAGAATACTTAGCACATTTGAAGGAAGGAAAGAGAGTCAATGCTCAATTTGCTTGCGTGTTCACAAACCAAAATTTTCAATTTGATGCAGCTCTCAGGAGCACCATATAAAAATAATAATCTATAGCTAACATCAAATAATAATAAGCAGCCCCAGATCTGATTACACTGTGGTTGTTCCCCTTTTCCTCCTGCCTTTTTTTTTTTTTTTTAAACTCCAGCAGTTGGGTTGGCTCCTAGCTCGGCATTGCACTGCAGCAAATGTCTGAGTCTTCATAAAATGTAGTATTAAAATTCATAAACATTTTAACATTTGGACATTATTTCAAAATAAGCCATGTGTCAACATGTGTCTCAGTTTCTAAATGATATGGAACATAATGCTCCCTTCTTTATAATGATCTTCCTGAGACACAAGTGACTAGGGTATTTTATTTAGGTGTGCGTCTCTGTCAATTGTATGTGCCTAGTTACTCCATGTACGAGAGGAAGTTTTTATTTGAATTGTATGAGTTGGAGACCAGAGTACGATAGTTTCTGAATGGGAAGTCTTTCAACAAAGGGCTGAATAAAGAAGGATCACCGGCTTCTTGTTCCAGACATGGATTTAGCTGCCACAGGACTATTATTCATGGATAAAAGTTCTTTAAGGGTATGTCTACACTGCAATTAGACACCTGCACCTGGCCCGTGTCAGCTGACTCGGGCTTGTGGGGCTCGGGCTAAGGGGCTGTTGAATTGCAGTATAGATGTTCGGGCTCGGGCTGCAGCCCGAGATCTGGGATCCTCCCACCTTGCAGGGTCCTAGAGCCCAGGCTCCAGCCCAAGCCTGAATGTCCACACCACAATTAAAAAGCCCATGAGCCCAAGCCTGAGTCAGCTGGCAAGGGCCAACTGCAGGTTTTTAATTGCAGTGTAGACTTACCCTGAAAGGGCCACATCGTCCCCTTTACTTTGGCTAGAAGAGGGCACTGGTATTTTATGGATTGTTGCTGTGTTTGGTGGGCAAACCTGGTAGCGTGCCTTTATTACAGCTACGCTGCCATTGCAACAGGGCAGGCAGCCTGAGGGCTCGGAACACATTTGATACTTTCCCCATGAATGCCATTATCTTCTTCAGAATATAAGCCTTTTGTTTAAAAAAAAATTACCATTTTTACCCTTGTGATTGCGAAGAAAACCTTCCAAATGCAAACCACAGTGTAAACAGATGCAGCAGCATCTTTCTGAGTCTGCAGACAGACTGCTCCAGTCCCTCTGTGGCTGCTTGCAGCTTTCCTAACAGCAGCGGACAGGAATGTCATCAGTGTCTGCCACTGCTGTTGGGAACAGCATGGGCAGCTTTGAAACTGATAAGAGTCAGGTAAATTTTACTCTGTTAGAGCTTGAGAAAGCTCTGAGCAGCAGCTGGGGTAGGCACTGAAACTAGTAACCGGGTTTTTCCCTGGTCAGTGGGATCATCTTCTTAGCTTGGTCCCCTGGTTGTTAGGTAGCTGATAAACCTTTCTAGCCCTATATCTGAGGGCAAGGCAGTGTTGGCATGACTATAGATAAGTGTGTTGGTAGGTGACTGATGGAAACAGGGTATAAGAGAGAGAGACTGACTTTTAGGTGAGAACTGGGAGAAAATATATAAAGGAAAATATAGAATATACAATACAATGTAGGGCTAGAAAGACAAAGGGATATGAAGAGATGGAATGTAAGGGAAAGGGGGAAACAGAGGAAGCAGACACTGAAAATGAAACAGGCAAAGAAATAAATGTTCTATAGGAAAGTCAGAAAAAGTGGTGTGAAGCCAGGAAAAGGTAAAAGGCCCAACAAAAACCAGAGAGACTTAGGCCTTGTCTACACTACGAGAGTAGTTCGATTTTACTTAAATCGAATTTTTGGAATCGATATTGCAAAGTCGAACGTGTGTGTCCACACTAAGGACAGTAATTCGACTTTGTGAGTCCACACTAACGGGGAAAGCGTCGACATTGGAAGTGGTGCACTGTGGTCAGCTATCCCACAGTTCCCGGAGTCCCCGCTGCCCATTGGAATTCTGGGGGGAGCCGCAAATGCCTTCTGGGTAAAAAAAATGTGTCCAGGGTGCTTTTGGGTAACTGTCGTCATCCGTCCATCACTCCCGCCCTCCCTCCCTGAAAGCGCCGGCGGGAAATCAGTTCGCGCACTTTTCTAGTCAGTGACAGCGCGGACGCCACAGCACTGCGAGCATGGAGCCTGCTGCAACCATCACTGCAGTTGTGGCCGCTCTCAACGCCTCGCAACTTATCATACACCTTTCCCTGAGGCAGATGCAGAAAAGTCAGGCGAGGAGGCTACGTCAACGCGGTGATGGCCTGAAGTCTGAGAGTAGCACAGACCTCTCAGAAAGCAGGGGACCCAGCGCCGAGAACATCACGGTGGCAATGGGTCATGTTGATGCCGTGGAAAGGAGATTCTGGGCACGGGAAACAAGCACTGAGTGGTGGGACCGCATAGTGCTGCAGGTCTGGGATGAATCCCAGTGGCTGCGAAACTTTCGCATGCGGAAGGGAACTTTCCTGGAACTTTGTGAGTTGCTGTCCCCTGCCCTGAAGCGCAATGACACCCGGATGCGAGCAGCCCTGACTGTCCAGAAGCGAGTGGCCATAGCCCTGTGGAAGCTTGCAACGCCAGACAGCTACCGGTCAGTCGCGAACCAGTTTGGGGTGGGCAAATCTACCGTGGGGGTTGTTGTGATGCAAGTAGCCAAGGCAATCGTTGATGTACTGCTGCCAAATGTAGTGACCCTGGGAAACGTGGAGGCGATCATAGATGGCTTCGCAGCGATGGGATTCCCAAACTGCGGTGGGGCCATAGATGGAACTCACATCCCTATCCTGGCACCGGAACACCAGGCCAGCCAGTACATTAACAGAAAGGGCTACTTTTCCATGGTGCTGCAAGCACTGGTGGACCACAGGGGACGTTTTACCAACATCTACGTGGGATGGCCGGGCAAGGTTCATGACGCTCGTGTTTTCAGGAACTCTGGTCTGTTTAGACGGCTGCAGCAAGGTATTTACTTCCCGGACCACAAAATAACTCTTGGGGATGTGGAGATGCCTATAGTCATCCTCGGGGACCCAGCCTACCCGCTAATGCCCTGGCTCATGAAGCCCTATACTGGCGCCCTGGACACTGAAAAAGAACTCTTCAACTACCGGCTGAGCAAGTGCAGAATGGTGGTGGAGTGTGCTTTTGGACGTCTCAAGGGGAGATGGAGAAGCTTACTGACTCGCTGTGATCTCAGCGAAACCAATATCCCCATTGTTATTGCAGCTTGCTGTGTGCTCCACAATCTCTGTGAGAGCAAGGGGGAGACCTTTATGGCGGGGTGGGAGGTTGAGGAAAATAGCCTGGCTGCTGATTACTCACAGCCAGACAGCCGGGCGATTAGAAGAGACCAGCGGGAAGCGCTGTGCATCCGGAAGGCTTTGAAAGCAAAGTTCCTGAGTGAGCAGGGTAACCTGTGACTTTAAAGTTTGTGTATTGAGAAGCTAAACCTGCCCCCGTTTCTTTACCCAGTTAATGTTGACTATCCTATCCAGTTACATACCCCCTTCACCCCACTTCCAACACACGTTTCAAAATAAAAATAGTTCTACTTTGTTAAAGCACACCGTTTTCTTTAATACTGTATTCGCGGGAATTTTTTAAAACTAGGACGCAGACTGTGGTGCGGAGCGGGTGTACTGTAGTGGCGCGAATGCAGCTTCTAAACTCAAGGATTGACAGGCTCCGCTGCGGTGGGATGGTTGTTTCAACGGAGCCTGTCACCCCTCCTGATAGGGACTGTGTGTATGGGGGGGTCTATGTGACTTTGTGGCAGGGGGAGGACGGTTACAGATCCCCTGCTGTGTGGCTCTGTGATCCTGCCTAAGGACTGCCGCTTAAGATCTGTAACTGCCCTCCCCTGCCACAAAGTCACAGAGCAACCCACCCCCCACCACATAACATGAAAACAACCTCCCAGACTAACCAGGGTAACTAGTCACTGCATCACTGCACTATGTATGTGCCCTGCTGCTGTGCCTGCCCCCGACTATATACCCTGCCAAAGGTGACTGTCCTGTCGAATTACCAACCCCCTATCCCCCCCTCCTCCAAAAGAACATGATGGAAACAGTAGTTAACAGAAACGTATTTTTTATTATCAACCAAACATGGAACTGGGAAAGTGAAACTTGGACGGGGGCTTGTGTCAGGCGGGAAGGAAAGAACTTGTCAAATTTTGGGGAATGAGAGCCTTCTGCTGCTCGAGCTCTCTGCAGGGGTGGAGTGAGAGTTAGCAGGGACTCTGCCGCCTCTCCTTCTGTGCACTTTGGGTGAGGGGAGTATGGGACTTGGTGGCGGGGGAGGGCGGTTAGAGATGGACTGCAGCGGGGCTCTGTCCTCCTGCCTCCGTTCCTGCAGAACATCCACAAGGCGCCGGAGCGTGTCCGTTTGCTCCCTCATTAGTCCAAGCAGGGTTTGAGTCGCCTGCTGGTCTTCCTGACGCCACCTCTCCTCCCGATCCATGTTGGCTTGGTGCATTCGGGTCAAGTTCTCCCGCCACTGGGTCTGCTGTGCTGCCTGGGCTCTGGAGCAGGCTATAAGCTCCGAGAACATGTCCTCCCGTGTCCTCTTCTTCTTATGCCTAATCCGCGCTAGCCTCTGGGAGTGTGATGACAGGCTAGGTTGTGAGACAGTCGCAGATGGGGCTGTGGGAATGGGAAAAAGGGAGTGAATTCCTCAGAAAGATAAATGTAGTTGTGAACAAAGAACATAGTCTTTCTCTGTGAACAAGACCATGCACAGCACCTATCACATGCGCACTCAGCACAAGGTCGAATTCTCGGCCTTCGCATTCCGTGCCTGGGGTCTTCTACAGCACATTTGAGAAGCCTCTCAGGAGAACGGAATTTCTGTTGCAGGCAGACATGGTAAGCCGTAGACTTGTGGCAGCTTAAAACTTTAATATTAGCAATGGCCTCATTTCACATTGAAATCAATGTCGGTCCCTGCTGCCAGCAATTCGGCAAGCAGGAAGTCTGCTCCTGTCCCACACCCTCGCGGCTGTCCCCGGGAACGATCCCTTTCGGCTGCCCCTCTCCCGCCTCCACCGCGTGGCTGCAAACCAGCGGTTACAGTTCTGTAAAGGAACGGCAAAGCAGTCCCAACACTAACATTCCCCTACCTCATTCAAAGCAGGTCATCATGAGCGACATCACCCTCATGAGGATCTCTGACAGCGAGAAAGAGCGAATGCTCCGGGAAAGCCTGCAAAGACCAGGGCCGTATGCCGCCATGCTGTGCAGAGCAATGATTCCAGAGTACTTGCTTGTCTCGTGGCGTGGCAACGTGTCCTACTACGGAGGACCCAATAAGGCCGCTCTCCCCAAGAACCTAATGCAGCGGATTTCCAATTACCTCCAGGAGAGCTTCCTCGAGATGTCACAGGAGGATTTCTGCTCCATCCCCGGACATATAGACCGCATTTTACTGTAGCTGCTGTAGCAGTGACTAACCAGTAGAGCGGCTTGGGCAGGACAATCATGCAAAACCGGACATTGCTAGATTTTTTTTCAATAGTTGCACTGCCCATGACTGAACCGTTAAGCTAATCAAACTAATCATGAGAAACCCATTTTTTAAATTGTTAATATTCCTGTTCTGTTACAAATAAATGTTTAGATTTTTACAACACTTACTGGCTGATCCTTCCCCAGATTCTGTGTCCGGGGTAACGGCTGGGGAGGGTTGGTAGGGGATCTCTGTAAGGGTGATGAAGAGATCCTGGCTGTCGGGGAAATCAGCGTTGTGAGCGCTGTCGACTGCCTCGTCCTCCTCATCTCCTTCCTCATCTTCCCCGTCCGCTAACATGTCCGAGGATCCAGCCGTGGACACTATCCCATCCTCAGAGTCCACGGTCACTGGTGGGGTAGTGGTGGCGGCCGCACCGAGGATGGAATGCAGTGCCTCGTAGAAACGGGATGTCTGGGGATGGGATCCGGAGCGTCCGTTTGCCTCTTTGGTCTTCTGGTAGCCTTGTCTCAGCTCCTTGATTTTCACGCGGCACTGCGTTACATCCCGGCTGTATCCTCTCTCTGCCATGTCTTTAGAGATCTTCTCGTAGATCTTTGCATTCCGTCTTTTGGATCGCAGCTCGGAAAGCACGGACTAATCGCCCCACACAGCGATGAGATCCAAGACTTCCCGATCAGTCCATGCTGGGGCCCTCTTTCTATTCTGAGATTGCACGGCCATCACTGCTGGAGAGCTCTGCATCGTTGCCAGTGCTGCTGAGCTCGCCACGATGTCCAGACAGGAAATGAGATTCAAACTGGCCAGACAGGAAAAGGAATTCAAATTCAAATTTTCCCGGGGCTTTTCCTGTGTGGCAGTTCAGAGCATCCGAGCTCGTACTGCTGTCCAGAGCGTCAACAGAGTGGTGCACTGTGGGATAGCTCCCGGAGCTATTAGCGTCGATTTCCATCCACACCTAGCCTAATTCGACATGGCCATGTCGAATTTAGCGCTACTCCCCTCGTCGGGGAGGAGTACAGAAGTCGAATTAAAGAGACCTCTATGTCGAACTAAATACCTTCGCGGTGTGGACGGGTGCAGGGTTAATTCGATGTAACGGCGCTAACTTCGACACAAACGCCTAGTGTAGACCAGGCCTTAGTGACAACATTAAAATAACTATTGCATAGAAAGCTGAACTTTTCATCCAGCAAAACCCAAGAAATTACTTTTCTAGAACATGCGTAATGTCATTCAAATGTTCTAGCTAATGGCTGTAAATAACCAGAATGCTTGTCCAACTCCATCTATCACTCATTTGCAAATATACCGCCTTTGGAATATCATAGGGTTGTAATAGTTCAAGAGCCAGAAATTGTTCTAGCCAAATGCTTGCTTGCTGCATGCTGAAGCCAATAACCCATTCATGTTAACACTCACCATGTTGCTTACTTGCTCTCATTAGCATTGCAGGATTGGTTGTGTCTTGTGCTGAGTAAAGGTAACAATACTACACAATTTAAGTAAGACGTTCTTACAACAAATTGCATTAACGCTAAACATAAAATAATCAGTTTTCAACATGCAATGGCCTCTGTCCAAAATGTGCTTAAAGCTCTTTTGCAGCTTTCTACAGTGTTTGTGTAAGCGGGAAAATAGTCCCACTATTGTGGGGAACTTTCCTGGCTTCTGCACTACCCTGATGAAATGGGCTAGCAGAAGGATCTGAGTCCTTGCTCCCACTTCCTTTACCCAGAGGCCTCCCTGCCCTCGAGGACTCCCCTTGCACTCTCCTGTCTGGCAGAATCCTCGTAACCCCAACAAGGCTGGGCCCAGGATTCCTGGGAGGGCTCAACCCCCAACCCTGCTGTGGTCACCTAGGTCAGGGGCTAGGGTGTCCCCACTCCGGGGTACTCTCTCTGCACCGGATGCTTTCCTGACCTTACATACGATTTAAAGCAAAAGGAATAAGGAAAAATGGGAAAGGTTGAAGGAAACACATCACCCTGCTCTGAGGCAGGGAAAATCACAAATGGTGTCTCTGGAACATCAGGGCAGTTCACAGTCTGTTTCTTGTAGGTCCCAGGCTCCTTCTCAGGCCCTGGCTGTGCTGCAGAGACGCTGTGGGTCGGACACTTGTTCTGGAGGTGGCCACACACTCTCAGGCTCTAGGTGGCAGGACCCTTCTTCCCAGTGTCACCCCTGCCCTGTCAGGGTTACGATCTCCCTCCAAGTCTGGCCTGCAGAGCCTCTTGGCTGAGGCATCTCCCTGTGCTGGGCCCACTGCCCAGGGTCCCCCTCACTCTCCCCAGCTGCTCACCGCACCCAGCTCCGGACTGCTCCACTCTGCCTCAGCACGGCTGCTGCTGCTGCTCTGCCTTCAGCTCCCTGGGCTGCTGCTCTGGCCTCTCTGGCTCTGGTTGCTGCAGCTCTGCTCCCAGGGCAGCTCTGCTCTCTCTGGGCTGTGCTCTGGCTTTGGGGCTGCAGCTCTGCTTCCAGCAGCTTAACTCGGGCCCCTGCTCTCTCCTTAGCTCGGCCCCACTCTGTCTGACCAAGGCAATTCCAGCTCACATTGAGGACGGGAGCCTCCTGACTCCTTGAGTAGCCTGCCCGCCCTGTCAATCAGGCTGACCTGGAGCATTGGCCTCTCCCCATTGCCCCTGGGGACTGTCAGTCTCAGGCTCCTGATTTCCCATCGACCCCTCCCCTTTTAGTGCTGGGAGCTAGCCACCAAAACACCGCCACTGAATGTTAGTAAGGGGATAACAGTCCCCTTACATTTGCAACAATACTGTCCAAAGAATACATGGTACTGATGAAACAGGTTGGAGCCTCCTTTCAATTAATGCCACAATTTAAGTTGTCTTGTAAAGTTATCCTTCACATTGTCTCTCTTTGATTTTTTCATGAGATACTAGTGATAAAATTAAATATATTTTACTAATCAGGCAGATATGAACATTTCTTTCCTCTTTATGCAGGGATATTTGCTAGAAAAACAGTACAAAGCACCAGGAGGTAAAATGTCAGTTACAGCTCAAGGATACGCAGTGTGAAGGAACATACTGTTAGTGCATGGACTGGATTGTGAATGAATCACAATACCAGAGGACCAAAAATAATTTCTCACATCTGATATCTCGCATTGTAGCCCAGTACAATTTAAAGTAACACACAGCACATAATCCTCCCATACAGAGTGTACCACAGAATGAGGTTTTTGAAGACCACCAAGGCCAAGATGACTCTCCATAATGGCTCTTTGATTCCTCTGAAGACCAGCCTGCTAGCAATAAATATCTGCACAAAGAATTCACTGTCACTCTGGAACGGAGTCAATTATCAGGGGGGGGGGCAACCCAGAAATTTTATTTGATTATGTCTCAGAAAGACATTGACCCATATTTAAAATACTGGCGGAGAGTGGGGGAGATTATTTTGCAACCACTGGTTTAATTTGTATTTATAGTAAATGCCCACAGATAGCACTAAAATATATAATATATGCAGAAGATCTGTTCTGATTTCGCTTTCCTCTAATAACTTCCTATTAGCAGCACTTGTCATTAATAATGGGCCATTATCTAGGAATTTAGTTGGCCAAATTACAGATGCAGGAGGGTGACTGGCTGTTATGTCTCCCATCTGAATAGGTCTGAACATTTTCCACCAGCAAATTATATGATTTCTAAAATGAAGTTTTCACTTTATTTCTGGTCAATTTATTTGTGCCTTGATCTGAGAAAGTGATATTAGACTGAGCAACAAAAACTCACGAAAGAACTAGATTGTATTCCCATTATTTTAAAAAAGTGGAAATCCAGCTAACAGGCTAGAAGCCTCATCTCCAATTTATTTCAGTACCATGCTGTCTAGATCCATTATTTAATTTAGTCACTCTTGGTGGTCCATCTATCAAATTATTTGTATGCATGGAGAGAAAGTGATAAGCTAAAATGCTAATTATCCATTTTTCTGAAATTAAAAAAATCTATGCTAAGAATAACAATAAGGCTTATTACAACAGTTGTTAAACCAATACCATTTTTCATTTGACAAAATAAACCTTAACAAGCTTTCTGAGTCCAGAGTTTTAATTGCTGGACACTTTATCTAATAAGGAAATGTATGTTTGCTGCTGGCCATATACTTTTCTCTTACCCTCAATACTATACCAGGAATATTTGCTGTCCTATGTTGTGGCTGAGTCAGCCGTAAGAATTCTCCTTTTACAAATCTAAGGTCCAAGCTCCCAAATCATTATTTTTTAAAGTTTTGAACTTGAAGCATTAAAAACTATTTTTAGTTACAGAAAGCAACAAACTCAGCTTTAAGTTTCAATATGAGACACAAGCACTTAAACACTATGGTTTGGGCGCTATAGGAAAACTTTAAGACAGATTTGGTTTTTTTGCTCAGATAATTAGAAAGATGCCTTTTAAAGCCTTTTAAGTTATTAATGGGAACTACTGGAGGTTAGCTGCATTTTTAAAAACCTTGAAACTAAAGGGATGTTTTAACTGAATGATTTACTGTGCACAGGCATTGCTGTAGTTTATTTGATTATGGTTCCTATTACAATGCTGATTCAGTGCATATGTCAATTAGCCACATTTTAATCAGTGCTATATACTTCATTGTGTGCTCTCCCTCCATCTCTGAATTGAGTATGGCACCCCAGAGAGCCTTATTCACCACTACTTGACCCAGCCAAAGTTTTCCCAAAGGAAGGCCCCGATTCTGCAATGAGTGCCACAGATGGACCCCTTCATCTCTGCTGACTGTACATAGAAAATTTTGTCCCAGCACCCACTCCTGTATTTGAAACCTAGGAGACTGTTAGCTCCTTACTTCTCTGAGGGTGGCCACCAGGTTGATTTGGCTAGATGGTACCATGTGTCAGCCTCCTCCTTTGTGTGTATTTGTTTTTAAACATCCATTTGCTTGAATGAGGTCTGGGCTCTTCTTTGCTTCCAGGGGCACGTTATCAAGCTCTCTCTCGTAACAATAGCATGAAGAGAGAGAGAGAGCGCTTTTTTTAAATGGACAGAATCTGGACATAGTACACATTTGTGCTATAGGTTCTGTACTTCTAACAGCTTTGAGTGGTGGAGACCTGTCCTTTTGGAGCAGGAAGAAGTGAGTCCTGTCCTTCTGCCTCGGTGAAGTCCAATCACAAAGTCCTGTATGGCCACAGATTAGTTATCAAATAATGAACCAAAAGAATACCCATACAGATTTCAGACTGTATCCAGGCAAAATTCCAGCTGAAATCAATGGGAGCTTGAATAGCATGGAAATTGGAAGAACAGACCCTTAATTTCCATGAAAATAATGCCATGGAATATTTTGTTTCTGTAGCTTTGTCAGTGCCCAAGGTTTTCCATTCCTTTCCTTTCCTGGCTGATTATTTAAAAAAAAATGTAAAATCTCTAAAAGCACCTAAATGTTTTTTAAAGGCAAGATGTATGTTAAAATAACAGTTTCCTTGTAAGAAAATATTTACATTAATTAGTGCTCAGATCAAATGTGGAGGCTTCTGAGTTTGTGGTCTATGATTCATTCTCCCCCACAAAGTCATAGATGTGGTAGAAAGCAAATTGTGCATATTAGGTGTGTGTCTGTGTTTGGGTGATACACACACACAAACACCTACATTCAAAGGTGTTTGTGTGTGAGGGGGTCATTATGGGCTAAAGGGACTAAGTCCCACCAGTAATCCCACAACAGCGTAAGATGGTTGCTGTACTGTAGGGTGAAGTACTAACTGCTGCCTTCAGGGGACAACTGGTGGGTCTGGAGATGGAGTGCCCAAACCGCAGGTAGCAGAGGAAGGAGGCACAGGGCAAGCAGTGACATTTCAGTGGGGCTAATTCAGTGAATAGGGCTCTCTGCACATGCTCCTTACTGTTTTCCCTCATGCTTCTTCAGACCCAACAAGGCTGCATAGTGTTAGAGGTTTGGGGTTTTTTTTGTTTTGTTTTGTTTTGTTTTTTGATGGTTGTTGTCATCTCCCTCATCTGAGGCATGGCCCTGGCTGGAGACAGGACACCGGATGGAGGGTCAGGGTTCTGAGGTGGCTCCAAGAATACTCTCTCAGGCATTTGACTGGCTGGTTCTTGCCTGCATGCTCAGGGTCTAACTGATCACCATACGTGGGATTGGGAAGAAATTTCCCCCTAGGTCAGGCTGGCAGTGACTTTTGGAGGCTATCTCCTTGCTCTGCAGTGCATGGGTGCAGGTCACTTGGCAGGATTATCTGGGTATATCCCACATAATCATTTTCCTGCCATGGCAGGGGCCTCAGGCACTGGTGCACCACAGTACTGCCTATTATTGTCCAGTGGCACATAATAGTCTAGTCTCCTGTGGGCTGTAATACTTCGCTCTAATTTTGATTGTTAGGTTTAATGTGCAGGTGCCACGTGGTGTTAGTGGCCTGATATACACAGTAGGTAAGACGAGATGATTGAGTGGACCCTTCTGGCCTTTAACTCTGACTCTAAGTGTGTGCTGGGGGTGAGGGAATGGGCTGAGACAGGCAGCGGGTTCTGACACAGGGGAAAGGGAAATTCCTGATCCTGGTGGTGGTGGAGGGAGTTGATGATGGGTGGTAGGTAGAAGAAGGAAGTGAGCTGCAACAGCGTGTTGTGCGGGGGAGTGTGGAGAAGGTGTTCTGGGTCGGGGGGCGGAGGGGTGTCTCAGGTTGAAGAGGCTTAGAGCTGAAGACTGTGGTTCTGAGAAATGGAGAGGTTAGGTAGGAAGAGTAGGGGTGCTCAGCTGGGGAGGAAATATTGACTACCAAATGGCTCTTTACTCTAGAGGAGAAAGGCATAACAAGAGCCAATGGCTGGAAGCCGAAGCCAGACACATTTAAATTAGAAATACAGTACAATTTTTTGTAAACAGTGAGGGCGATTAACCATTGGAACAAACTACCAAGAGAAGTCGTGGATTCTCCATCTCTTGATGTCTTCATATCAAGACTGGATGTCATTCTGGAAGATATGCTTTACTCAAATACAGAGGTAACAGGGTCACATGGAATGGGCTGTGACATCCAGGAGGTCAGTCTAGATGCTCTAATCATCCCTTCTGGCCTTAAAACCGATGAATCTATGAACTGGGAATGGAATGTGTGCACGCATGCGTGATCAAGAGCAGATGGAAGGTGGAGCTGGAGGAGCAGAAGCTGTTAAGAAGATTCTGAGCCAGGAAATGGATGGGTTAGGCAGAGTTCAGTGCACAGGGATTGAGTCAATTAATGGCCTTTGTGTGCGTAGCTATGTGTAGGAGGCCCGCACACAGGAGAGAACAGAAGATTGGAGACAGAGATGTTGCAACTAGGAAAGTACAGTAAAGAGGTTACAGAGAGAAAATGGTTTTCTTCCACCCTGCCCTTTACTGCAAAGTGTCACTGTTTTTTATTTGAAAGGGGGGAGGGAGAGGGTGTCCTTTTTTATTTCCACTTCCCCAAAGTATTCCTTATCCCCCAGTAAAATGCTTCCCTGTAATACCCATGAATACAGTGCCCTAGTTTTTCCACTTTGAAAATATGAAGAGTGTGTGTGGAGAAAGGGATCTTGCTATCTTTAGCCCCACCAGCAACATTTCTGGGATCCAGCTGCCACTGTGGAAGTGAGTATGTGCACAAACACACACACACTGCTTGAGTCTGGGAGAGGCATATTTTCATAAAGATATAAATAGGGTTACCATATTTTGTGCCTCCAAATGGAGGACACTCCCTGGGGGCCCGGCCCCGCCCCCAGCCCCGCCCACGCCCCACCCCGACTCCGCCCCTCCCAAAGTCTCCGCCCCCTCCCCTGCTTCCCGCGAACATTTAATTCGCGGGAAGCCTGAAGCAGGTAAGGGGGTGTGGGGGGGAGGAGGCGCGGCCCAGGCTGGCCCCCCCGGCGGCCCGGCGCACCCCCTGGCTCCCGGCCCCGCGGGCCCGGCCCGGCTCCCCGACCCCGCGGGCCCGGCCCGGCTCCCGGCTCCCCGACCCGGCTCCCGGCCCCGCGGGCCCGGCCCGGCTCCCCGACCCCGCCGGCCCGGCCCGGCTCCCGGCTCCCCGACCCCGGCCCGGCTACCGGCCCCGCGGGCCCGGCCCGGCTCCCCGACCCCGCGGGCCCGGCCCGGCTCCCCGACCCCGCGGGCCCGGCCCGGCTCCCCGACCCCGCGGGCCCGGCCCGGCTCCCCGACCCCGCGGGCCCGGCCCGGCTCCCGGCTCCCCGACCCCGGCCCGGCTCCCCGACCCCGGCTCGGCTCCCGGCCCCGCGGGCCCGGACCGGCACCGCGACCCCGGCTCCCAGCCCCGCGGGCCCGGACCCCCGGCTCCCGGCCCGGCCCTGCGACCCGCCCGGCCTGGCCTCCGGCCCGGCACCGCACACCCGGCCCGGCTCCCGGCCCGGCACCATGCCCCCGGCCCCGCACCGGCCCCGGCCCCAGACAAAGAGGCCCCGGCCGAGCCTCCCGATTTTCCCGGACATGCCCGGCTTTTGGGGATTTCCCCCCGGACGGGGATTTGAGCCCCCAAAAGCCAGACATGTCCGGGAAAATCCGGACGTATGGTAACCCTAATATAAATCAAAATAAATATACAAACATATTACCCAAGACCAAAATAAAAAAAATAGTACACCAAAGTAAAAGTCACGAAGACAACAATTTCCTAAAGGGGTTAACAAAACAAAAAACAAAACCACAAAAAATAAAGGAACGCTGAATTTTTTAAAACAAACAAACATTGAAAGTTTGGAAATGTTAAGTGATGACAAAAATTTAAAAACCAACAAAATATTGGAAAATATGAAGTCACGATAACTCAAACAACCTTAACTCGCTCTAACAATCACTAACCTGACTAATATAATGTTTAATTTCATCCATTACTGATTAGAAGTGCTAAAATATAACACCCCTTTATCATCTTCCATATATTTCCAAGTCATTTAACTAGCTTTGATACTTTTAAGAGTCCATTTTAAAATTGTGAATGAATGAGAGTTGAATAGTTAATGAAACCTAAAGTGTCTCTTTCTCCTTACGTTGCTCCTTTTTACTTTCTCTGCCTGCCACAATCACACACAGACGAGAGCAGTAGAGAGGAAAGTCTGTTAAACAAAAAGCACACTGGTGGATGATAAAATTTGGTAGCAAAGAAAAATATTGAGGGCCCCCGGTGGACATGAAAAATATTCCAGGGGAGTCCATGAAGCAAATGAATCTCTACTTCAAATGTCTGAAACCTTGCCAGACAGGCAAATAGTTTGTGCCTGTCCTAAACATTTTGAAAGTTGCTTGTTTAGACTGTACGTCAGACTTCCAATCTTGCAAAGGGCCTACATTAAATAAATCATATCGTTAGTCGAAACACTGTTCTGTGCAGTCACAATGCTGGGTTCTACAGCTGGGGTTCAGTACCTGCCCCAAAGTGTGCTCCATGTCTGTACTGGGCTATCTTGATTATCACTTCAAAAGTTTTTTTTCTCTTAATTAATTGGCCTCTCAGAGTTGGTAAGACAACTCCCACCTGTTTATGCTCTCTGTATGTGTGTATATATATCTCCTCAATATATGTTCCATTCTATATGCATCCGAAGAAGTGGGCTGTAGTCCACGAAAGCTTATGCTCTAATAAATTTGTTAGTCTCTAAGGTGCCACAAGTACTCCTGTTCTTCTTTTTGCGGATACAGACTAACATGGCTGCTACTCTGAAATCCATGCAGTCAGTGTAGCATAGGGTCATATGGGAAATCTGGATGGGACTCATTCTTGTGTCCTTTGTTTCTGAGGCTGGTTCATACTGACTGCAGTGTGAAAATGAAGTGTTTATATGATGGCCACCATCTCAGCCAACACATCGGTGATTGATCCCAGGGCCTCCAGCACTGAAAGCAACCCATTTAGTGCCCGGGGAAGGAGGGCATGGCTATGCTGCTATTACATACCATTTTGGTAACTGCTGTGCCTGCACCAGTGTTGGCTGATGTATTTCTGGTTGCACACGTCAAGTCAACGGACATTGAATTTATGGTAGATGAGATAAAAAGCAATTTGAAAAGAACTAGTCCAGCATGATGAATTCTTTTCTAACTTAAAACCCAAAGCACTGCAACAAGCTAGGGGTCATTTAGCATAAACTGTAGCTCATTAGCTGGGGAGAATGTAAAGTCATATCTCCAGGGATGTGTAATAAGAAATCAGAATATAACATATATGAAATTCTGGAAAAATAGGGGGACAGCCTATGCAATCAGATCAGCAAATCTGCAACTATAACACAGTAGAAAGTGATAGATGCTGCTAAATGTGGGATGAGAAAAATTGATTCTGAAAAGATATCTAGCAACTAAATACTGTACTTATCCCCTGCCCTAGTAACAATTGCACTTTAGTAGCAGACACATTGCTAATTCTGTCAGAAGATCCTTACAGAAATGCTGCAGACCCTATTTTTTCATTATTGCTGTTTTGAAAAACAAAGTCCTGTGGTGCTTTTTCCTCTATCAACCCTGCTTATGAATTCATAGCACAGCATGAAGGTTATTAAAATCCCATATGTGAGAACCACACATAGCACACGGAGATATGAATTGGCATTCCATGGAGATAATGCTATCTAATGGGCAAAACAAGAAGTATGGTTTCATTCTCATTCAGAGTACATTTGAAAAGGGCAAAGCATCTGACTGCTGCTCATGGATAGCTGACCATTTCTCCTTCTTACATATGGATTAATAGTAAAAAGTAAATAGCATGGTAGTTATCTTGCCAAGACTGGATATTCCCATGACACCTTTTACTGGCAATCACTTGACATGAAGTGGATTAAATGCAGCTTGGGCTACCTAGATATAGTGACAAACTATTAAACACATCATGGTTTACTCCCACTCGTGTATTTTAAAACAAAATGTAATTAACTGCCAAGATAGCCAATATACCTCACAAAGTAATTCCAGATGCCTGCATGTCTGATAATTTCTTTATTTTTACAATTATTCATTTAGCACCAGTTTCACTGTTGAAACACAACAGTTTAATGCTTTGTTTTATTTCATTGCCAAAACAAATTCAGTTTCAAGCAGCAGGCAGTGCCATGGTGAATGCTCTCAGCAGCTGGGAGAGCTTCAAAAAAATCTGTCTGGGAGAGAAAGTTTGCTTGAGAACAAACAAACCATAAAAAGTTTTCAAGCTCTCAGAATCCTAGGAAAGCTTCATTAAAGTTGACAATACTTCACAGTCAGGGAGAACCTCTCCACCCCAAGAGAATTAAGAAATAATAATAGCACAGTTAAGTTTGATGTCTGAAACATCCTCTATTTAAGAGCAATGACCTTCATGAGGACAAACTCAAAGAATTATTAGGCCATTTCTCTAACTTGGCTGATCAATCAGCAGTCTAGGTGAAACCACAGGTGTCTGATGCTAGTCATCACTAATGGTAGGCATAGACTATCAAAGGCAAGGTCTGAAAACTGCAGTGAAGCAGCATGGGACCCAACCACCTTCTAGCAAAAGAATCTCTTTGGTCAATTGTTTGATATTACTGTTGTACTGTTCAAAATGCTTTCCTTCACTTGCTGAGTCTTTCTAATGGTGCCCAGCTGTGTAGCATCTCACTCTTATGCAACCATTGCTGAAATTTTGAGATGGGTCTAAACTGTGAGATTTGTATCTGAATGTGAACTTTTCCCAGGTTCAGGAGCGTTCAGATTCAAAGTTCTCATTTTTGCCAAATTGTTCTGTCATTCAGTTGCACTCGACAACCTTGACCAAGTGTGAAAGTTCTCATCCCATGATCATAACTCATTTTTTATTTGCTGGATACTACTTGAGTGCCATAGCTGACACCAGTATCCAAATCTATAATCTAGATAACTATTTCGTGGAGGAGGAGGAGAGAAGACATGGAGAAGAAAATAGTTTCATAATTGCCTTGAAAACTTTTGATTCTGACTCCCTGCCCTAAGTAAAGCCATTGGCACGCAGCATTTCCTGTTGATGGAGAGAAAGAGAGAGAGAATAAGATGTAGCTGTATGACTGATGAGAATTCAATTTTGGACTAATAATGCTCTTCCAGAGCGTGAGTCACTGCTCAGACTAGAGATACCACCATCCCAGTACCCCTCCACTAAAAGCTAATATCAGATTTTCTAATATTTTGCCTTTGGCTAGTATTTGACATGTACAACATTTTTGTTGACTTTATAGCAGCACAAAGTCTTTTCATAGTTTTTCAGTGGAAGAGAGGAATAGTTCATAGGGACAGGAGATCAGTGTTTTTTTTTGGATGCCAGAAATGTCTATATAGATACCTCTATGACACCATCATCAAAGTGCCTGAGCACCTACAAGTATTAATGAATGTAGCCTGATGATACTTCTGTGAGGCAGGTAAGGGTTATTATCCCCATTTTACAGATGGGGGATTAAGGCGCAAAGAGAAAGTGACACAGGAAGTCTGTGATAGAAATTTCTAGTCCAGCACTTTCACCCTAAGGACAATGTTTCCCTCTTCCTTCACCAGTCACCTTTGTGTTTAGGTCAATATCCCAATCAGTACTGCTGATATTCAGGGCCAGGAGGCATAAGCATAAGAACGGCATGGTAAGAGCACTTGGTTTATGAGTGCCTCCGGGTCTTGCAACAGCATTCTAGCTCTGCTGGGGATTTCTTGCCACACCTTCTGCCTGACCCAAGCCATCTATTTTGTAGTTGATGTCAAAGAGAGAAACATACCCCTTGACGTTAATGTGCCAGCTTGGATTTCAGGCTTAGCACAGTCTTTTTTTTTTTAATTTTTAAATGCAAAGTCACCACATCAGCCTTTCACCCCGACTAGGTATAAATGGTCTTTCCCTGGGACACCAACACCGGTAAGATGCTTCTCCTTATTTCCTCCCACTCTTCCTCTTCTGTAGAAGCACATTTGTTTTCCTTTCCCAGTAACATTCCTGTGATTACTCTAGCTCAGACTGATTGGCTGCAATACAAAGGGATTCAGAGTCCCTGCGTTGAGGCTTTGCAGCTTGGCAAACATATACTGCAGGTCAGTGGTTTTCAATCTGTGGTCTGCAGACCCCTGGAGGTCCGCAGACTATGTCTAAGAGGTCCACAAAAAGTTGTCATTACCACAGAACAGTGGTTTTCAACCTGGGAGTCCACAGACTAGGTCTAAGATTTCCAAAGGGGTCAGTACCTCCATTCAAAAATTCGTAGGGGTCCGCAAATGAAAAAAGGTTGAAAACCACTGCTGTAGGAACAGAAGGCTTAATCTTCAACTCAGCTGGAGTGGAGGAGGCAAAGGTGATTCTAGGCTACCTTTACAGTTCACCTAATTCTGGGCACAGCCAGAGGCAGGACTAGTGCCTGACGTGTATTCAAGCAGTCCAAGAGTAGCTTTCATTTACACTGCTTTGTAATAGGGCAATTACCTCAGTGATGATTGACTGGGGTGCCACAAGACCCTCTCCTCATACCCTGGAGTGTAAATGTAATGCATTTTTAATATACTGGAATTCAAAGGGCTGGGGGAAAGTTTAGGTCTTCTTCTAGCATCAGGTCCAAGTAGCACTACTGAGGAGGTAGACTAGGAAATCAGTTTGAGTGGTGGGTTATTGTCTGAGCACGATTGTTGTCAAGTTGGAATTCAGCACTGACTGAGGATGCTCTGTTGCTGAACAGTTTGTGGTAATGGTCATAGCAGCAGCAGCAGCAACTGTCTGATGCTCTTCAGCTCACATATATATACGTTGTTCCAGGTCCTGCAGAGAGACTATAGTCCTCTCTTCTTTTGGAATTTTATTGGATTCCTTTTATTTCATTCACAGTTCACAGAGATTTGGTCTACACTGAAAATGAAAGTCTTCCACCCCCCCCATTTTCTCTTCCCGATATAAATATATTCTAAAACATGAGGAAATACCACTTAAAAGTTCTATTTTACTTTCCCAAAAGTGAGTTTGCTGTAGCTCTGGCAAATCAGATCAAAACCAAAGGAGGGGAAAGAAACATGACTTTTGTTCTCCTGACCTTGGGAAATCAGGACATTCTCCAGAGTATCCCTTCATGTCCCAGTTTAGTTTCTGTCAAATCACACATAAGAAAATAAATACTCAAGGGAGAGGTGGGAAAGCTCTCTCTTGGTCTTCCAAATACTTTTGGGACAAAAAACACTTAGAAGTAATCTGTTGGGGCACCTTGCTTGTCTCCTACTCTTCCTTTCTAAGTCTCTGACATGTTATCTGTAAAAGCAAAAGCACTTACAAGTGCTGGTTGGGGCATAAAATCCCCTGCCAGCCATCTCTTACAACAACAGTTTTTGGGGGGGAGTAGGGGGGAATGCATTTAGAACTCTTGTCCTGTCTCTATCTGCGTTTCCACTTTTCTCTTCCCTTTCTGTCTCAGAGACATTTTGAAATAAAAATAATTGCCATTTTCACTTTGCTGGGATTCCAGCCAAGTGTGCCTCCCTTACTTTCTTCCTCTAGCATTCTCTCTCTAGCAAACCTCACTTTGGCTTTCAATTCATTCCACTACTCTCTACACTCAGCCCTCAAAGGCGGGGGAAGGGAAATCACATTCCCAAAATGGGATCATTATGCTGTAATCTTGTTCTCAACATGACGTTTGGCTTCTACAAATGACTGCTATGGCTGCAAAAGTTTATATATCCTGATGGCCATGTGACATAAATATGAACATTTAGTGAAATTAATAGATGCAGTCAACTTCTTAAAGAGAATACCTACCTGGACAATGGCAGTCTTCACCTGTGCTAGAATATGAGAGTACCCAATAGCATCTATGCTCATTGCCCAGGCTAATATTTCATTGCAGATTTAATTTTGAGCAGTGCAGTGTGTCACTCAACAGCCAAGGTACATGTTCAGCATGGCTAGGGATGGAAAAGCAGAATCCAGTGAAAACAACCAACCCAACCTTCCATCCAGACAAAACCAAACCAAATTTAAAAAAGCCTTGAACTTTTTAGGAATTCAAGGATGTTTTGGTAATTTTTGGTTTATTTTTAAATGTTTTCATATGCCTCTCACTTTCAGATTTTACCCAGAATCAGAAGTTTCAGAGTAGCAGCCATGTTAGTCTGTATCCGCAAAAAGAACAGGAGTACTTGTGGCACCTTAGAGACTACCAAATTTATTAGAGCATAAACTTATGCTCTAATAAATTTATTAGTCTCTAAGGTGCCACAAGTATTCCTGTTCTTTTTGCGGATACAGACTAACACGGCTGCTACTCTGAAACCTGTCATTATGCAAGGCACTGCATTTAGCCGTATGGAGTGGAAATCCATCAACTTCATGAAAAAACTCGTACAGATACAGACATCATCTTCCTTTCCAAATGCAAGCAGATGGACATCATACCAAAAGGACTAAAGGTAAAAAATCCATTACAATCTACATATCACACAGACTATGCTGAAAGACTGTGTCACACACTCTCAAAGAAACTGCGAAACCAGCATCCTATACAGCAAACAGGGAAAGATTAAGAATGAGCTCTCAAAACTGGATACTCTCATAAAAAAACAACCTTCCACACAAACTTCCTTGTGGATAGACTTTACAAAAACTAGACAAGCCATTTACAACACAAACTTTGCCCCTCCTCAAAGGAAAAAGGACACTAAACTATCTAAACTGCTACATGCCACAAGGAGCCACAACAGTAGTTCCCTTCACCCACCCAACAATATTGTTAATCTTTCCAGCTATACTCTTAGCCCAGCAGAAGAGTCTGTCCTATCTCGGGGCCTCTCCTTTTGTCCCTCCAGACCCACGAACATGATACAGTTCTGCGGTGACCTAGAATCCTACTTTCGATGTCTCCGACTCAAAGAATATTTCCAGCATACCCCTGAACAGCATACTAACCCACAGAATCCCCCCTAACAGCACTACAAAAAAAAAGGATTCTGCGTGGACTCCTCCGGATGGTCGAAACAACAGACTGGACTTCTACATAGATTGCTTCCGTCAACGTGCAAAGGCTGAAATTGTGGAAAAGCAACATCACTTGCCACATAACCTCAGCCATGCTGAACACAACGCCATCTACAGCCTCAGAAACAACTCTGACATCATAATCAAAAAGGCTGACAAAGGAGGTGCTGTCGTCATCATGAATAAATTGGAATATGACCAAGAGGCTGCTAGATAGCTCTCTAACACCACATTCTACAGGCCATTATCCTCTGATCCCACTGAGGATTACCTAAAGAAACTACACCATCTGCTAAAAAAACTCCCTGACAAAGCACAGGAACAAATCTGTACAGGCACATGCTTAGAACCCCGACCAGGGGTATTCTATTTGCTACCCAAGATCCATAAACCTGGAAATCCTGGACGCCCCATCATCTCAGGCATTGGCACCCTAACATCAGGCTTGTCTGGTTATGTGAACTCTCTCCTCAGGCCCTATGCCACCAGCACTCCCAGCTATCTTCGAAACACCACTGACTTCCTGAGGAAACTACAATCCATCGGTGATCTTTCAGAAAACACCATCCTAGCCACTATGGACGTAGAAGCCCTCTACACCAATATTCCACACAAAGATGGACTACAAGCTATCAGGAACAGTATCCCCGATAATGTCACAGCTAACCTGGTGGCTGAACTTTGTGACTTTGTCCTCACCCACAACTATTTCACATTTGGGGACAATATATACCTTCAAGTCAGCGGCACTGCTATGCGTACCCGCATGGCCCCACAGTACGCCAACATTTTTATGGCTGACTTAGAACAATGCTTCCTTAGCTCTCGTCCCCTAACGCCCCTACTCTACTTGCGCTACATTGATGACATCTTCGTCATCTGGACCCATGGAAAAGAAGCCCTTGAGGAATTCCACCATGATTTCAATAATTTCCATCCCACCATCAACCTCAGCCTAGATCAATCCACACAAGCGGTCCATTTCCTGGACTCTACTGTGCTAATAAGCGATGGTCACATAAATACCACCCTATACCGGAAACCTACTGAACGCTACACTTACCTACATGCCTCCAGCTTCCGTCCAGGACACACCACATGTTCCATTGTCTACAGCCAAGCTCTAAGATATAACCGCATTTGCTCCAATCCCTCAGACAGAGACAAGCACCTACAAGATCTCTATCAAGCATTCTTAAAACTACAATACCAACCTGCTGAAGTGAAAAAACAGATTGACAGAGCCAGACGAGTACCCAGAAGTCACCTCCTACAAGACAGGCCCAACAAAGAAAATAACAGAACATCACTAGCTGTCACCTTCAGCCCCCAACTAAAACCTCTCCAGTGCATCATCAAAGATCTGCAACCTATCCTGAAAGATGATCCCTCACTCTCACAGATCTTGGGAGACAGACCTGTCCTTGCTTACAGACAACCCCCCAACCTAAAGCAAATACTCACCACACATCACTGAACAAAAACACTGACCCAGGAACCTATCCTTGTAACAAAGCCCGATGCCAACTCTGTCCACATATCTATTCAAGTGACATCATCATAGGACCTAATCACATCAGCCATACCATCAGGGGCTCGTTCACCTGCACATCTACCAATGTGATATATGCCATCACGTGCCAGCAATGCTCCTCTGCCATGTACATTGGCCAAACCGGACAGTCTCTAAGCAAAAGAATTAATGGACACAAATCTGACATCAGGAATCATAATACTCAAAAATCAGTGGGAGAACACTTTAACCTGTCTAGTCATTCAATGACAGACCTGCTGGTGGCTATCTTACAACAGAAAAACTTCAAAAACAGATTCCAACGAGAGACTGCTGAGCTGGAATTGATATGCAAACTAGATACAATCAATTTAGGATTGAATAAGGACCGGGAATGGCTGAGCCATTACAAACATTGAATCTATCTCCCCTTATAAGTATTCTCACACTTCTTATCAAACTGTCTGTACTGGGCTATCTTGATTATCACTTCAAAAGTTTTTTTTTTTTCCCTCTTACTTAATTGGCCTCTCAGAGTTGGTAAGTCAACTCCCACCTGTTCATGCTCTCTGTATGTGTGTATATATATCTCCTCTATATATCTGTTCATTCTATATGCATCTGAAGAAGTGGGCTGTAGCCCACGAAAGCTTATGCTCTAATAAATTTGTTAGTCTCTAAGGTGCCACAAGTACTCCTGTTCTTTTTCCAGAATCAGAAGTGGACTGATGCAAAAGAATGTGTTAATTTGTTAGCCTGTCATCTCTGAAGATCTCTGCTCAAATCTTGTTTAGGTGGAGATAAGAGCCCTGGCCAAAATATCAAGTCTAAAAGTCCCTGAAACTTTGATCTGAAGTGTATCTAGCAAATAAATAAATGGAGGGGCTCCTCGAGGGGTTCCTCCTGGGTACTCCATACCACACAGTTACCACATAGCTGGACACAGCAGTACCTAAGAAGCCTCATAACTAGAACAGATTATGTATACCAGTCTTTCAGTGACTGAGGTGCACTTACATTGCCTGTCAGTTTACAAGGGGTGAGATTCTATCACCCTTACACTGAACAGTATCAACTGCACCAGTAATCCCACTGAAGTTAACAGGACTACTTGTGGAATAAGGTGCCATTCATGAATAAGGATATCAGATTCTGGCCCTCTGTTAGGCTCTGCCCAATTAAAAGCAATTAGACCCATGCTTTCAGGTGTGCTTATCTCAGCCACAAGTTATTTATTTTTAAAAGAAAAGTACCCAGTAGATCTGACTGTGTTGCAGCCTTGGAGTGGTGTTTAGCTAGTGCTGAATGCAGATTTCAAGATGTAAGGATTCCTGTCTGTCCACACAAGTGAGTTTTGAACCCAAAAATATGGGTACATGTGTTTGCACATTTCTGTTAGACTCTTCTCTGCTTTGCTTCCAAAATCCGGGCCATATTCTCAGCATCCTCTTCATATAAAACTATCAGTGAATGCAGAGAGATACTATTTAGCCTCTGGCTCACAGCCTTTTTATACAGGCCAGCTGTGGCCTGATTGGGGCGTGGCCCAGCTGTGGCTGCTTCCCCAATCAGTCCAGCTTTTAGAGCTTTTCCCCTGCCCCAGCCCTCTCCCAGGGCTGTCTTTAAACCCCTCTGGGCAGGAGCGGGTAACCACCCCACTACACTACCAGATCAGGCCCTTGCTGAAAACACTTAAGCAGCTGCTTAAGTGCTTTGCTCAATAGGTGTCTAAGAGATCAAGTAAGATCCCACAGAGCTAAATTATTGTAGAAAAGATCCTTAAAAACATAAAAAGGATTGATGCCACTTAGGAATTTGAGATATTAACATTCTAAACAGAAACAACACGGGCAAACAGAAGTTTTAAAAGCAGGGCTGGTTAGACTACAAAGCCCTCAGTGTCCTTTAGATTGACTTGCTATCCAGCATGTTACCATCTGAACCTCTGTGTGAAGTTCAAACACATTTCTAATTCCAATTCATGTGAATGGTGTGTTACAGGAGTATGATTCCACAAATCCTTAATAACTATAAAAGTGGAAAATGTGTCAGAAAATTGAGATATAAGCTCAAAATAGTACTTCCGTGTATCAAAATAACAATGCTTCAGTAGCGTACATATTACTCCAAGACTGTCAGATCCTTTAACAATGCAAGTCTTTAAAAAAAGTCTAATATTTCTCACTTCATGTGCGATAAAACAGTAATTGTAAGCTATGCCATAATGTAATTCATTGTCAAATGATTTTATTCCATTGTCATACATTTTCTAAAGTAGAAAGCTTATCTTTTTAAAAATCTGATAGAACAGATATAAACAGTGATAAAAGAGTCAATATAACTTCAGAGTTAGTCATTTATTTTCATTACCTCTTTGGATATTTTGTAAAGAGTTCTTAATGCAACTTGGAGATTTTTAAATGCACGATTTTAGTATGTTAAAGCAATTAACACTGAGCACAATTAGAGCAGATCCAAACCAAAATTAAAATGATTTGTAAATTAATTACATTAAAAGGACATTTGCAGGTTATTGCTTGTAATTTTAAAGTTATTTAACCCTTCACTGGGTACAATACTCTACTGGAATGGAATTCACTTTTCTTTTAGAAAAAAATAATGTTTTCCTTCATTCTGCGCAATAGTGCTTTGCTAGGTCTTATCTACACGGACACTTAGTTTGCAGAAAGTGCAGGTGTAAATCTACCCTGCACTAACCTGCCACACACTAAAAGTTCCATAGTGCACTTTGATCTAACTTCTTTTGAGTGGGAGTAAATTAAAGGACACTGGGGAACTTTTAGTGCACAGCAGCAGGAGCCACACAGACACTTATGCATGGCAGGGCTAGAATATGGTAGATTTACACTCCAGCTTGCCGTGTTCTAAGTGTTTAAGTAGACAGAAGTTGATTGTAACAGCAGGAAGTATTGATACATTGCATAGTGTTGGAAGCAAGATATAGGGATCCCTTACCCCACTATTCCTTGTACTCATTCTTGCAGTCTTTGACTTCAGTTGGAAGTTAAGTTGTGCAAGAAAACTGGATTGGTTTATGGGTGGCGGGGAAAGATACAGAAGGTTGAATTAAGGACTTTGGAGATATATACCTATCTCATAGAACTGGAAGGGACCCTCAAAGGTCATTGAGTCCAGCCCCCTGCCTTCACTAGCAGGACCAAGTACTGATTTTGCCCCAGATCCCTAAGTGGCCCCCTCAAGGATTGAACTCACAACCCTGGGTTTAGCAGGCCAATGCTTAAACCACTGAGCTATCCCTCCCCCCAACACTGACTGTGTCATTTAGGCCCAGATCCTGACTCTCTCGCTAATGCTGAGTATCACCTTACTTCATAAGTAGCCCCATTAATTTCAAGGTACAACTTAATGAGGGTAAGAGTGTCAAAATCAAGCTTTTGAACACTATGTCCTTGACCCTGCAAACATTTAGGTGACATTAGGTATATTCCTGAACAAGGGGTGGTGTTTAAGCTGCAAAACAGAGAAGTCACCCAAGGACGTACCTGACAGAGAGAGAGACTGAATCACAATACCGGCTTCCTTGGTGCTCTTGGAAGCTGGGGAATGGAACCTAGCCTATACCAGCAACAGTGAAGACACCCATCCATTCTGGTTCAGCTATCCTGAGCAGCGAGTGGTGGGGAGCCAAATCTCTGCCTATTGCCACCTACACCCATTGAGGATGGTGAGGCTTATTTCTACATGCTCAGCTCCGAAGTCTACATACTCCTCACAGAGGCAAAAGGGAGGCTCTTACTCCTTCATATGGGCATGTAGTCCAAGTCACAAACTAGTTCTACAGCCACTGTGTAGCTTTGTTCATGTGAGTAATTCCACTGAAGTCAGATTGGGGCCTACATTTGAAAGCTCTAAGTGATTTTGTTCATGGGTTCAGTACAGTCAGACTAAATTAACCTCGTGCTTCATTCCCCCGGCTTTCCTCTTTCCCAATTTCCCCTGATTCTTCCTATTTCACCTTTATTGTTCTTTGCTAATACTTGAATCATTTTTAAAGATCACACAAGAAAGCAATGCCTTTCTTCCAAAGCTGCTTTCTGAAAACAAAAATCATATGATTCCAAACAGTGTTTTGCTGTAAACTAAATTAAATAATCGTCTAAAACAAGGGTCAGTGCCAGATCCTGCTTGGGCTGAAGTCATACAAGTCTCATGAATGTAGCTCTCAACTGTAGAGAGAGAGATTTTATTCACCCCGTTAGCCATAAGTTATGAAGAATGAATGCAGAAACAACATTAGGAATGCTGGAATTGGATGATCAAGAACAATGACTGAAAAGATTACACTACAAAAATGACTAACCTCTTAGAAATAATAAGCAAAGAAAATGTATTACTCCCCAAAGATGCACGGCCTTCAATACTGTGAGAGCCTCAGGTTCGCTAATCTCCATTTAGCTATCTGAGGGCCATTGTGATATCTCTGTTTATCCAGCTAACCACACTGCTCAACATTTCCATCTAATTGGCAACATGGCATTGAAGGGATGTGGAGAATTGTTTTACAATATATATTATACACAAAAAAGAACTACGTTAAAAACATTGTTTGTAAAGTCAAGCACTGAAAAATTAGGAAATGTCAGAATTAAGGTTGTTGTGCAATCTTTGTTTGGCCCCTTGTGCAAATGCATTATGACACAGTCTTTAATTACATGACCACATGCTAGTTTTCACTCAGTGCACAGGACGGATAATGCACAATTAATGAGCAACTATTCAAAATTTTGTTTTATCCTCATTGTTCTATGCATGGCCCCAAACCTCATTTACTGCACACTAGTCAAACCCAGCTCTGAAGACACAATTATTTATTTCCTCCTGGGCTTTTCTACGAGGGAAACGGTGGGGGCGACGGACCTGTCTGGTTTTAAGATTAAGTTAGATAAGTTTATGGAGGGAATGGTTTAATGGTAAAACATATTAGCTGAGGAATACAGAGTTATGGAAGGTAAATAGTATAATGGCTAACAAGGGTCAGGCTGGTGACTCTTGCCTACATGCTCGGGGTCTTGCTGATCGCCATATTTGGGGTCGGGAAGGAATTTTCCTCCAGGGTAGATTGGCTGAGCCTCTGGAGGTTTTTCGCCTTCCTCCGCAGCATGGGGCAGGGATCACTAGCAAGAGGGTCTCTGCCGACTGAAGTCACTAAAACACAGGATTGGGGACTTCAACGGCAGAGTCCAGGGAAGGGTCTTGTGGCCTGCAGCATGCAGGGGGTCAGACCAGATGATCATAATGGTCCCTTCTGACCTTAAAGTCTATGATGCTCATCACTGTCGTTTCAGAGTGCTTCACAAACATTAATTCATTTATATTCACAATGCCCCATGAGGTGTGCACGTGTGTGTATATGGTAATTATCCCCAGTTTACAGAGGAGGAGCCAAGGAACAGAGAGCTAATAAGCAGCATTGTTTAAAACAAGCAAAAGCATAGGTGCTGGAACCAAAGGTGCAGGGGGTGCTGCAGCACCCCCTAACTTGAAGTGGTTTCCATTATATACAGGGTTTACAGTTTGGTTCAATGGCTGCCAGCACCCCTGAACAAAATGCAGTATTTCTTCACATAACGCACAATCTATGGAACTCCTTGCCAGAGGATGTTGTGAAGGCCAAGACTATAACAGGGTTCTAAAAAGAACTAGATAAATTCATGGAGGATAGGTCTATCAATGGCTATTTGCCAGGATGGGCAGGGATGGTATCCCTAGCCTCTGTTTGCCAGAAGCTGGGAATAAGCAACTGGGAATGGATCACTTGATGATTACCTGTTCTGTTCATTCCCTCTGGGGCACCTAGCATTGGCTGCTGTTGGACGACAGGATATTGGGCTAGATGGACCTTTGGTCTGACCCAGTACGGCTGTTCTTTTGTTCTTAGAGATTAAGGTCACAAATTCCCACTATTTGTCAGTGCCAAATCTGAGACACCAAGGATCTGATTTTCATAGTACTGTACTTAGCATTATATAGCATTTAATATGTTCAAACCACAGCTCCCCATTGACTTCGTGTGTAGTTGTGAGTGCTCAGCACTTCTGCAAATCAGACCAGTGTCTCAAGTTAGGCATCAAGAAAATGAGAAAAAGACCATTGGTGATCACCTGTGAAAAGTTTGGTTTAAGTTACTTGACTAACTGTGGTAGAGGCAGGGGTAGAATCCAATTATCCAGTGTGATGTTCAACTGTCTTTTCTTTTCCTGCAATCCCCTGCCTCGTTCACTACACAACTTGCAATTTCTGCAACAAATTTGGCAGGGGTCTTGTAGACAATAGCATTCTTCACTACACAGTTCTGAATCATCCCCAGAGTAGGTCCAACCTGTGCACTGAATGAGGCAAGAATATTGTGGATAAAATAGTGTGGAATCATGTATTAAAGACTATAATAATGCATACGCACAAGGGATCTGAATTAGGATGCATGTGTGCCATTTCCTAACTTCTGAGTGCTTGACTTTGCAACCATAATAGTGTTCTTTTAATGAAGTTTTTTGTGCATAATTTCCTAGATTTTTTTTTTAAAAGCAACCTCCCCACCCCGATTATTCCATGATGTGGCATCATATTGACACCCACAAGGGGCATCAGCAGGGCTGGAATTGTTGGTACATACCTCTGCCACTTGAATTAACAGAGTACCTAATGCAGTAGCAGGGTGTCATCCTCAGTATGGGCCAGCACTAGAAAGGGATGAAATACACACTACCATTGGGTTTCACAGATATCTGCTGACAGCAGAAGTGAGACTGTTCTGCCTGTTTTCCCCAGGCTTTACCCCTTCTGCTCCATTCCTCCAACCCATCCCTATGAGAGTCCTGTGTTTTCCCCACACCTGACTTCTCAGCCCAGTCACATTCTCCTTGCCTCTCCAGTCCCTGTCTTCACACTTCTGCCTTTGTATTCCAATGCCAGTTTACTTTTCCAGTCAGTCCTAGTCTCCGCCCACCCCCAGTTCCTCATCCTATCTCAGTTCCCCCCCACACCTGGCCCCCAGCCATCCCCTCTGCTTTCCCTCACTGGCTCCCAGTCCCAGTCTCATGCTCAACCAGTCAGTTTTCCATCCCTCCTGGCATGGCAACCAGACCCAGTGTCCTTGCTCAGCCAAGTCTCAGTCTCCAGCACCCCAAATCCAGTCATCATTTCTCTCTCTCATGGAACCTGAAGTCGATATCTCACCAGACTTCTTGACCTAATCTGCTCCTTACCTTCCCCTCTGCCCTGGCTCTTGTCTCCTCTACTTTCGAATCTAACTGCTTCCTCCTTTATGCTGCCTAGGCACCAGTAGGGGGGTTATTTAGACAAGTAGCTATCAACCTATGTCTAAGGGGTCCACAAAAGACAGACTGAAAACTGACTGAACAGAATTCAACTATATATACAGACATCAGATTTCCAAAGGGGTCCGAACCTCCATTCAAAATTTTCTAAGGGTCTGCAAATGAAAAAAAGTTGAGAACCGCTGATTTAGATCACATGAAAGACAGGGTCCCTGCTCTCAGTACTTGTGTCTGGTCCCACCCTGGCCAGGAGCAGCTAGGAGAACTATTACAGGGAAAGTCTGGATTCTCCCCCATAGCCCTGGGATGGAGCATGCTCAGTGGGGAGAGTGCATGCACCATCTGGTCACATATAAGAGCTGTGAAGAGATGGCATACGCTAAGTGAGAATGGACTCTTTGGAAATTTTAGCTGCTAAACTCTAAAAATGACTTGAGCATGTGCAAACAGATTTTTTTTCCAAACTTGCCAAATTTAGACCAGATTTTCACAGCAAAAGGAACATCCCTGACACAAAGGTCAGTCTGCTGTCAAATTTCAAGTCCCTGCTCCAAAGAACAGGGGCACTAGATTCTTTCAAAGGTAAGGTCACCAGAATTACACTGGTCTACAATTTTTGAGAAGTCGTCTGCTTCAGAGATAAAATGTGCTATTTATTATGTATTTTGATGTGCTGAATTCAAATATGACAATTAAAACAACTGATTGGCTACTGTTTCTAAGATATTTAAGTTTTTACATTTTATGTCTATGTATATTGTGTAGATTGTAGAGTTTTAATCATAAATTGTAAACCTAGGTCTTTACATGTGTTTATGGTTGCTTTACATGATAATATTTCACCTGTCCTGTTTATGTAACACTTTAAAAATCAGCAAAAGGGTTATATAAATAAAATTTATTATGAAACAAAAGGCAAAAAACTATTATGTACATAGTTTAGTCCTATTCAGTGTCTACTCGGTGCTTCTTGGCTTGTCTCTTGTATTCATTAAATGGAGCACCTCTTGTCACTGTCCAGCAATACTCTGCAAGCATTGACGGGCTCCATTTGCCCTGATAGCGTTTCTCCATTGTTGCAATGTCCTGGTGAAATCGCTTGCCATGCTCGTCGCTCACTGCTCCGCAGTTTGAAGGAAAAAAATCTAGATGAGAGTGCAAAAAATGTATCTTTAGTGACATGTTGCAACCAAGGCTTTTGTATGCCTTGAGGAGGTTTTCCACCAACAACCTGTAGTTGTCTGCCTTTTTGTTTCCAAGAAAATTTATTGCCACTAACTGGAAGGCTTTCCATGCTGTCTTTTCCTTGCCACGCAGTGCATGGTCAAATGCATCATCTCGAAGAAGTTCACAAATCTGAGGACCAACAAAGACACCTTCCTTTATCTTAGCTTCACTTAACCTTGGAAATTTTCCACGGAGGTACTTGAAAGCTGCTTGTGTTTTGTCAATGGCCTTGACAAAGTTCTTCATCAGACCCAGCTTGATGTGTGAGGGTGGTAACAAAATCTTCCTTGATTCAACAAGTGGTGGATGCTAAACACTTTTCCTCCCAGGCTCCAATGACTGTCGAGTGGCCAATCTTTCTTGATGTAGTGGGAATTTCTTGCACGACTATCCCATTCGCAGAGAAAACAGCAGTATTTTGTGTATCCAGTCTGCAGACCAAGCAAGAGAGCAACAACCTTCAAATAGCCACAAAGCTGCCACTGATGTTGGTCATAGTTTATGCACCTCAAAAGTTGTTTCATGTTGTCATAGGTTTCCTTCATATGGACTGCATGACCAACTGGAATTGATGGCAAAACATTGCCATTATGCAGTAAAACAGCTTTAAGACTCATCTTCGATGAATCAATGAACAGTCTCCACTCATCTGGATCGTGAACGATGTTGCGGGCTGCCATCACACCATCAATGTTGTTGCAGGCTACAAGATCGCCTTCCATGAAGAAGAATGGGACAAGATCCTTTTGACGGTCACGAAACATGGAAACCCTAACATCACCTGCCAGGAGATTCCACTGCTGTAGTCTGGAGCCCAACAGCTCTGCCTTACTCTTGGGTAGTTCCAAATCCCTGACAAGGTCATTCAGTTCACCTTGTGTTATGAGGTGTGATTCAGAGGAGGAGGATGGGAGAAAATGTGGGTCCTGTGACATTGATGGTTCAGGATCAGAAGTTTCATCCTCTTCCTCTTCCTCGTCTGACTCAAGTGAGAATGATTCTGGTGCATCAGGAACCGGCAGTTCTTCTCCGTGGGGTACTGGGCGTATAGCTGATGGAATGTTTGGATAATGCACAGTCCACTTTTTCTTCTTTGACACACCTTTCCCAACTGGAGGCACCATGCAGAAGTAACAATTGCTGGTATGATCTGTTGGCTCTCTCCAAATCATTGGCACTGCAAAAGGCATAGATTTCCTTTTCCTGTTCAACCACTGGCGAAGATTTGTTGCACAAGTGTTGCAGCATATGTGTGGAGCCCACCTCTTGTCCTGATCTCCAATTTTGCAGCCAAAATAAAGCTGATAGGCTTTCTTAACCATAGTGGTTATACTGCGCTTTTGTGATGCAAAAGTCACTTCACCACAAACATAGCAGAAGTTATCTGCACTGTTCACACAAGTACAAGGCATCTCTGCTCACTTTGGCTAAACTGAAATGTGTCCCTTTGCAAAATCAAACACTGACAAATAAGAGAGCACGACACTGTATGATTTCTAGAGCTGATATAGAGCAATTTGTTCAGCAGAGTGATGTAAGCTTCGTTATGATTGCATCATCTATGACTTCTAGGAATAACATGATGCAATTCATATCATGTATGACGCAATACCAGCTTCAGATTGCATCATTCATTGTTTTGCCTAAAAAGGAAGTATTGTCCAAACCCAGTCATAGATTTATTCACAGATCCAGTCAAAGATGTATTGTAGTCATTTCTGGTTTAAATTGAGATCCCTTCCCTTTATAACTCACTTATCCTCCCCCATTCCCAAGTCAAGGGTCGTATATACTGACCCAATAGCATATCTTGAAAACTAGAGCCAATCAACAATTTTAAGCATCATTTTCGTTCTCAGTAACCCAGAATTAGTAAAGTTTGACTACATTTATTTCAGAAGCATTTTGGCTGTAGAGCAGTGTTATTTAAACATTGTGAAATATGTATTTTTACCAAACTCCATTCTCAGAAATGGCTGGACCATTTTGACTGAAACTTTCCCAAAACATTCATCCTGAAATGGGGTCTTATAATGGGAAGTGTCAGGCATCCTTAATAAAAGATGGGTCTTCCAAGCTCACCTATGATTTGGGTGACTATAAGTCTCATGAAATTAAGGTGATGCAGTGGACAAATTCAGACATGCTCTAGGCAAAGACAATACAAGTTTCCCAAATGTTCTGCAAAGACATCTCAGTCCTAATTTCTATTCCAGTTGTGATCTTTTCTTCTTTGCCTGTTATACTGACCCCTGGAGACTAAGATTAGACCAAACTAATTTTCACTGATGAAATGATCAGATATGAAGGCAGGTCTCTGTAGATGAAAGTCTAATGGGTTGGGCTTATTGGAAATTTTCTATTGAAACCATTTTCTGGCAGAAAATTGGGTTTTCTATATAATTAATTTTTCATGAAAAATGTCCGCTTTTTGATTTTTCATGGAAAAACTGAACACGGAAACATTTCTATTAAAAAATGCCACCATGGTGCCTCATAGGAATTGTAATTTGGGTGCCTTGTGCTCCCATTTTCCTTTGTGGGCCAGGCTCCCCAGCCAGACATCATCTCCTAGAATACACCACAGCCATGTAGCTAACACGATGCACCACCTTCCCTCTCCAAGAGGAGAAAATGTGCTCTGACCAGCAAGCCTGGCCTTTAAAGGAGAATGGAAACATGAGGCATCCAAACTACAACTCCCATAGAGTGGCAATATTTCAGAAGTACGGTATTTTGGGTTTTGATTTTTCACTATAATAGACCGGTGCTACCCACCCTATGCTCAAACATGGAGCCTACTCCCCAGCAGCCTACCCCACTGCTTCACACTCTTGTAGAAGTGCTGAGGGAGTAGACTCCATGTCTGAGCGTAGGGCAGGTGGTGCCTGTCCATTACAGTGAAAAATCAAAGCCCAAAATATTTCAGACCCCCATAAATGAGCAGCCCCCACCCCAGATCCTGGCACACACACAGAGGGGCAGGGAGCAAGGCTCAGACACCCCCAGAAAAGCAAGCCCTCCTGTAACCCAACTCACATGAGTAGGGTCGGGGGAGGGCCACACACCCCGCCCCAGAAGGGGAGAGTCCCCATATTCCAGCACAAACAGAGAAAGGGAGAAAGTGGAGCTGACAGGCACCCTGCCACTCACCCCCATGTCCCCTTCCCAGTGTCACTCCCCATCACCTGAGCCCCCCAACCTCTATCACCTCCCCTACCATCCATCCCCCCCATTTATCTCACTCCCCCTTCCCCATGATGCAACCCCAAATCCCTCTATTCCCCCACTCCACCACCTCCTAAAATGTTCCTTCCTTGCCAGGAGCATTTGCATGTCTATTTTTTTTTAAAACAAAAATATTTCAACTACATTCCCCCAAAATAACCCCCTTCCCCAAATCAAATTTTAGCCATATATTTCTGACCTTTTCCAGATTTCTGCCTGAGGTGGAACTTAAACTGTCACTGGCTGCATGGGCTCAGGATCAATGGCTTTCTGCTTACCCCGTGACCCCTTCCAATGCAGTGAAAGTACGCCTACAAATCTCAGCCTCTCTCTCTGCACATGCTCAGTGTAATCTTGTGCTTGAGCCTTATTTAAGAATCTAACTGGCGAGCCAAACTCTTTTGCTGCTAATGTTCTGAATTTTGATCCCCCAAAGGGCTAGCAGGAGCCATGCATTCTCTGCACTCTAACCCAGACTGCTACTGATTTGTTGTGTGGTTCTGGATAAGTCGCAACCTCTGTCTCATTTTCCTCCATCTGGAAAATGGAGAGGATGCTACATACCCTCCAGGGTGCACTGGGGGAACTCAGTTATTGTTTGTAAAGAATTTGAAGATGTAAAGCTACATATAATGGCCAAGTATTAATATTATGGAGTCCCCTTTTGATGTCACTGTAAAAACCCCAGTTGCTCCCTATAAATGGAAATTAGTGGAGTTATGACTCTGACCATTTATGAGCAAGGTAAAAGAAAAGAACCTAGACAGACTGAAAGATACATCTCTAATGCATGGTAAGCACCAAGATTAGGAGCCCCCTGCAAAGGTATTAAAGTAAAACACAAAATATTTCTATCACTCACTCTCTATATAGATGTTCTAGACTAATAGATTAATTTGGTTATGAAAAAGTATAAAGCGGTTGCCTGTACTGCTAGCAAAATATAATTAGCAAAATGGCAATAGTTTTCCTATATTGATTTTATTTGTTATAGATCAACATTACAGGAACAGCAATAAAAAAAAAAGATAATGAGCAAAAAACCTCCTCTGTTGAAAGGTTATTTTTCCCATTAGCTCTGCAAAACATATTAATCCTAGAAGAGTGATATTTCCTTTCAGCTTTGCATAGCAGTGTGTACAAATAAAAATGTTAACTGCCAGAACATAATTTTCAGTATACTTGTCTTACTTCGAAAGTGTGTTCTCTGTTTGCAGCACAGCTGTTCATATTTCCAACATGAGCTTCAGAGTAGTAAATATCTTCACTATGTTCCCAAAGTACTGCAGAGAGAGTTACACGTACCTATCATATTAGTGCTAATCTGACTTGTGCACATGCAAATCTACGTAGGCTGCTTTGAAAATGCAGCTCACAAGCATTGACCCCCACGACATTGCAGAATTCCTTACCAGCATCGCTATACTTAATGTTGTGGCAGCGTTTCTAGGATGTAAACTGTATTTTAAAGATCTTATTACACAGCCAAAAGAACTGGCTCTGGGATAAAATTTGGTTGATAGCATACTGTAAAATTGCATTAATGAAGTAAATTATTCCTACCAAACTGTAAAACAAGATGATTTGATTACTAAAGGACTAGGATTGGGTTTTGTTTATTTGTTTTTAAGAGTAGACGCTGGTGTGTTTAGATCCACTTCTGTGCTCCTATATTCCAAACCCAACGCCCACGATTATCAAAATAGCACAGCTGGCAGCACCGTCGCCCCCAGCGCTGGAAGCCCAGAGGTGCGCATCTCATGCCAAGATATGGGCTTGTATTCAATGCTGACCTTGCAATGGAGTGCCTGGGGGATGTTGTTGCACTGTTAGAGTTGTCTGCCTTCACAGAAGACATTAAATCAAGGTCGTTTCTATCCATCAGTGGGGACTACCCACACAAAGGTAATGATCCTATAGCAATTTTCAAAAGAGTAGGACATAACTGTGATGTCCTTACCACATCTGATCCTAACAAATAGCTCAGGCTCGGTGGGAGCTATTGCTGAGCACATAATAGATACCCATGACCCATGGGGACTTTCCAAATTATGTCACTGATACTTATCTCCTTACCTTGCAAAGCACTCTCACTTAGCAAAAAGTGTATAGTAATTCTAGGCATAATTAGAGTTACAGGGATAAGCACAAAAGGGAAATCATTAATACGTAATGCCTGTGTAGAGTATATTGAGCATGTTCAGAAACACATTGCATTTGCAAAGTTCTATTACTCTGAAGTGGAATTTACCAAAAAAATAAAATAAAAAACCCTATCCAAGAAAATTAACTTAGCCGCTTTATCTTATGCAAATGTACTTCACCTTGTTGCCTAGGGGAGAGGCACAGTGCAAAAACTAAAAAGTTGGGGCAGAGAGAAGAAAAATGTTACAAGCCTATTATTATTTACTTGTATTACTCTATCACCTAGGAGTATGTCTTGGACCCCGCTGTTATTGGGACTGCACAAACACAGAACAAAAAGAGAGTCCCTGCCCCCAAAGAGCTCATAATCTAAGGGCAGGTCTACACTAACCCCCCAATTTGAACTAAGGTACGCAACTTCAGCTACGTGAATAACGTAGCTGAAGTTCGAAGTACCATAGTTCGAACTTACCTCGGTCCAGACGCGGAAGGCAGGCTCCCCCGTCGACTCCGCGTACTCCTCTCGCCGAGCTGGAGTACCTCAGTCGATGGCAAGCACTTCCGGGTTCGACTTATCTCAGACAAGACGCGATAAGTCAAACCCAGAAGTTCGATTTGCTTGCCGCCGAACTACCGGGTAAGTGTTGGCCTACCCTAAGTATATGACAAGAGACAACAGATGGATACAAAGAGGCAGACAAGAGAGTAAAGGGAAACAACAAGTCACTATTGGTCAACATATTAGGCAGTAGTCTCAGCTCACCAGAAGCCTAACCGTTGTCAAGTGTTTTATAGGCATCATGGTGAAAGAGCCTGACCTCAGTGATGGAGTTTACAGCTTCATCATGATACAAAGAATAAGAGGAGGACCATCTACTCTGTTTATATCTTAGCATTCTAATTCGAAATAGGAAATCCAATTAACAGCCATGTTCCGTTTCTACAATCTAAACCTATAAATGGCATACAATTAGGTATACAAATAAAGGGCCACATTCTATAAAGATTTATGGAGATGTTTAACTTCAAGCAAGGGACTAGTTCCAGTGAAATCACTTAATTTGTACAGTGATTTCTATGGTACCCTATTTCATTTCTGTAGAATCATATTGGTTTGATCACTGTTAACTACTACAGAATATTTCCATAAGGGAAGATTTAAGAGTGAAACTATTAAATAGCATCCAGATTTGTTTGGATCACCTGCATCTTAGCAAACCAGGATGCATTTGTGGATAGCTGTACATGCACTGATTTCCTCGGTAAACATTTTGCTGAAAGTAACATACTGAGCTGTCAGGAAGATATTACATAGGGACCAAAGCTCATGTCATATTCATTTTCTGATACAAAGTGAAACTGGCCATCATATCACTGGAAGAGCTTAACTATAGACATGAACATTACTGATAATCTTGAACAGTTTAGCCATTGGCAAACAAATATGAGATTTAAAATACCACCAAGCACAGGACTGAGTGTAAATGAATTTTCCTTCACCTTGTTTGAGTCAGCTTTGTTCCTAGGCTAGAGAGACAGTAACCAGAAACTCAAAGGACTGTGACCAAGCATTCTATCAATATCAGTGGGATTTCAAGTTTACAATTGATAAAGCACCAAATCGATTTAAAAGAAACAGAACCTTTCCAAGACATATCCATACTTTCCCCCATAAACTAGGAAGAAGCTGGGTGTCATTTGCAGAAATTATTGGATGCAGATGAACTTAAGGAGTCTAGAAACTCATGTACACTACTGCTGCTGACTATATACCACCTATGTACACAGATGACAACTATTATTTCAGACAAAGATGTCCAAGGATTATCAGACCCTGCATAAGCACAAAATTCAGGAAGCTAAGGACCTCATCCAGGATGCAAATACTTCATAGTATTTAGAGGTAAATAATGGCAATGGAATGAGATATTCAGACTAAAAGGAAACAAAAATGATCTGTTCTTAAACCCTTTAGCAATTTCCTAATTTGAATGAATACCAAAATGCATCACAGAAAATTAGCTAATTACTAGCACCCACATGTACAAACACTTGTCAGTGATATGCATTGTTGAAATTACAAATATATATATGATTATAAAGACCTTGCAAGACAAATATGATTTTTAGTAGAATGACAAAATTAGTGGATGAAGGGAAAACAATAGATGTAATTTTTGGAATGTAGTAATTTGGAATTTTCATGCAAGGGATTGGTTTTCAAGAAGTCAGGATACAACTGCATGCATAGAAGTCTATAAAAATTGGTGTAGACAATGGAGAGGGAGTATAATATTTAATATATTTAAAAGGGTGTAGCTAGAAGCAATAGGACAAAATTAAGAAAGGGAAATTTTAGAATATGAGGAAAAGCTGAAAAAGTGATTTACTAGCATGTGGAATAATCTTCCAAGAGATGTGGTAGAATCTCCATTGCTTGTTAAAATTAGACTGCATTTAAAATTAGACTGCATAAAATACTCAAATGTGCAAAATGGCTCAATCATGCATTAGCAGGGAGATGACCTAGAAGATCTAGTCAGTCTTCTCTATCTCTAGATTCTTTATATATGTATGTAATAAACCATTTAGCATGAACTGTCAAAAATATATACATTCCTCATGTTATTTATATTGGACATACAATGTAATTTCAGAGAAGGGGTTGGGACTAATATCAGGAAAAACAGAGGCCTTAAGATATATACTAATCCAGGAAACCTGAAAATCATTTTTTAGGATTCTGTTATCATCATGGTTATTTTTTCAGAAAATGATATTTGTACCATTCTGATAATGACCTCATACAAGGCCTTTCCTTCCCCAGAAAATGAAAAGCAGACTGGCTAACACCTGCTGGAATGAGTGTGAGCTATTTAATGATAAGTGGAAGGAGAACCGTGATGTTAGTTCCTAGGTGATAATCAACAAACAAAACACTGCAAATGTTTTAGCTTTAGCTGGCACAAAATTTACCTTACATTCTGTCAGGAAGTGGAGACTCCTCATTTTGAGCACAGTACAATATCACTTTTACCCACAGCTGGAAATGACTTCTAATATACTTTTGTTTGTCAGTTTGCCTACTCATTTTCAGTTATCGCCAACCTCCGTAGCTATGGAGGTCTGTTTTCTCCTCAGTTCACATGGATAGCTCTAGTATAATTTAATGGAAGTTACATGTGCTTATTAAAGGAAGACTGACAAGGATCAAGAAAATCTGAGGCATCAAGGTACCATGAGAGTTGTCATGTATTAAATTATGATGATAATGATATATGGCAACCTTCTAGAGTCCGGTTAATCTCTGTACATACCCATGCCTGTATTCTGATTGACTATGTTGCAGAGAATGTTTTTTGTGGCATGTATGGATGTTCTTCTCCTAGTGATTGATGAAGATCAACTATTCACATGAGTATTACATCCATCCAATGCCTTTGCTGCTGTTGATCATGAGGTGTTGGCAATGTGCTTGTGAACCTGAGCAGGAACTGGCAGTGCTGCTCTTATGTGGTTTTGCTCTTATCTCTGAAGGAGAGCCCATGGAACTACTCTTCTACCTCTCATGTGGGATTACGCAAGGCTCCATCTTGTCCCCACTCTTGGGCAATGTATATATGATGCCATTAGGAGGATTAGTAAGGAAGCGTGGTCTGTGAAGTCTTCAAGAAGCTTTTTGTTTCTCTCTCTTTGGACCCAGATTGTTGAGTGCCTTTCCCAGTGTCTGATGGAAACTGAGCATAGCTGAGGGTACACTGGCTGAGTCTCAGACCAGTTAAGATAGTGGTGATGTTTGTAGAAACAACCAAAAGACATTGCAAAAACAAGTGTCCCACCAACTGAGGGTATGTTTCTGCCATGGGTCACTGAGATTGGCAATCTAGGAGTCAGGTTAAATTCCTAATTACTGCTGGACGATCATCTTTCAGCAAAAGCCAAGATAGCTTATCATCACTTACATCTGGCTGCAAACTTTTCTTTCCTATTCCGCTCATGCTGCAATTGTTCATGCCTTTGTCACTGGCAGACCGGATTACTGTAATGAATTCTACTTGGGACTATACTTTGAATCAGTCAGAAACTAAAGTTGGCGCACAAGCTCACTTGTTAAGCGCAACTTCTTACCACCAGAATATCTGTGCAGTGCTTCAGAATCTGTCCTAATGCTTATGTAATTCTATGTGGTATTTTCAGGGGGAAGTCATAAGCAGCCTTGGAGAGAGCAGTTTCAGTGAAGTTAGAGGGGAAGCCAGACCGCAGGGGAGCCAAGATGGAAACTGATGAAAGGAACAAGGCAATAGTTGTAAACAGTGCATGAAATTGGTTTGGAAGTGAAGGGAAGAAGGGAAATGGGACAGAAATTAGAGATCTTATACAAAGGTTTATCAGAAGCAAGGTTTGTTGCATGAAGATGATGCTAGGTCCCAAACTGAAAAATACAACCAAATCTATAAATTAAGTGTGTTTTTGATCAACTGCATAATTTCTTGTTTGTCACCAAATTCTGGATTATTGTTATACTATGGTGTGGGGATGTATCATCCCTACACCAACCTAATGAAAAGTTCCATGAGGAGGTAAGGGTCATGATGGGACACTTGCCAGGTAAACAAATCATGGCCTTATGTAAGGCCCCCTGGTGGTCTAGGATTATATAAGATGATCATGGCCTTATGTAAGGCCCCCTGGTGGTCTAGGATTATATAAGATGATCATGGCCTTATGTAAGACCCCCTGGTGGTCTAGGATTATATAAGATGATCATGGCCTTATGTAAGGCCCCCTGGTGGTCTAGGATTATATAAAATGATCATGGCCTTATGTAAGACCCCCTGGTGGTCTGGGATTATATAAGATGAGGTAAACAAATCATGGCCTTATGTAAGGAACGGTTGAACCAATCGGTGTGGGGCTATACATGTGATAAACACATGATTCTCCTTCTTGTCCAATCCGTAGCTGTGTTATTATAGCCTAATTGTGTTATGTAATGTTGAGAAAAACTATAAAAGAAAGCTTGCAATAAACAGGATTCGGATTCAGCTTGCAACCACATTGGTCGTGTACTTTATCCGCTCCGCCTGGGACGCCACAAATGGTGACCCCGACGTGATTCGGCTTGGACATCAAGGCAGCCAGGACTTTGCCCAGAGTAAGCTAGCAAAAATCATACTAAACACAGCCGCCAGTGGAGCAGGGATCAATGTTCTCAGACAGTAGACCCAACAGGTGTTGTCTCAGAAGCTGAGCAAAGAAAAAGCAGATCCAACCAAAAAAAGGATCTGAGTGGTCAGACTCTATGTCATCTCTCATGAAGAAACTGGAACAATTGAATTTAGATATTAAAAAGGCTCTCAGTGCTGGCTCTTCTCCTTCCAGCACTCCTTCTACCAAAAAGCGCAAACAGCCGTGCCCTGTTAAGGTGGAGACAGGCCTTCTTCACAGAGATCATCAGAGAAAGGGAATCTGTGGGAATAAGAGGGCAGGCTACCAAGATTTAGATGGTTTGCCAAGCTCAGTGTCAACTGGAGCACGACCAAAAACTGAACATGGTTTAAGAAAAGGCGGAGGTGGCAGCCGCAGCAGGAGGTACCGGAGGATACCGGCTCCTGGTCGTCCGAGAGAGACGTTCGTGAGCTCACAGCCGACTGAAGCGTTCGGTAAGAAAAGGCGGAGGTGGCAGCCGCAGCAGGAGGTACCGGAGAATACCGGCTCCTGGTCGTCCGAGAGAGACGTTCGTGAGCTCACAGCCGACTAAAGCGTTCGGTAAGAAAAGGCGGAGGTGGCAGCCGCGGCAGGAGGTACCGGAGGATACCGGCTCCTGGTCGTCCGAGAGAGACGTTTGTGAGCTCACAGCCGACTAAAGCGTTCGGTGAGAAAAGGCGGAGGTGGCAGCCGCGGCAGGAGGTACCGGAGGATACCGGCTCCTGGTCGTCCGAGAGAGACGTTCGTGAGCTCACAGGTGAGCGGCTGCTTTTAATAAAATGGGCTCTGCTTTGTCTGCAGGGGAGGAGATGGTGCATGATTTTTTATTACGCATCGCTAAAAAGCGGGGAGAGAAGCTTCCCTCTGACGCGTTGTCCCGTTTGTTGAAATGGGGGCAGAAACGCGGGAATGTACAAACAGGGCCTTCAGCTACAGGACATGCTGAATCAGTTGTCCCATTTGGCCGGTGAGAGCCATCCCCCGCAGTCCCACACATTGCGAGCCCTGAACCAGCCCGGCTTTCCTGTCACCAGTGATGTTTGTACCCCAGAGTTCCGGGCGGAGTTCCCGGGGCAGGGTGAGAAGTTGCGGAATAGGTTGAAAAGAATGGCGGAGCCAGGCTTATCTAACTTTGAAAGGACATATAGGAAAAAACCGCCAGATAAGATCCCTCCGGCGGATGATGTAGCTACCCCCTGTCCTCATTGTGGTTTGTGGGGCTGCGCGATTGGGTGCACTGGACGGGATAACGTGTCCACGCACCGGCCACTGGATGTCGCCAACCCGTTTGCTCATCCGATGTTTCCACCCTGCGACATGCTTCGGACAATATCCCGGGCGGCTCGGGCCCCCCAGACTCCGTACGGCGTTGGCACGGACTTATTAGGGAAGCCCATATAGAGGGGGAATTTGCGCCTGAGGCTTATCCAGTAGTAACACCGGATCCACAGAACCCCGTGGCACCGGACTTGCACTTGTTTGTCACAGCCTAAACACCTAATAATGCTGTACTTCTGTTTGTTCAGACTCCTTATTATAGGAGCAGGGGTCTTTGTATGTCCAAACTCTGTACCTTTTGTTAACCCACGACAAAATGTTTGAATCACCTGGGCGAACCAAACTGGCCAAAAAGCCCTTTTTGCTTGTTCATGGCCACCCCATCGGATCCCCAATGGTTTTCGTGGGTATTTATGTAATGTTATGTTTTTTAATAGTTCCCAGTTGTTAAATGTCACCTGTCGTCAGTTTTATAGGTTCAAAAAAAGTAGTCAGGTGGCTAGTAATTGTCCTAATGTTAGTTGGACCCTCCTATAGGCCTTATTTAAGAAAAAGGGGGGAGGTGTGGGGATGTATCATCCCTACACCAACCTAATGAAAAGTTCCATGAGGAGGTAAGGGTCATGATGGGACACTTGCCAGGTAAACAAATCATGGCCTTATGTAAGGCCCCCTGGTGGTCTAGGATTATATAAGATGATCATGGCCTTATGTAAGGCCCCCTGGTGGTCTAGGATTATATAAGATGATCATGGCCTTATGTAAGACCCCCTGGTGGTCTAGGATTATATAAGATGATCATGGCCTTATGTAAGGCCCCCTGGTGGTCTAGGATTATATAAAATGATCATGGCCTTATGTAAGACCCCCTGGTGGTCTGGGATTATATAAGATGAGGTAAACAAATCATGGCCTTATGTAAGGAACGGTTGAACCAATCGGTGTGGGGCTATACATGTGATAAACACATGATTCTCCTTCTTGTCCAATCCGTAGATGTGTTATTATAGCCTAATTGTGTTATGTAATGTTGAGAAAAACTATAAAAGAAAGCTTGCAATAAACAGGATTCGGATTCAGCTTGCAACCACAGTGGTCGTGTGCTTTATCTGCTCTGCATGGAACCCCACACTATGGGTCAAGTTCTATCTTCCAATCCATGTGTATAATTTCCACTGAAGTAGATTTGCATGTGCAGTTCTAAAATTTAAGTGCATTTCACTGGAAGAGTTTATGAAACTGTGGAGTTGAAGCCCGTATTCAGAGGAATCTGAGGGTATTCTGGGCTCGCTGGTATAGCTTATTTTGCTAGAGGAACCGGTATAAACCCTCCCGGGGAAAGCACTTTATTGCTACTATGAACTGTGTCTGCACAAGGCGGCTTTGCAGGCTCTGCAGACCAGCACACTTTTCCTCATGCAGACCTGGCCTAAGAGTACCTAGGTGCAGTTCAGCAGTTATAAGCACACAGAACTCTAAAGGGCCATCTTTCAAACAATCAAAAAGCCAAATAAAACCATAAAAACCTTGCCTGGGTTAAAACATCCAACTGCTAAAAATGGAGAGAACAATAAGTAAAACCAAAGCAAAATGTTAAACCAAAGCATGACTAAAGAAGAGAGCCTGGCAGCAGAATCTGAAGCTGCCAAGCTTAGGCTGTGACAGATGGCCACAGGCAGCAAATTCCAAAGAGAAGGGCCTTCAAGTAAGAAAGCAGCAGCTTTGAAACTGGACAATAATTGGCAAGATTTTCAGTATCAAGAGATTGCCTCTTGAGCAGTTTTCTAACCACTGCATGTGTGAGAAAGTGGCTGGCACTCTGCCTACCTGAAAGAAAGCATTAATAGCTTTGGTCAATAAAAAATCCAATATCACACCCTACTGTTTTTTTAAAATGGGCAGGAGCCCAGCTCGCAAATGATGGGACATTGCTGTTTCAGCTGACAGTCAGTCCCACTGAGCAACACTGGATGAAACTCTAAGAAGGCTGTTTATTTGCCACTAGTGTCAGCCAGACCATCCTTAAATTACCAGGTTGTGTCTATGAACAGGTGTATGAACTTCATAATAAGAAAAATTCTGTTCTGATGCAGAGTGAAAGCATTTTGAGTTTAGAGGCAGCGTCTCCTACCTCCCACTGATCTGACCAGTCTACCTAGGCCTCATCCTCTTCTACTAATTGGTCTAGCAGACCCATCTTTATTTTCCACTGTTTTGTACTCATTCATGAAGTTATTATGCCAAATCCATTTGCTCCTCTTTTGACCAGGCTGTAGTTAACTCACCTCACTTCCTCTGGACCTTACACAACATCTGCCATTTCGCTAGAAACATACTCTGTTGATGGTTGTAACTCAAGCCCTTTGTCTCCACGCTTCAGTTCTCTCTTCTGAGCTGACCAGTTGCCCCAGGCCTTTTGTTTTTCTAGACATTTCCAAATGCTTTCAAGCCAATTCTCACATTCTCTCTCATTTGGAGATATGTCCAACATACTTCTCATATGGAGAACACAACTGGCCACGCTACTTTTAGGGGTCAAGCTCTGACATACATGAATCTTCCACTGGCTAACAGTATAACATCTCAAAAAGGTGAGAAAACCCTGTGGAAACTCTCAATATATGCAACCTAGTCAGAACAGCAAAAACATACTCCAACATAATTGGGCATCAATTGCAAAGGCTCAGTCAAAACACTTATCTAGTCCATCAGTCTGTGGGTATTAAGGAGGCAGGTCTTATTTCCATTCCCTCAGATTCTTTACAGGAAAGATGAATTAACATCTAACAATACAGCTCTGCTTGGGGGTAGTCTCTACTCTAAAAAAGGACTGTCCACCACCTGACACACAAAATTCAGACTTGATGTAAAGCGAATTTACCTCTTTTTAATTTGTTGATTTGACATTTGGCCTGTACCGTATCTTTCTCCTCATGAAACTCTGTCATAGTTGTGGTCAGCACAGGTTCCAGCACTATAAATGAAAAAGGGCCTACTGGCAGGATGGCTTCTGTTGAGGACACGTCTTTGGAACTCACTTCCTTCCATTGGTTCATAACAGCCTGTGGTTTTGGTGGTCCTTGCAGCATGCTCTCAAGATTATCTTTTTGCCCTTGCCAGGAGGGAATGTTGGGAGAAGGATGATCCTGATTCCTTCAGGTAGACTGAGTGCCAGCCATTTTCTCACAAATCCCATGGTTAGAAAATGGCGCAGGAGGCAATCTTCAGTGACTCTGAAAAAGATTTGGGGCTTGGGTGGATAATCAGCTGAACATGAGATCTCAGTGTGATGCTGTTGCCCAAAAAGCTGAAGTGATCCTGGGATGCATGAACAGGTGAATCTTGAGTAGGAGTAGAGAGGTTATTTTACCTCTGTATTTGGCACTGGTGCTACTGCTGCTGGAATACTGTGTCCAGTTCTGGTGCCCATAAATCAAGAAGGATGTTGATAAACTGGAGAGGGTTCAGGATGATTAAAGGATTAGAAAATATGCCCTATAGTGATAGGCTCAAAGAGCTCAATCTATTTAGCTTTAAAGAGAGATGGTTAAGGGGGTGACTTTATTACAGTCTATAAGTATGTACATAGGGAACAAATATTTCATATTGGCTCTTTAATCTAACAGACAAAGGTATAACATTATCAAATGGCTGGAAGCAGACGCTAGACAAATTCAAACTGGAAATAATGTGTACATTTTTGGTGGTGAAAGTAATTAGTGGTCGATTAACTGTCCAACACTGACAATTTTTAAATCAAGATTGGAAGCTTTTCTAAAAGTGATCTGTAGGGATTATTTTGGGGACATTCTATGGAAGTCAGACGAGATGATCACATCGGGCCCTTCTGGCCTTGGAATCTATGATTCTATGGATGTGTGTTATATGAATACTGTTACTGCAGTTGCGCTCTCAGAAGTGTTTGATTGAGTCCTACATATAAATTTTATTTTTAAAGAGTGTACCAAGGACTCCCAACTCTCGTGTAGTTAGTACAAATAAACTTTAACCACCCCTGAAAGGAAATGTCTCCAAGCATGGTCTTCATTAAAACAGTGGATTGTACATTGACTCCATCTACAGATCCTCAACAGAAATTATTTTTGAAACTTTGTAAGACATTCAGAAGAACATTGTACAGTATATAGTTTTGTCTCCATTATTGTAATAAGGAAATTACTGGGTCTGAAGAGATGTGAGATGAGAATAACCAAAACAGAAGAGTTTTTGGGGTATACAATAAATTATGAAAGAAAATGGAACTGACTTGACTTCTTTCTCTTAAAAAAATCACTTGAATTCTTAAGACATTACAATAGACAAGATCCTGAAAGAAAAGACTGAATGGGTGCCATTAATATGTGAAATATTAACAGTCAAGCAATTTTCTATGATAGTAAGTTGTGTTGATGTGGGATTTTATGATGCAAGACCCGATTCTTCTCACTTACACCAGCACACATGAGAAACAACTCCACTGAAGTCATGTGAGCTACACTGGTATAAAACTGGTGTTTTCACTTAACCCAAGTCTGATGCTATTCTCTAAGGTTCTTTCAACAGCTGCAGCCTTCTGCATTGTATACCAGCTGCTTGATGTGTGCTTTATCTTTCTCCAAGGCTCCTCAGTGTTTCCACTGTTCCTTCAGTATTTCATAGTATATCTTTAGTCCTTTTTGTAATTCGCGGTGATATTTGTATCTAGAAAGAAACTAACTTTTAAGCTCCCTTCCTTACTTTCTTTGTGCATTTCTTAGTTTAGTTACGGAAGTTTTATAGGAATGCAGCCTATTGTGACTGGAACAATTACCTCCTCATTTCCCATTACTATCCCTATTTAAAAATATGTTTGATAACTATGCACTTTCTAGCACTGAAAGGATAGACTCTCCGTATGTGGTAGGTAAATACACAATATAGCCTGTGTTCCAACCTCTTATGTCAATTTTCCTATTGCCTTGGATAGTTTTGGTTTTAAAATGCAATGCAACAGACCCCCTGTGGCGGTGTAGTCACCCTGCCATGCCGTGAAGGGCTTAAAACAGCCCTGGGAGAGGGCTGTGGCCGGGGAAAAGCTGGGCTGATTTAGAAAGCAGCCACAGCTGCAGCCAGTGCAGTCAGGGTCCAGCTGGCCCTTATAAGAGGGCGGTGGGCCAGAAGGAAGGTTAGACACTCTCTTTAGCTTCTCAGAGAGAGAAGGACCTGGCTGCCTGGAAGCTGAGAATGGTATCTAGGGTGGAGCAGTGCTGGGGAAGAGCTGAGGGAGCTGGGGAGCTGCAGCCTAGCAAAGCCCCAAGTTGCAGGCCGAAGTAAGGGCCCACAAAAGGGTACTAGGGCTGCAGAGGGGCAGCCCAGATATAGGCAGAGGCAGTTGGTCCAACCCCCCTGGCCGATGATGAGTGGTTTACAGACTGCAGTCTGCCCCAGGGAGCGGGGGTTAGACGATGACTGGCAGTAGCCACTGATGCAAGGTGGGGATAGAGGGTGGGGGTTCCCTTGGGAGGAGAGACCCAGACTGTGGGGCACTGCGGAGGGCAGAACCTCAAGATAAAGGGGCACCGGGGTCCGAGAGGGACACGGGGGCCAGCAGCAGGTGAGACATCAGTCAGTAGAGGGCGCTCTGGGCTGGAAAGAGCTAATTCCCTGGACAACCAGCAGGCGGCGCCATGCCGGTGAGTTATCATCCCGCCACACACACCCCCACTGCCCAGTACCCCCTGCGCAGCTCCACTACAACTTTCCAGGGCCCCCGAGACTCCCCACTGCCCAGCGCCCCCCACAACCGCCCCCAGAGATCCTCTCTTCCAAGCCCTGCCCCATGGCCAGACTCACTGGCCCCGCTGGGAGGTGACTCTGTGTGCTGGGCTGAGCGAAGAGTGCTCCAAAAGGGCAGCATGGGGCCAACTCCCCCTCAGCCACCCTGACTTCGGCCCTGCCACTTGCTGGACCGGGAGCAGCAAAATTTGAATTATTAAGTGCCCCTAGAATGCTGGTGCTCCTAGGCACATGCCTACTGTGCCTAGAGGGAAATCCAGTCCTGCCTCCTAGTGTTATTTATTATTGGGATATTCATCTGGATAGTAAATATTAGGCCAAATGCACCCTTGTTGTGCCTTCACTGATTTCAATAAAATTACACCATGGATGAATGTGGTCAGACGTCTATTATTAAAAAAAAAAAAGTCTAAATTTGGTTTGTGTTCACATAATTCTTTCCCCGTTTCCTTGGAAAATCTGGTATGAGAATTTTCTTCTTCTTCTTAGGGCAGATCTGCAGCAATTTACAGCAGCTGAGAATCAGCTCCTTTTATTTTCGGAGTCAGATAAGTGTATTATCAGATGTTTTGCAATTCTCTTGCGGCACCCCCGGTCTCTAGAGAATACCACCACCTACTGACTGCTAATGTTCTTATTCTAATATAATCTCATTCCCTTAAGTGACCTTTTTTATAAAAAGATAGTGTTACTTCTTTACAGAAAGGAAAAAAAGCTAATTGATAAACAGAAACATATCGCCTCTTCTGAGCCAGGGAGTGCTCCTTCAGCTCTTTAGGGATGAACTACCCAAATACTTTCCCAAGAGAACCAGAATGACACTGTAACATGAAAGTTGCATTTGCTCTCCTGACTTCTGCATAATACTTACACCACATGTAACGTAAGCTCATCTAACCACTCCGCGCACTGCCTCCAGAAAGTGAAACTCCAGATTATTATTTATCAATCATTCCAGCATTATATATTACTCATTCGGCTAGGACAGTTGCATGTCAGAAAACAGTTCTGTATGGATCTAGCCCTAGAAAATGGAGACAAAGTGGTGGAATAAGATAAACAAGAAACACTGAAAAAAGTAAAATAGGAAACCCATTGGCTCCTACATCATGGAGAAAGAGAAAGAGACTCTGTGAACTTCTCTGAACGTGCAGCCTGAAGTTTTTTTTTAAAATATTGTTATTTGTATTGTGCTAACACCTAGGAGCCCTAGCCATGGACAAGCATGCCACTGGGCTTAGTGCTGTACAAAAAGGCAGTCCTTGCCCCAAAAGGCTTACAATCTATGCTTTTCTTCCTGCTCTTCTATAGTGTTTTCTTGACTCATTTTCCAGTGAACTGAAATTGGGGGGGGGGAGGCACCCTTTTCCTACTTTGTATCAATTCTTTAACTTTGGGAAGATATCAGGCTCTGACAATCTTAAGATTCTCATATTCCAAAAGGTCTTATCTTCCTATAACACACAATGACACTGCTGAAGAGTAGGACGGGTTGGAAAACAAGAGTTCCATTTCATTATTCCCCCACCCGACTCCAAACTGCCAATAGCCCTGTGAGTAGGGCACTCACCTGAAATGTGTCTTTTATATCCAAGGAGGGCTATTGGCCATTCTGGGGGTGGGGTGAAAATGTCTGGGCATGTGTGTGTCTCTCCCTCTGTCAGTCCATCTTGGACTGTCAAAACTAACACATTTCCACACACAAAAAATTCAGTTTTCACTAATTTGAATTTTCCAACTAAAAAAGTTCTGTTGAAAAATACCTAGTCAGCTATACTGAGTAGGACAGGATGAAAAAAAAATGGTTGTGTGTGTGTTTGTGTGTCCAGAACCACTTAAAAGCAGTGATTACAAACATTTGATCAGAACTGGTGCTCTAGGTGCAGAGTGAGCATTTCTTTTGGAATCTAAGAATGTTGCAACTCACTGGGAGTCGGGATTCCTGAACTACAATCCTGGTTCCAACACTTCCCCATTGTATAGCTTTGGGCAAACTCATTGCTTAACTTGTGCCAGGGCTGAACCCCAGCACCTCGAGGCTTGGCAGTTCAGAGCACCAGCACCTTGGGGCTTGCTGCACCAGTTATGAATGTAAAAAATTGGCTCGAGCACCTCTTTCATTACAAATTAAGCACTGGGCAAACTACAACATCACTGGGCTTCCATTTGCCTGAGTGTAAAATGGCTTAATGTTCCTAAATTTCTCTGAGATCTTGGACAAAAGGCACTAGGGAACTGCACATCATTCTAGATTTGCAGACATCACTGCATTGTAAAAAAGGATTCCTTTAGGTGTTTGGAGATTTTTTTAAAGAAGAACATGACTATTACAGTCTATTCTATTCTACATAGGTTTTTATACAGGGTTGATCAACAGAGTATCTGAGCACTTTCAATGTCCAATTCATGAAAGCACTTTGAAAGCAAAGGAGTCACTCTCTTCCCTTCTGAGTTATGACTGTATTTGTATGGACAACAACATTAATCACTCACAGTCTTTGTTTACAGCAGGAGTTTGTAGACCATCTGAGAACGTACCTTTTCCAACCCCACTGTGTAGCCTGTGTACAGTATTTGGATATATTTATTATAATGATTTTAAGTATTATTGTGGCTATATTCTGGATTTGCTATCAATAAGAAAATGGTAAATTCCATGAATACTGATGGTGGAATAAAAAAACAATTCAAAATTCACTTTTCAGGGTTTACAATCATATGACTTTGCATACTTTTAGACTTGCTTAGTATAAGGCTTCACACTGCTAATGTGTTTAAAATTGATGTCATAAAGCTGCTATTTAAATACACGATGTTCACTAATTTGACTGGATCTCGTTGTGGGGTTGCAATTTTTGATAGCTGTTTCTCCTATATCTGTTTATGATACACTGCAAGTAAGATCACATGAGCTTTTGGGGGAGGGGGAAGCTATCAGAATGACAACAGCCCTCAATTAAGTAAGTGTTGCAGCACTATATCTTAAAGTTATACTTGCTTTAAAATAAAAATGCCAAGAGAAAAGGTTACTTTCACAAACAGGCAGAAGATAGTTCTCAAAATGTAGATTTCAACAGAAGTGTCACAAAAAAGCTTGAGATATAGAATCAAATAAATTAGAGATGGAAAGTCCTATAAGGTCATCCAACCCATCCATCTCCTTGTCACTGGAAGACCATTCCCTATAGAATACTCATAGGCTTTGTCCAGTCTAGTTTTAAAATACCCAGTCAATTGTAATGGAGATAGATGGCTCAAGCGATTGGAATGAATACAGTTACCATCATCACTGGTCTGAGTCCAGTAATGCCTGATAGTGGTTACCAACTGAGAGCTGCTTGTTAGCCGTTGTAAACGGTAGGTGGGCTTCAGACAGGTCACAGTCGACAGAAGATCACACCACTGAAACCATCATTATAACAGATACCAATTCTCTTGGCAGGAAGATGGGGCTCAAAATGAGCATGAGACTGAATTTATTTTTGATCTATATAAGTAACTGCTCCAGGTCAGGTTTTAGGCAGAGTGGCAGATCAGTTTGGAGAAATTGGGAGTGCTGCTGCCTGTGCAGTACTGGTTCTGTGAAGAGTGCATTTTCTTCTCTGGGCTAATCATAGAGCTTTTTTCCAGTAGTAAATTCAATTTTAAATTAAATGTGTGTTTTCTGTAAAAGTTCTATGGGGAAAGGATAAACACAAAGTGTTTAGGCCTCCAAAGGAAGCGGGCCTAGCAGCTCCAAAGCACAGTCTTCATCCATTCCTTGCATCCCCCAGAGGCCTCTCTTCAGAGGCTCAGGTATAGGTGGGGTGAATAGGAAGATACTGGCTGGAATGGATGGATGCAAATTGTTCCTTTGGCTTAGCAGAAGTTAGTCAAAAAAGATAACATGATCATATTAACATTTCAAGTCTCACGTAGGGAACCTGGGACCGCCACATTCAGGGTTGTTATCAGGAACTGGAGGCCGGGTCCACAGCCAGTGTGGAAGCAGCTAGCCCTAGCCTCCCACAGGTGGTCCTGCCCGGTGTGGGGACATATCCCTGGGTGCGGGTTCAAAAGGGGATCTTCTCAGATTGTTTCTTAGGCAGCATTCCATTCCATTTTGAATTAAAGTGGGCAAGGATTGGATGCTGCTGCAGCAAATTCTCTGGAATCCATGAGCCCCTGAATGTAAACTTCGGACCTTATATTTTAGAAATATTGCATTAGTCAGAAAAACTAAAGTGTGTTTTAGCATAACAGGTCAGGACAATAACACTTAATATCCGATTTACATTAAATATAGTATGTTTACTGAACACAAAACCAATTTTTATAGCTGTTGCTATAGCTACAATTCAAGGAAACCATAGCAACAATATTGTATTATGTACAGCCTTAATTAAGGATAGTTAAATCACGTCTCTCACTGCAATCTACTAAGTACTCCCATGTAATCTAGTTATATTTCATCTTAAAATGTTTTAGTTATTTTTTGCGAAAAATATTTCAAGTCATTATGTTACTAATTCCAGCACACAATGGACTAGAAATATCCCTTTTGCTGCCGCATTCTGTTAGATGTTCACATTTCCAAGTGATATACATGCATCACCCTTTAAAATTTGTCTATTTTGTGATAAATAGACATGTTTATGTCACCACTTACTTTCTTACTTACATTGCATAAACTTTCCTATTATGCATCAGTGATAGCTTTAACCTTAATTACTGAGTGACTACTTTCTCATAACATGCCAAATTTTCCAAGTCCCATCACATTCAGTTATCCCCCAAAAGATACCAACTGCCTGAAATTTCACATGCCGTAGCTCATCCCACGGTAGAGGTTTTTTTGGGGGGGAAACATGGTAAACATCAGGAAAAATATCTTAAAGTGTATGTGTAGTTCATCTTTAAACATTTTTCTCACCTTTTTGTCTTGACAGATGACTGAAATGGCATGGCATTAATGTGTTCTGTTTTGTTGCTTTACTGAAGAGTGCCTTTCAGTAACTCTGGGGAGGCAGGGTACTAGAGTATGTATGCAAAGTAGTATGTAGCATGCTCCCTTGCCTCAGAATGGGAGGCTGTGGGGGAGACGGCGGGGGGGGGGGGCAGGGAGGGAAGGGGAATGGAGCAGAGGGATGAAAGAAGTGCAAAGAGCTATCAGAAAGGCAGAACATAGAAGAGAATGTAGAGTGGCAGCAGACAAGACTGGGGCTCTGATGGGGTACAAGGAGACAGGGAAGTACACAGGGTGCATGCATCAAGGATGGGGGGGAGGGGCAGAGAAAGACAGACTGCTTGAAGTTGTACATTAGCAGCACACAACACCGCAAGAACATCTGAACTCTGAAGTTAGAGGGAATTGAACTCAGCACCTTGTTGGATGAGACAACATCTGTTTTAGGACTCCACCAATAAGGCAGAAGGGTATCTAATCATTTTAATATATAGGGTACAGCATATACATACATAGTCATTTATACTTCTAATGCATTCACTCTAAAATAAAAACTATTAGTCTAAAAAGGCTGTGAGTGAGTTACAAAGGCGAGCTGCAGGAAAGCTTTTCACACAGCCGACACAAAAAATTTCCCTCACACAGGGAATAATTAATTCAAGAGCAGAGTATTCACAATTAGCAAGGCATGTTCGATATCCTCCTCATCATTGTTAATTAGCAAATATTAATGTAATCTGCATGTTTGAGGGGGAAAACAATTAAAGTTACTAATTAAAAAAATCCTCCGTGGCCTCAGCTACATTGCAAATAATGTCTTGCTAATCGATTAATCAGTCACTGACTATCAGACCATTCAGTTCCATCTCCGATGTATGGGCTCATCTACATGAGATTCCCAGCACAGACACTCAAGCTTAAACTAGCAGTGTAGCCATAGTAGCAGCTCAGGCTAACTGCCCAAGCACAATCCTGCCCGACCCGCTTGGGTACATACTTGGGTGGCTGCCACGCAGTCACACTGCTATATTTAGCACACTAGCTCAAGCAAAGGTAGCGCATGTCTCTCTACCCTCACTGGGAAGGACACCTCACAACGGCAGTACCTTTGAAATACGTTAAGTAAACAAATCAGTAAGTGTGGAACTACCCGTGTTTCTACATCCACATCTAACCTCTAGGCGAACGAGCTGGTTCAGGGCAACAGCAATAGGATATTAAGCCCTTCTCCTCCAAGGCTGCCGGTTTGAATCCAGTTCAGATTGGAAGTGACCAAATGATTTTGGTGGCTTATTTTACACAAGTTGATGGCCTCCATCCAGTTCACATAGTGTCCTCATCTCAAACCCACCACCGCAGTGGGCAGTCAGCAATGTCGGGAGACAGGTGCACTTCATTAGCTGGCATGGAGAATTAACTGCCCTTTCTCCCTCAATGGGTTCCTCAATAGGTTTTAGGTTTAAGGCACACTGGGTGAAATCCCAGCCCCAGTTAAGTCAACGGCATAGCTCCCGTTGACTTCAATGAGGCCAGGATTTCACTCACTGACTTAGGAAGCCTTCTTTCCCGCTGCTTGTCCTGTGCTTGTTCTGTAGGCAAATGTACTCCAGGGCTCTCAATTCTGCATTCTTCATGAACACTACATTCATTACAAATGTTAAAAGCTTTTAAAAAATAACTCACTACAAAACTACAATTTCTTGCTCTGGTTTTAACCTTTGACACTGTAATGGTGAAACAATTAACCTACCCAGTGCAGTTAGAAAACTAAATGAAAAACAGCTGCACTCACAAAGTGGAAAAAATACCTTCATTCTCAAAGCAGATATATTCAACATACTCCGTACATGAATCTAATAATTATTACCTCCTTAAGCAAAATAAACCAAACAAAGAAAATAAGAAAATGGGACTGTAAAAGCATTGCCAGTGTAAAAAAGGAATAACGATCAGGAAGAGCTTGTAAAACAAATTAATGTTTTAATGTTATTGAATTTATTTGAAGGATTTGCACTTATGCACAAATAGCAAACAAATTCTGAAGACAGAGTGGAGAAGATTTCAGTAAAATAAATATAATAAATAATAAATATAACTAATAATAATAATTAATACAGGAATACCTCCAAGAGTGCCAATAGCATCAGAGTCCTTAAAGTACTGGAGTTGATGTAATCTGGCATCTTGACAAAATGGCTTATCCACAAGACCCAATCCAAACATTTTGCAAATGATAAAATACCACTAGTTAAAACACCATATGATACACAGTGGAAATGAAAATCCAACAATTTTCAAAATAAACTGACATGCTGTAAACTAAATATTAATGCAATATTTAAATTAAATCCCACAAAACACTAATCTGATGCTTGCTTTCTTATTCATACACTTTTGCTGAATGGTGCCCTTCCTTCCTGCCATCTCCCAAAAAGAACTACCCAGAATTTTGAGTCCAGTTTACTGTTTTTTTTTTAAAGCTCTGGTTATGGAGATTACAGAGTTTAAACTATCCAAATTTTTAAAAGGTTCCTTTGGTGTTGAAAAACATTGCTTGCTTAGATTTTTCAGTGGGACATTTTCTGTCAGGACAGTTAAAACTCCTGTCTGGGGCCAGTGAAATGGGGGATTGTTGAGCACATGGTTGGCTTTGTTGTTTTTCAAATGCTTCATTTAGTTACCAAATTTATTGATCCTTTCTAGTCATCACTCTAGTAGAAGTTCTTACCTCTTGTGTTTTTACATTTATATATCCATAGTGAGTTCTGAGAGGCCGCCTTTGTTTGTCGGAAAATGGCATCCACTTTACACCAGTTTGTCCAAAGCAGTTTAGAATCAAAGGGAAGTTTACTTCATTTGTAAGGCGAACGATGACGAAGAGGAATGCTGCTATGAAACTTATTGCAATAATGGACTTTCTCTAAAATTGGAAAAAAAGAAAATATAAGGATCAGTTTCAAACAACAACAAATCTATATATGCAATATCCATAGTAAGTACTCTTTCCCTTTTTCAAAGTTTTATCTGCTTGTGCCTACTTCAGGGAGTTGTAACTGCTAATGCTGCTAGATCCCAGTAAGATAGGCAACTGAATAATTTTGCATCTTAAAACTTGAATTTCAGTTGTTTTAAGAGTTTTGCCTAGGGCTGGTTGAAAAAATAAAAAATTTCTTGTGAAAAAATTCATCCCAATTTTAATCAAAATGGCAAAAATATTAACCAGCTATATAGCTGGCTGAAAAATTGGATGCATTTTACATGAAAAATTCATCTTGGAATGTCACTATAAAATCAAAATTCGGACAGTTTCAATCTGTAGTTCCCTGACATGGCATACATGACTGGTACTCCCACTTTTGCACAAAGCTGATGCACTGAAACAAAATACACAATGATATCTGTATAGGCTAAAGTGATAAGAGAAGACTGTCCCTTTCTCTTAACAGATTCTGATCTCATTTATTACATGTTAATTCTAAATCATTCCAATAAAGTCAGTGGAGTTACCCTGGATTTACATACTGTAACTGAAATCAGAATCTGACCCTTCCATTCCTTAGAAAAAGCGGGCCAGACTTTCCGCTTCTTTCCAGGCTCACAGATTTACAAAGTGAGCCCTTATTACCAAGGACAAGTTGACCTCAATTGTTAATAATTTAAAAGGTCTCTTGAGTGTCCACTTAAACCCTGATACTCACCTCTAATCCACCTAAACTTGAACCCACCTAGTCTTCTAACCAGGAAAACGTATTAATTACAGCTGCAGGATGGTGACACATTTCAACATAATGACTTAACATATCACTTGATGAGTCCTGCACTTTTAACAAGAGCAGAGAAATTGCTTCCAAACTATACCTCTACTTCGATAGAACGCTGTCCTCAGGAGCCAAAAAAATCTTACCGCGTTATAGGTGAAACCGCATTATATCGAACTTGCTTTGATCCGCCAGAGTGCGCAGCCCCGCCCACCCGGAGCACTGCTTTACCGCGTTATATCAGAATTCGTGTTATATCGGGTCGTGTTATATAGGGGTAGAGATATACTTAGGGACAAAGCAGTCCAGCTAGTGCAAGTGGCTAAGGAATTTAGACACAACAGAACTATACAGTTTACAGAAAACACTGTTTTAAAGGTTTTGTTGGAGGAATATGCCATTTATAGGCTTGAGGTATTTATATATTACTCCCATTGGATTATTGCTTTACCTCGTTTGCTTCTATTTAATCACTCTATTGAAACTAATTCCATCACTGTAAACAGCCGTATTAATGGAGCTTCAGTAAGAAGAAATAAATCAAGCCCTTTGAGACGGTACAGTGTTTAAAGTACATATTATCTCTTACTGATGAATGTCAAAAGCTGACTGCTAATGTCTGTATTTAATTGCAATCCAGAATAGCTGCAACTAGCACAAGTAGCATATCTGCAATGGCTATTACGTGTGGATACTAGCTGTTGTAAAGGAGAGAAGAATGAGAGGGCAAAAGACTCAAGTATGTAAAGATATAATCTTTTCCTGACCTGGAGTTTCATTTGACTACATACTGAGTAGTCAACAGACTGGAGAAATTAAAATTCCGTTCTGGGTAATGTTGGTGTTGTGTGTTTTTCTCCTTTCACAGAAAACATTATATAAAAGAACCACATGAGCTTGGCAGGGTCTAAATAACCATGTTTATTGAATATATACAACATGCAAGGACTAGCTTAATATATATACTACCGCTCTAGTAGGGTTCTGGTGGCTTCTGAACACAGTGAGCACCATTAGAGGGTTCACAGATTATATAAAGAGCTACTATCCTATTCCCATATACACTGCAGTTGGCAGTATAGTTATGGTAGGTTAATTAGATGATTTGTCTGTTTTGACATCTTGGAAAACAGTAGTTTTATGAGTAATGGGAGGCAAGACAGGTTGAGATGGGAAATCAGGGAGAAAGGAGTTACTGAGGGGAGAATGGAAACTAGGAGAGGTGCTCCCTCCAGTGATGAGTTTTAGTGAATAAAATAAGAGGCAAGTTATTCATAAACTGTTAAAAAAAAGTTAAAGCAAGCAGTCTGAAGGGCAGAATAGGAGTATAATAGAATAGCAGATCTAACTTCCAGAAACACTAAGAGCCTGTGAACGTCTCATCAACTGCATTACAAAAGATGCACATTATATTGCATCAAGTTGGCTAGCATGGGCACATGTGCCATTCCAGATGGAATAGGATCTGTTTGGTTATATATGAAAGCTTTTAACAGTTCTGAGTGGCCAGGCTGTGCAGCACAGCAATATCCAGGAAGCAATGAGCGGTATAAATTTGTTGGATTATTTACCCCATTTAGGACTTTCCGCCCACTAAATAATGCAACAATTTAAAGGGGATTGCCAGAATGTATTTGAATGCATGTTTCCACTACATCTGTAAGTCTCGTTTGAAAAAACACACAGCTACAAGACATGGCATTGTATTCTATTCCACCACCAACAGATGTCACCAATAGATAGCTGTCTACCTTCCAGCTTTACTGAAGACCTTTAATCATAGATGCTGACTCCGGGGGTGCTCTGGGACTCCAGCACCAACTGAAAAAAAACAGGGGTGCTCAGCACCCGCGGGTCCGGATTAATCTTTTGTTGGCCCCAGTGCCCAGACTGTGGGCCCACCCCCCATTCCACCTGCGCTCTACCCAAGGTCCTGCCCCCACTCAGCCTCTTCCCCCAAAGCCCCACCCAATGCTCCGTCCCAAGGCCCCACCTGGGCTCCACCCTTTCCGCCTAAGGCCCCACCCATGCTCCACCTCAAGGCCTCACCCCTGCTCCACCCAAGGTCCCACTTACTCTTGGCCTCTTCCCATGAAACTCCACCCACACTCTGCCCCAAGGCCCTGCCCCTGCTTGGTCTCTTTAGCCTGAGACCCTGCCCATGCTCCACCCCGAGGACCTGCCCCCGCTTGGCCTCTTCCCCCTGAAGCCTGCCTGCTCTCCACCCTGAGGCCCCACCCCCCGCTTGACCTCTTCCCCAAGGCCCTGCCCACCGCTCACGCAGGGGATGAGGGGGCAGAGAGGAGCACCCACCAGCAAAAACAAAAGTCAGTGACTGTATCTTTAATAACTCCTTGGAGGGGGTGTGGAAGGTTCAACCAGGTCGTGAGAATCAAGTTATCACCATTTGCAATCACCCCCAGGTGGCTTTCCTATAAATACTAAAAGGTTTCTTTAAAAAAAGTCAGAGGGAGGAATTTTTCTGCATTAGAAATGCAGAGCGTGTCTTTACACAGAATATTCTACAATGTCTGGAGAAACAGTGCCATGATGACCTCACAAGAGAGCTGAAAGGATTTTTAATCAAACTATTAAATTTGGATATTTATTTTATTTTTGGTAACACACATTTAAGTTTATTTAGCTTTTTGAAGAAAGGAAGCTTTTTGCTAACGGTTCAGCATATTCATTTATTTCATTAGGGTGTGAGAACCACAAGCACCCATTCTCCGAGACATACCCTCCTACAACAAGGCTGCTAGAGAAACCAAGGAAGACCAGAACTGACAGCCCTCAGAATGGCTCTGGTTAAAAAACAAGCAGAAAAAGACCCTACCGACCTAACTTTCAGGCTTTCTTAAGAAGCAAAAAAAGGGCACATGATCAATGCCTAAAAAATACTATGCCTGTCACTTTAAACAGAGGTATACCCCTCTAAAGAGGCTTTTTTCCAGCCACTCAGAAAACTTTTTTCATAGGTATCCCTCCTGCAGTGTCCCTTGTAAACTCCCCCTGCTAAAAAATAGACATTGTCACCTCTCCTTTCCTGAAATTTACAATTTCGAACTGGATTTCAAGGCTTTTTAAGTCACATTGGGTCATTAAAATATGGATGGAGCCATATTTATAGCTTATTGCACAATTGCTCATCTCAAATCTTATGCACATCAAAATGTTAAGCACCCGCAAAACCAATCATTTGAAATTTTGCCATACCAATACAGAATTAAATTAGCAAATTACAATAGGGAAAAATCTTGTTCCCGCTTTACTTTTCATTTCAGGTAGTTGCAAACAGCCCTTTAATAATAGAAACTTTTAGAATCTATTTCCTCTGACAGGAACGCTATCTATATGAAAATCTGTGTCAATCTATAAACTTTTCTAACTAATTTAATATAGGCATTTTGATGCACTTGGCATTTTAATTAAAAGATATCTAGTTTTAAACATGTTCCGTAGCAAGGTATAGCAGATAATACATTTTTAACAGATTCATAGCTGACTGACTTTCAAGCTATATTAATTTTCAAATGCTTTTATTCCTTTTACAACAGTGCTAGACTTTAATCTAGCAGGGAGTTGCTAGAAGAAAATTACCATATTCGTTTACAGTGGCCAACAGGCTTTTGTTTGTTAACTTCACTCAGTAACCAAAGTAGATGCTCACTGAGGGTAAAAATTTATGTGTATGGCTACTCTGATAAAATTGGATGAACTGAAGGGATTTGAATATATGCAATGCAATACTTGTGATTACCTCAGACAGGGAAGTTGCTGGGGCACTAGCCATTTTTCTTTCTTGTTCTCTTTTTTTCATTCAATATCCATAATAGAATCCCAATTTTTGTTTGTTATTTCTTGGCAATCAGAATCATTCTGTCTAGGATGTATATCAAAATCAATAAGCATCATGCAGTAGGCACGATGAATCATTCCTTCTAGGCTTGAATTTATATACAGTATGTTGTTATATAATCACAGGACTGTCATACTATGTTGCTGGTTAGGATTCCGAGGAAAGCTCTGTGGAAATAAAACATGAATGATGAAACTAGTGTGTGTGTGTCTATATTTGACAGTATGGTTTCTAATGTGGTTTAACATATATAACCATTGCATTACCTACATTTTGGGGACTTACCAGTTACCGGTGTGACTCGTTAGTTTTATTTTAACAAGAATTTGACAGTTTTCTGAGTGAGGTAGAATTATTTTTCTTTTATGATCTGATAAGGAATATCGATGTGACAACAACATTTTACAGTTTCATCATTTTTGATGGATTGGTAACACATTTAAATGGATCTGTAGTATTTTGTGCTGTATACTGTTGTCTAACAGGGCTAGTAATAATTTACAGGTTTAACAAAAAAGAAAACATTTTCAGTATGACAAAGCAGTGTCACAACTTGTAGTAAATTCTACAAAGGTCTGTAGTAAGTATCTGCTTTACAGTGTTCCCCACACTAACTCCTAGATCCAGAACCAACCAGTAAACCAGTAAAATTTGTCACTTGCAGAACAATATATGGAAAAGTCTCTCGAAACATTTTACAAGTAATAATAAGTCCCATAGTATTCCTGTGAGGTAAAAAACTAAATGCTATTCTATCCATTTTACAGATATATAAACGAAGGCTTAAGTGACTTGCCCAAGGCCACACAGTAAATCAGCAACAAAATTCACTCCCAGTCCCCTAATCTAAGCACTAGACCAGTGCTTTCTGTCAAGACAGCTATTACTATTATTTTATCATCTGTAAAATGCCAACAGTGAGCTTGGTGCAGTACAAGACACTAATAAAGACAATTCCATGCCCCAAAGAGCAGTTTAAAATAATACATTTTGGGGAGAAATTGATTTTTATAGATCTTTTTCTATCCACTATATTCATGAATACATGGTAACAGTGACCCTGGAAGGAAAAGTGAGAAGTAAAGATTAACATGTATGTTTGGAGTCTCTTAAATGACATGATACGGTGTAATATTGTACTGGTTTCACAATACTTACTTTTATGACTATAACAAAGAGCTCGATTTTTTTTAAATACTCCTGCACATTATACTACTTTTATTGTAGTGGTTCAGGTTTTCAAGCTTCATTTGATTTTTACTCAAGTATACCTCCAATTGAAAACAATAACGGCTACATTTACCGAATTTGTTTCATTTTGTGAACTACTGTATGTAAAACCAGATTTATTTTATTTTGTCTTTTATAGTCTTGAGCACCTTGTTCAAGTGTCACTTTCTGTCACAAAAGTCCACAGAGTAAAATTCCTTCAGAAAAATATTTCACCAGACCTGCTTTCCAGTCCTTCCTTCCAGCATCCATCTCTCCTTGGCATCATGCGAACAGCTGCCTAGAACTGCTAATGGTCATTCAGGGACTGCTCTTCTTGAGCTCTCCAGAGATATAATTTCAACTGTAACTACTAAAAAGTATAACAGGATTAACATTGGAAAATGGCAAATGCCATAACCACAAAAATGCTTACTAGTAAAGAGATTTTTTTTTTAAATATACTCGCGTGTCAAAAACCACTAGCAACAAATCTATAGCTGGAGATAAATTTGCATTGCATCTAGATGTGAAAGTTTATCTGAAAACACTCAAAGAGAAACATGAGACAGCTAGTGGATTTTTGATTCCACTCCTTGGGAAGAAGAAAAAAGGACTGGGGCGAGATTGGCAGACAGCTCGGCTTTTAAGAATAGAAATTAGCAAGACAAGATGAAAGGGTATTTTTGGACCAGGATATATCTGCTGTGCTTTATTTCTGGAACATGACCAGCAGGGAAGCACTGGAGCAAGGAGCAGAAATTCCCTCATAATACTTATGTAGAAACAGAAACTCTGCAATAAAAAAAAATATGGGCCAGACCTGTGTGTTGGCCTGGAGAACCTTTCTACCAAAAGTGGCCTCATCAGCTATTGACCCTGAGTAGAGCTTATAATATGTTGAGAAAATGTCAGCGCCATCAGGTGGCCACCAGAGGCAGAAGAAGATGCAGGCTGGAGCAGGCCTGGAAAAGAGAAGGAGCAGGAACAAGAGCTGGAGCACAGGCAGTTGGTCAGACGTACCTGTCAGTGGGAGTGCTCCCAGCCAGGTAGTGATGTTGAACAGACTGGAGAGACTGCTTCCCTTAGGATCACCTGGGTGGGTCCTTGCTCGTGGACTGGCTGAACCCTGGTTGAATGGCATGGAGCCTATCACAAGTCCTGCAGAGAATTGCCTGTGATGACTGCTTTGAGCAGGGGGTTGGACTAGATGACCTCCTGAAGTCTCTTCCAACCCTAATCTTCTATGATTCTGTGACTCATCACACACTCTGGCTCAGGGATGACTCATCAGGCTTAAGCAGGCACAGGCTCAGAGGTAACTTCAATGATTACTCACCACAGTAAGCATGGATGGAATACCAGGTGGCTACCTTCAATGTCTCATCTCCTACTCTTTTTATATATGACATTACTAAAAATTTCCAGGAGAAATATCTTGAGGCCCTTAAGGAATGAGAAACCCTTGTATATATTCTTCTGATATATTTTATCCATCTTTCTAATATCAGACCATAGATAACTGAAGACAAAAGCAGCATGAGGTTTGTTTTGCTTATCGTTTTGATCCTATGACTCTCCTTACATCAGTTGTAACAAACAACACTTCCTTCAGATGAGGAGGATTTGGGCGACAAGATGGCAAAATAATCTCTTGGGAACAGTGGAATGACGTACTGCCTTCGGGGCCAATTTTTGTCATTGTGAATGTGCAAAACTGCTGCTCAGTTGACACGTTCCCCATTTCCAAACATTCTGTATACATAAGAGATTGCTATAATGAATGCTATATGGACTGACAAAGTGACAGAATACTGAACTCACTGGCTAAAAAAAAGATTGCCAGGGCACTAAGTGCTTCTTTACCCTTTCATTTCCTTGGGGGTGAGATCTTGCAACAAAGATGGCTTAGAGTCCGACCTTGCATCGTGACTGTGGATGACTATCTGGAAAAGAAGGAGGAAGCTCTCTAGCCCTTACTGGTCTAGGATATTTGCTTGGTGGTTTTGAGCTGTTATGTCAGGTCAGATGCTTGCCTGAAGACTGACTACTTGTATGTTAGTGAGGGTGCACTGTGACCAGTTTTGTACATTCCATGGCAGCAAGGACCCCTTTGGAGCTACTAGAGTCAGTAGCCCCTTGACATTCAAAGAAGAAAGCCTTGCCCAGCGGGCTCTGTCTTCTGTCTTGCCCTCTGTTTTATCTTTTGTCAGTTCAGCTGCATTCATGAAACAAGGTTCTGCCTCTCTCACTTTGTGAGTGGCCAACAACCTCAGGATACTCTTCTAACTCTGAAGTAAATAAAGTCCCCTGAAGTATCAAGTAGCTGGGTCAGAAACGGCATCTGTCTCCTTTACAAAGCAAGAAATTTTCTTGCTGAAGCTGGAGCACCTCACACCTTTGCATTATCCATGAGACTAGCATGACCAAGCCATCTTGCAACAGGTGACCTGGCCAGCAGAGGCTGAGGGGAAAAAAGCTCGTGTTTAAATCCAAAAAACGGACCCACACAAAGCAAAGAAGTAGGAATCATAGAAATATGACTGCTGGCATAGCTGAAAAACAAAATAAAGAGCATTGACCTCTGCAGAGAGCATTGGAAAATCAGTAAAACTGTCACTGCTGAGCTTTTACACAATTCTAAAGACATGATCCTTGATCTCATCTGCCTCAACTGTGCACAACTGAGGGACCCAGAAGTGAGAACTGCCATACTTGTCATTGTACAAGGAACTGAAGATGTACAGTGATCAATCTTAAAAGCCTTGACTGTTATGTGTAGGATAATTGCTGTTATTTAAATTTAGCCCCAAATAACTAAACAACATTTAGATAACTATATTATTGTGTTACATGCAGTATTCCTATAGGAAACACCATACATACTTAAGTAATTTTATAAAGTTATTTAATGGAAAACTGGGAAATTTTAAAGCAGAACTATAGATGGAAGAGAGATATTTGGAAAATACAACTTAAGTATAAAATGGAAGACTTACTGTATTTGAAAGTTCATATGAAGGTTCTGAGCAGACTCAATTCTGCAATGTCTTCTTAAGAATTAATTTGCATTACTATTTTTTCCTTATTAACCCACTGTTTTAATATGATTCAAAACCTTTTTATCAACACACTCCTGTCTTATTATGAATAGCTCCTTTGAAGACTTAAAAACCATTCCAGCTCTCCAACAACCATCTTTGTTTTTGCTCACTGCCATATTCTAGGGCAGGGGTCTCAAACACGCGGCCTGCGGGGCTCCCGCCAAGCTCCCCGCGCCCCCCTCCTGCCCCTCTGCCTACCCGCATGATTGGCCCCTGTGGCATTGCAAGCCCCGTGCCGCTCTCTGAAGCAGCTGGCAGCACACCCCTTCGGGCCGGGGGGGAGGGGGAAAGAGGCAGAGGGCTCCTGCATTGCCTCCTTCCAGGCACCGCCCCCCGCAGCTCCCATTGGCCGGGAACAGGGAACCGCGGCCAATGGGAGCTTCGTGGGAGGTACTTAGAGGAGCGGCAAGAGCAGCACACGCACGGAACCCTGAGCCCCCCCCCTTCCCCCAGGGACTGCAGGGACACGGTTCCAGCTGCTTCCTGGAACAGAACAGCGCGGGGCTGGGGGCCAGGGCAGGCAGGCAGGGAGCCTGCCCTGGCCCTGGTGCGTGCCACTGCCATCCCGGAGCCACTCTAGGTAAGTGGCGCCGGGCTGGAGCTCACAACCTGCACTCCAACCCCCTGCCCTGAGCCCCCTGCTACATCCCACACCCCTCCTGCACCCCAACCTCCTGCCACATCCCACACCCCAACCCCCTGCCCTGAGCCCCCTGCCGCATCCCGCACCCCTCCTACACTCCCTGCCCTGAGCCACCTGCCGCACCCCTCACCCTCTTGCATCCCACCCACCAACTCCCTGCCCTGAGCCCCCTGCCACACCCTGCACACCACCTGCACCTCAACTCCCTGCCCTGAGCCCCGCCGCACCCTGCACCATTTCTGCGCCCCCCTGGGGGCAGAGTTGGGGTGGGGACTTCAGAGAAGGGGTTGGAATGGGGCAGGGAAGGGGTGGGAAGAGGTGGGGCTGGGGCGGGGCCTAATGGAAGGGGTGGGGTGGGGGTGGGGCCAGAGGCAGCGACGGGGGGGTGTCAGTGATGTGGCCCTCGGTTCAATGCACTAGTCCTCATGTGGCCCTCATGGTCATTTGAGTTTGAGACCCCTGGTCTAGGGTCACTGATTATTTCCATACATAGAACCTTGGCTTCAGCTGATAGGCACTTGCAATCTTTTGAGTAGTCCATCAACACTGCTGACCCATGAAAATGCAACACAACCAGTCTCCTCCCAAACATAGTATGAATATGTAGTCTTCACAACTGAATCTGCATGACTAAAAAAAAAAAAACTGCATTGCCAGAAGGGCAACCTGAACTTTTGAGCAAGATAGTCTTTCTATCAGTCTAGTATTTCATTTTAGATGCTCTGTAACTGGAATCTTTCCGGTAATTTAAAAGTTATTAGTTTACCACTTAGAATCTAACCTATTAAAATGGCAAAGAGAGACACATTTCAAAGTTGGGCTTTAGAAATACATGCACAAGATCTGTTTTTCCCTAAAATAAGGTTGATATCAGATCAATCCCTTCATTAGGGGTGATTTCTCTGAATTTGCTATTGATTAATTGATGTGCTCCTGCAGAACTGGGCTCAAACTTGATCAGTAGCTATAAATGTACTTTGCACAGCTATGAACATGAATTCTACGTGATGCTGCAGTAAGCAAGATGTTGTGGTACTAGGTAAAAAAAATAGCTTCTGCAGCACAGCTGCCTTTTGCTCTGGATTAGTGCCCACTTATCAACAGTCTGACAAGCTTTCAGACACACATACAACTTGAAGAACACTTCCCTGTAAATAGAGTGCTGGTACAAGAATTTGTGGATCTTTCAACCTGGCAAATAGTTGCTACTATTTACTGAAGACCCACCTGATTGTAGCTATTTTTCACCTGCTGAGAAACCGTTTATAGGAAAAATGCCTCCCTCTTAGTTTTAACGCTTCGCTTTCCAGAAATACCTTATTCTGTGAGCCACATGATTCCTGTATAGAAACGTGTGTTTGTGGCAGACAATGTGTTAAGAGCAAACTAACTACAGTAATTGACATCTGGTCTATATGCTCTGTCAGACGCTTGACTCGCAATTTTGTTTCTGCTGAAACTTCCATTAAGGTTCCCTTTCAAAAAGTTGAAATCTGCTACCAGAAATGGGCATGACAGTATGTAAACCAGGGAAACACAATGCTTTTCACTTCTGCGCATACCCACTAACATTAGCAGGTACATTGTCTAAGAAGATTTCCTTTGCATGACAGTATTGGTAGGGTCTGCATTTTAGGGGTCTGACAAGAAAAATGCATTACACAGACAAAACAGATCAGACAGAAAGGTAAGAGCTGTATGTAGCAAAAAAAAAAAGAGAGAGAGCTCATGCAGTTATTAAAAGCTTAATGTGCTTCTGCACAACTATGCTGTGCTGGATAGAATATCAGACATACTCAGTTGTGTATTTATATGAACCCCAGTGCTGCTACAACTCAAGGAGCACCTTTAGCTCACCTGGTAGGAGGTCAGTGCTTTAAGAACAAGAGAATGAGAGGTCTATCTTCATTTGTGATAGAAGTCCTAGCTGACCACAGCAATGAAGTCTTACAAGGTCATGGATGCTGACCACTTATCTGAAGCTATGCCAAACACTGCACCGAGACACAACCCCCAGATATACTAGCTTCTGCACAGACATGCACCACCTCAAAAGAATAAAGTAAATATGGGACAAATAGACCTATAGACCAACAAAAAGAGGGGGGACATATGCATTAAAATGGGGTCACCACTCACTTTGGGGTTACGACCCACAGTTTAAGAACCTCTGATCTAGAGGGAGAGACACAATCCGATTTTAGTCACAGATCTCATTTGGAAAAAAAAGAAAGACAACAAAAATAATTATTATGGCTTCAAAAAGAATTGACACAGCCATTTTTTCCTCATCAGACAATCAAATTTAGTTGTCCTTGGACAAGTCATCTTTGGATAAAAACTGTTCTAGCCTAAATCACGCTTAAACAGTCCCTACTGGCATATTTCATTAGAAATGTGGGGGTACTACTTTAAAAAAAAAATCTACACCAATATTATACCAGGCAAAAAAAATCTGGTGGATGTTTTGTCACTCATTGCCTAAAAGCATGTACCACTTCTGGCATATCTGCCTGAAATATCAATGGGCAAAAATAATAATTTAAAGCCTATAAAAATGTGAGACCTAATTATAGTGAAATTGAAGCTGAGACTGGTACTTGCTTAGTTTGAAGTTACAATTTTTGTGCCATATGATTTATAGCCTGCCGTTTATATAATTGAAGAGAACACTCTCATATATATATCATTCTAAAATTTTAATGTCTTTCATCTTGAAGGAGCCGGAAGTTTCTTCTTGCTGTTTTAAACAAAACTTAAGCTGATAAAAAAAAAAGTAGACATCAAGATCACTTCATCCATCACTTTTGAGAAAAGTGTGACAGCTCTAACTATTGCACAAAAGCAATGCACAGTAGTTTAAAACGTAAGAAGTGTAGAATTTCAAATTGCAGGGGAAATCAAGGTAGCAAGAACATAACCACCAGAGCTTAAATTTGTCAAAGGCAGCAGAGCTAAGAACCATGGTCGAGATTTCCAAAGCTAGGGATTTAAATGCACAAATCACATTACTTCAATGTCATGGGATTTTAAACTTGACATATGCATTGATTCGGAGATGAATACAACCAGTATCATTAGCGGTTGCCTTAGCCACATTAACATCTAACTTATATGTGTTGGCTCATGTCGTGCCCCCAAAATTTTGATGAGATGCCATCATCCTTAAAACTGCATGTAGAGCTATGATGGATGAATGCTTTCGTGTGCGTCACATGTCGATATCTAAATTGCACACAAGACTGACAATAGTTCCAGTAGGTGCTAATAAGCAACGCCCACTTCTGACAAGACGATCTGCTGCCTCCAGAACAAACCACACACACTGCAATTCTTGCTGACTTGCCACAACTGCCTTCACAACATCTTTTTGTGCTGGTCATTCACGCATTTCTGTCCAGTGCTGCCTGTCCCAGTGCCAATCTCAGATGACAAATGGCATATCAGGGGCAGCAGCTATGTCCTTACAGGGTGGCAGCAACTCAGGGATAGAGAGATGAACTTCAGAAGCCTTAATTTACACCCACCTCTTTACAACCTGTGATGCAAATCCCGGACTAGGCTTAACAGACTGCCCACTGGAACAGCCAGAGTGGCTGCCACAATGAAGAAATTTGGCTTAGCCCTATCTTCATTGGGACTGCGGGGCAGTGATGCAGATGGTCAGACATGTGGTGGAGAAGCCCACAATGACAAGACTGGAAGGTGGATTGCAACACTTTGCTACCCTCAATGATGCACCCCTCAGGTGACTGAACAATTTAGATATCGACATGTGACGCACACGAAAGACGAAGATAGGATTTTTAATTACGCCAAGCTTGTGGGAAAATGGAGCAAAAGAAGGGCTGATGTTTGTAGGGATGGGGATATTGTTGGGGCTTGATTTTATTTTGGTAGGTTACTTCCCCATTTAGAGGCAATGTAGTAGCTGTTAGCCTGACATTTGATTCGATTGTATTTTCACTTTTGGACCCAGGCATCTAGATCTCAGGATCAACACTTTGTTGTTGTGCACAGGAGAAACAATCAACAAATTAATATTATTTACGCTTCCGTAGAGCCTGGAGGCTGCAATCAAGGACTGGAGATCCATTGTGCTAGGTACTACACCTCTAGCCCAATATAACGCTGTCCCCGGGAGCCAAAAAATCTTACCGCGTTATAAGTGAAACCATGTTATATCGAACTTGCTTTGAGCCGCCGGAGCACGCAGCCCTGCCCCCCCGCCCCCATAGCGCTGCTTTACCGCGTTATATCCGAATTCGTGTTATATCGAGTCGTGTTATATCGGGGTAGAGGTGTATATACATGTGCTCATGCAGCATCTCTGCCCCTATAGAGCTCACAATCTAAATAATAAATAAAATGAAGTAGTCAGGACCTAAGTTTATGCGTCAGCTGAAAGAGCCCATCCACAAGCACACTGTACCCCCAACACTTTGTTCAGTATTGACAAATAAGGGAGATCTACCACCTGAATCACTCATACCATTTCCTATAGCACCTCCATGTGCCTTAGAGGTTCCACTTTTGAGTACAGACATGGCCTCACCCTGCTTAACTTGTCCTTGCTGATATGACTGCAAGAGAAAGTGGCAGGAGTGTAAGCAAAATGTCTTGCCTGTTGAGCACAATTTTGTTCCTTTTACTTGTTCATTTTTCTCAAAGGGTATGAGCTAAAGGTTATCACAAGTCACCACAAAGGAGACTTTAGATAGCTAAGAATATACAGTATTGTAGTTACAGAACATAGTAACTGCTCAGATATTATTTGGGAAGTTGATGGCTTATATTCCAGTTTACTAGGGAGTGCCTTAAATCAAGGTCCTGAGACTCAATGAAAGCATTAATCAAGGCAATGAGACTCAATTAAATTATGAGTAAGGCTGTACTTAATTCATGATATTGCAGATATTGTGGATCCCACAATATTAGACTTCCACAGCAATTTTGATAGCTGGGCTCCCCACTCTAAGCCCCGTGCAGCCAGCAGTGGAAAATCACGGAAAAGTAATAATGGGACTTATTACCACCAATAATAAGGTCCATTATTACTTTTCTGAAATTTCCATGACTTGTCCACAACTCAGTGCAATTTTTGGACAATCATCCCATGATTCAAATAGGGCCTTAATTATGAGCTTTATTGATCAAGTCTGCACTTTGTAAGCATTCACATAGCACTGACAATGCTCCCAAAGTCCTACCTTAGCATGCATTAGGCTCAGGATGAACTGATAAGGATGTTCTGAAGCAGTCAGTTCCAAATCCTTGTCCCAAATCTAGAGTGGATGTTCTTAGGCCGTTACTCTGACCCACACATACTCAAAGCTGATTCATAGGGAAACTATATCCTTCCACTCCACAGAATGTGTCTGGATTACAGTATGTATTTATCCAAAGGTCAATTTAGAGTTAGAATGATTGAGACAAAAAGGAAAATGAAAAATATCTCCACAAGAGAACATGGAGGCAGGATGTAGTTAAGTAAAACATTGCAAAAGGCTGAGCCACCAATCCCATGACACTCAAGCTTTGGGCCTCTTTCAGAGAAAATGCTTCAGTGAAACCTTCCTGAAATAGTCTAAATTACTGGTTTGTTTATAAGTGGGCTTATTTATACACTGCCAATTACTGCCCAGAATGACATGCTGGGAGCATTTCCCAGTAAGTAGTATAAAAATTCAGCGGTGGTGAACTGGTTTACATCAGCCTGAAGCGAAACAAAGTTTCAATTGTACAGCAGAACGTACATTCCGATTTTTTTGAATATAGATAATTTGGGCATATTTTCCTTATTATTATTATTTGTAACACTGCAGCACAGAAAAGCCACGGTCAGGGTCAGAGCTGCATTGTGCTAAGTGCTGTACAAACCTGATTTTGTTATTTCTGATACATCATTTCAGCAGTTCATCTCAATAGGAGAAAAGGAAATCATAAAAATTAACAGAATTTTCCAAAGAAAATTCCTCCAGGTAGTAAAGTATACTCCCTCACTGATCTGTTATCCTGCTAGGATAGTACAGGGATAGTAACGTGTACATCCTACCTAAACACACAGTCTATCACACTACTCTGACTCTGGGTAAGCTAACTGAATTGAACTCGACCTTCAAAGCCCTTGGAATGCAACAAAATATCTCTGGTTTCTGACATTTATGGGTGGCTTTTCTGCATGGCTGCTTTTATTGCCTTGAAAATAATGGTGAAAGCTGTGTGTACAAACCTGCTATAAACACTGACAAATCACATGAAAGGAAGACAGATTTATTCGGTGTAGGTTACACTCCAGAGCTAATTTAATCAAACCTAAGATTTTCATTTTTTAAGCAGACCATAGCATGCAGGGAGGTTTTTGGATGTGACAGACTTGTGCTGGAATTTTATTTTAATGTGAAAACAATTTAAGTGATTTGGATTTTCATTGTATGTATTTTCAGGTAGAAAGGATATGTATATTTCTTTTGTAAGTGAATCTTTGCATATATTAATGCAGAAGTGAAATCCTGCGGAAAATCCATATACTGGACAACTAATCTGTCTAGTAAGGTATTGATACAAAATCAGTTTGGACTGTTATCCATTTTAGAACCTAAGAAGTGCTAGATATACAAGAAAATACATCTCATTTATGGACTGCTCAAACTTTGAAGGAAATCACACTTGATAAGTGTGTCACTCTGTACCTCAAAGTAGCACCCTATAGCCCCCATATTCACCACTGTCATATTATTATTGTATATTTTGTACAAAGTATACCTTGTGAGGTATCATTTTAAAAGTCTTGATCTGTTGAACATTAATAATATATTGAATTGTATGTGCTATCATTATATGTGAAGTTCTGAACTATTGCTATATGTGTTAATAAAATATGTTCTGAGGGTGTGAACACCCACAACCAGCCTTTCAGTTAGAACAAAGGAGTAGCCATCAAGAGGCAGACAGTGACCACCGGGGACTGCCTGATCTCCATGTCACAGCAAAGGTGAAGGTCTTTCCAGCAAGCTTGAAGAAAATATAGAGGAGAGACAGAGACTTCACAACTTGGCCTCTTTTCTTCTCCTCCTCCTCCCTTCCCCCATTTCAACACCTGGAAGAACCTCTGGAGGACAAAGACTTTGATCCATCGTCTACAGCCAAGTACTGAGATACAATCGCATCTGCTCCAACCCCTCAGACAGAGACCAACACCTACAAGATCTTCACCAAGCATTCTCAAAACTACGATACCCACACAAGGAAATAAAGAAACAAATCAACAGAGCCAGACGTGTACCCAGAAGCCTCCTGCTACAAGACAGGCCCAGAAGAGAAACCAACAGAACTCCACTGGCCATCACCTACAGTCCTCAGCTTAAACCTCTCCAATGCATCATCAGTGATCTACAACCCATCCTGGACAATGATCCCTCACTTTCACAGACCTTGGGAGGCAGGCCAGTCCTCACCCACAGACAACCTGCCAACCTTAAGCATATTCTCACCAGCAACCATGCACCGCACCATAACAACTCCAACTCAGGAACCAACCCATGCAACAAACCTCGATGCCAACTCTGCCCACATATCTACACCAGCAACACCATCACAGGACCTAACCAGATCAGCTACAACATCACCGGCTCATTCACCTGCACGTCCACCAATGTTATATATGCCATCATATGCCAGCAATGCTCCTCTGCTATGTACATTGGCCAAACTGGACAGTCACTACGCAAGAGGATAAATGGACACAAGTCAGATATCAGGAATGGCAATATACAAAAACCTGTAGGAGAACACTTCAACCTCCCTGGCCAGAGAATAGCAGATGTAAAGGTAGCCATCTTACAGCAAAAAAACTTCAGCACCAGACTCCAAAGAGAAACTGCTGAGCTCCAGTTCATTTGCAAATTTGACACCATCAGATCAGGATTAAACAAAGACTGTGAATGGCTATCCAACTACAGAAGCAGTTTCTCCTCCCTTGGTGTTCACACCTCAACTGCTAGCAGAGCACCTCACCCTCCCTGACTGAACTAACCTCGTTATCTCCACACTGATTTATACCTGCCTCTGGAGATTTCCATTACTTGCATCTGAAGAAGTGAGGTTCTTACCCACGAAAGCTTATGCTCCCAATACTTCTGTTAGTCTCAAAGGTGCCACAGGACCCTCTGTTGCTTTTTACAGATTCAGACTAACACGGCTACCCCTCTGGCTAGGTCTACACTACCCGCCTGAATCGGCGGGTAGAAATCGACCTCTCGGGGATCGATTTATCGCGTCCCGTCGGGACGTGACAATCGATCCCCGAATCGGCGCTCTTACTCCACCAGCGGAGGTGGGAGTAAGCGCCGCCGACAGAAAGCTGCAGAAGTCGATTTTGCCGCCGTCCTCAAAGCGGGGTAAGTCGGCTGCGATACGTCGAATTCAGCTACGCTATTCACGTAGCTGAATTTGCGTATCTTAAATCGACTCCCCCCTGTAGTGTAGATGTACCCTCTGATACTTTGAAGTGGGTAAATTTGGTCCCAGGATGGACGGTTGTCCTAGCCTGTGTATTGAGGAACTGTAACTTGCTTGTAACATCTGTCAGGGTGAGAAAAAGATGTTTGCTTCAACACTTGCTTAGACTAAAAGTTTAGGATTTAGAATGCTTGTTTCTATTTTTATTTCTTAAAACTATCTCTGACCTTTATGCCAACCACTTATGATCACTTCAAATCTATCTTTCTGTAGTTAATAAACTTATTTTAATGTTTTATCCTTACCAGTGAGTTTGTCTAACATGCTTGGGAAATCTGCTCAGGTTACAAAGGCTGGTGCATGCCCACTTTCCTATGAAGAAGTGGCAAACAAAGTAATGAACTTACACTGGCCAAGCTTCTGTCCAGTGCAAAATGTTACAGTTCTGGGGTATAGGGCTGGAACTGGGTGAGAATTGGCTGGAGCGTCTCTATTGTTGATTCATGAGTGGCTGGGAGACCATTCACGTAACTCAGTTGAGTGTGTCCCTGCCTGGGGATGTCTTGTAAGTGCAATCCCTGTCAGAAGCTTGTAGCTTGATATTAGCATCGCTGTGAGAGGGATACTCTAGACTGGTGGTTTTGGAAGGGTCAGCGGTCCCACAGTCCAGATTGCACCCCCAGAACCCCATTACAGATAGATTTCTACAATAGCGGCCAATGCTGTTCTCAATGTATGGGACGTTTTACCATTTACTGCAATAGAAGCTGGGTGGTGGGAGACTCATAACTGGTATTTCAACCAACAACAAGCTCTAACAAATATTTTTCACCAGTTTTTAGTCAATCAAAGACATAAGATACTCTTTGAATACAATACCATGCCAGCAAGTCTAGCTACTGTCAAATTAGCTGAAACAGAGAGCCCAATTCTGCTCCCACTGAATTTAAAGGTATTTGTGCTATTGACTTTGATGAAAGTAGAATGGGGCTCAAAGGGCACTTAAATTCAGAAAATTACACTGGAAAAACATCCTGGTGGGGATTCCACATTTATTCACTCCCACAGTCTTTAACCTCCGTTTAAAAACAATGCGTCCTTCCATTCCCGTTGAAATTAATGGGCCTAATCCTCCCAGGTTCTGACCACCCTCAATCTCTTTTGAGTTCAATAGGAGTTAAAGGAACGCAATACCTTGTAAGATTGAGCTACAAGGGCTTTTTTCTAACTGCCAGCGGAGCAAATTCATTCTAGGATATGAGACGCAAGCGGTGTCTTTTCTGCCCCTTACACTGTCACTGGTAATAAAACTTCATCAGTTAATTCTACCCATTTGTTGAAGATTCAGGAGGCAGATTCTATCTACTTACATGGTCTCTGTCACTGTAGTATTAAAATGCCCCACAAATAGCAATGGACCCCAGGTCTCATATACATCCAGGACCTTTTACACCACTCTTGCCTAAAGTAGTACTATAAGTGACAATGAATTTACCCTCAGAATGCCCCTTCTGGTAAGGGAGTTTTATTCTTGTTTCACAGATGTTTTGTCAGTAACACTGGTACATCTGAACAGAAGGTACTCATGGAGCAAGTACATCAGACAAGGAAATGCCATTTCTGGCCACTTTAAGAAGCAGACCTTTTTTTTATTATTTTTTCCAAGCATCTTCATTTGTATGTGTATCTGTGGTTTAGTCACAGTGCTGCTGCAACAGCAGCTCTCAATAATGATTCTAAAAAGGGCAGAGTGCTCTTTAAGATCCTGTGAAGGTGGCCATCAACCATTTACCATTTTCAATTTTGCTGTCAGAATATAAAATTTTTGAACTAGTTTGTACACTCATTACAAGTTACAAGAGTATTTTATGGTCAGCTCTTAGTACCACAAATCATAAACATTATCCCCCAGTACTCTGAAAATAGTAGTGCAAGATTTCCTTCATGAGCCTGTAGGTCTTTTAGCCATAAATCTCAACAAATAATGCTGTTTGTTTAATTTAAGTCTGCTCTACTGAGAGAGATTAATGAGACAAGGTGTCTGCTAGTCAAAGGAGGAACACAAGATCTATCCTATCTCATTTCATCTCCAGATTTAATCATGGTAAACATTATGTAATGTGACATTCACACATTATTGGAGGAGTTAAAGGAACAAATTGCATATCACTAATCAGCTGATCATTTTTCATTTGCTTTCAGACTCCAAAATTAATGATGCCCTTCCTTTTTCATTAGATCTCTTTTTTTACCTTGTTTCATTAAATAAGCAATGGAATATGCTAGCAATCAGAATACCTGTTTGCAATTTCTTTGGTTTTACATGTGTAACAACCTCTTCTCCCCCCGAGCCACAAATAGGCCTAAGCAGCTGCCGCTCTAGCTTTGTTAGGTTGCTGCCAAGCTGTTTTGGCTAAAAGTTGCAATTGCAGACTAGTATGTTCAAAGAGACAATTCCCTTTCTTTCCATTTTGCATTATCTTGTTTCTTCAAGTAGCTCTTTTTTTTGCCACCAATGTTACTGCTTGTGTTTCAGCTGATTTTGCTCCCTCTCTGTTGGCTCAAAGCACAAAGACAGATTTTTTTTCTCCCCCGCCACTCCACAGCTTCCCCAATCATTCCAAAACAATGTGGCACGTCTCAGTTTTGCTTTGCCATGGTATTCACATGTCTCCCCAATGGCTACTTACTCATCTGTACTATTGCTTTAAAACATTCACTATTTCATTTAATCCGCACTGCTTCTGTCCCTCTTTCTTTTCCAGTTACTCCCTACCTTCCTGTTTGGTCCCTTCATCTACTCACTACAATTCATTCTTCCATTATTACTATTTCTAAACTCCATTTCCTCTTCTCTCTCTGTTTATCTTACCCACTCTGTTTTAAGTCCCCTCTCACAAGGATTCCCTTCCCTTCAATTTAATCCTATTTCTTTGAATTATTTAATCTCTTCTTGTAAACCCAATCACTCTTTCCAACTCAGGACCACCGGTTCACTTATTTGTTCTAGTTGTTGACTTTTAGCTATGTGTTATTTCTGTGTTCTGTTATTACTTGGTGCCTGTACAGTGCAGCCCTATTAATATATTTAACCTTGTGTTACCCAACCCCAGTTGTTTGGATTAAAGATGCTATATAAAGAAAATGTAATGCATTGTTGTAATCAGGTCTGATGGAGTGTCCTGTATAGACAGCAGGAAGTATATGTTGATCATTAATTTATTTTGCATCTCTGAAGCTCCTCACTCTAATTAAGAACAGTAATTTGCTTCAGAAGGTTATTTTGTTGTTGTTTTTAATGTCCCAAAACACCTGTGAAGCCTTCAGCAACTGAGTAGATCTGATACTAATAATAACTAACTTGCTACTCATGAAGAGAAGAGTATTTTGGAAAACCTGCTCTCATACCCAGCAGCTCCCATTCTTCTAGCTGGTGGGCCTAAGCACTTTTGAAAATCTGGCCATTTTATTTAGGTGCTGTGGTATGTTCACCCCATACCAGCCCTGAAAGGGTTATGATGGCTTAGATAAGGCCAACTAACCATAAAGGCCACACCTGGGGGAGAGTCAGGCTAGATTTATAAATTACTAATTGCTGATGTCCAATGGAGGGAAAAGCTAGATAAGGTATAAAACCAGGAAGTTTGCAGCAGAAAAAAAACAGTTACCTACTTTTTCGTAACTGTTGTTCTTCGAGATGTGTTGCTCATGTCCATTCCATTCTAGGTGTGTGTGCTCCCACGTACACAGTCATCAGTGATTTTTTGCCTTAGCGGTATCCGTAGGGTTGGCTGTGGCGCCCCCTTGAGTGCTGTGCTCATGCGCTGGTATATTAGACGCCTCCAGCCCTACGCCCTCTCAGTTCCTACTTGCCAGCAACTGCAGGGTGTAGCCCAAAGAGATTATGTTGAACACCCAACAATCTGAGGTCAGCTGCGACCAGGCTGACTGGAAGGGGCGCAGGGGGTTGAGGAAAGAGCAGGAGGATGGACCCTTCGAAGTGACTCAGGCGCACCCTCAAAATATCTGCTGATGGCTTCCTAAGCCTCTGGAAGGGCCAGGCTGGGCAGAGGAATGGGAAAACGAAGGGTGTTGCCATGTAAACCCCTTATCTCTGTCCTTTTTCCTGTAGGTTCTTGGTCGAGAAGTCCCCCAGGACCTAGACTGGGCAGGCGGAGGACAGAACTGCTTCCTAGCCTGCTAAGGAGTGTGAAGGCCCAAGCAGCAGCGGGTGGCACAAGAGTCTTTAAGGCTGTGGAGCCTTGAGTCAGTGAGCTTGGAGAAGAGCTCTTCCCCCCTCAAACGGGTGGTCCTGAAGAGTGGTCTGCATCTCCTGGGACAACCCAGAGCACTGTAAGCAGGAGATCACCACTGCAGAGTCAACCACCCTGGCTGCCGAGTGCGTAGCGTCCCAGGCCATCTGGAGGGCACCTTTCACTACTGCTCTGCCTTCCTCCACTAAAGCAGCGAACTCCTGGGCCTTAGCTGAGTCCGGCACCTGGCGTGGCAGCTGCACTGCTGGCCAGCCTACTTGTCTTTTAATTGCCAGGGACGCTTTGGGCAGAGAAGGAGAAGCCAGTGTCCCCTACTGCTCCTAAAAGTCAGAGGCGGATCCCTGGCTGGGCTAGGGGGTCCGATCACAGTAGTACTCTGTTGAAGCTCTGGGGCGGGCACGGGTCCTGACATAGGTCCTTTGCCCAAAGCCCCCTTCTCCTCTGGTGCCAGGAAGCCCTTCTTCCTTTGCCTCTTCTTAGGCATCAGTGAGGGGGGAACAGTGCCAGGCAGGGCCCGGTGCCGCGCTCCGCACTGATGCCGAGATGCTAGGCGTGGAGTCCTACGCAGGACGAAGCGCAGCCTTCATGAGAAGGGCCCACAAGCAGATATACCGCTCCTTCTGGGTTCTGGGGTGAAAGTTTTTGCAGATCCTGTACTTGTCCTTTCTATGGGACTCCCCCAAACACTTCAAACAGCTTTTCGTGGGGGTCACTGGTAGGCATCAGCCTGCTGCATGACAAGCATGGCTTGAAGCCAGAGGAAAGGGGCATGTCCCACTCCAGAGCAAAGACCCAGCTGGGACTCTAACTTCTAAACTAACCTAACACTTAAGTTAATAGTCTAACTAAGTACCTACGAATTACATACAAAGAAGATAGAAATATGGGTTGTAAAGAATCGCTAATGCTCTTGCAAAGCAAGACAAGGTGCTCTGACCAACCGTCAAGGGCGGTAAGAAGAAACTGAGAGGACATAGGGCTGGCAGTGCCTAATATACCAGTGCATGAGCGCAGCACTCAAGGGGGCGCAACAGCCGACCCTTTGCATACCGCTAAGGCAAAAAAATCTCTGACGACTGTACACGTGGGTGCGCACACACCTAAAATGGAATCGACATGAGCAAGCACTTGAAGAAGAAGAGGGCTGCAGGGAGCAGAGAGGTGGGGGGGGGAACCTAGGGGAGAGAATAAGACCTGGGATCCTAGCCTTGGAACAAGGATCAACCCCAGAGGAGTTATGGAGAAAGCAAGCCTCTGAAGGCAGGATAGTAAGAAGCCCAGGTCTATAGTTATATCACATCACATAACCCACTTCAAAAATATACTGTTAAAAGAGGAATATTCATGTTAAATAATTTATCCTGTACATTATCTGTCAGATTGTGCCAGGGATTATCCCAGATGAAACTGTACAAAGCATTGCTGGGGAAAATACACTATTAGCATTATACAATTTTTTCCCATTCCTCCAACTTTTAGCGAACACAACAGTAATCATCTCCCAAAAGCAAGATAAAGACAAAAAAATAAAAAGATAGTATTTGATGCATTGTTTTAAAGTAAAAGAAAGAAAGAATTTGTGACATCATAAAAATAAATAAAAATCAATTTAAATATTGATAATCACTAATGGAAAATGTGCTGCCTTTCATCCCATTTTGTCTCTGGTTCTGGTTCTCAGGTGCCAGCAGAAACAGAAGGGAACTAACTTCTCTCATGAACCAAAATGTCCATATGGTGAGCCAGATCCAATGCCACAGAAATCAATGGAGAAGTCCCCCACTGATTAGTGGAATTTGGATCAGGGCCAATACCAACAACAGTACAATTCCTCTGTGTCAGTTGTAGTGGAGAGAGAGAGAGAGAAACAGCACTTCATGGATTCACTAATATTTTGCATCTGAGGCCTGGTCTACACTACAAGTTTAGATTGACTTTAGCAGCGTTAAATCGAATTAAGCCTGGACACGTCCACACGACGAAGCCCTTTCTTTCGACTTAAAGGGCCCTTTAAACCGGTTTCTTTACTCCACCTCCGACGAGGGGGTTAGCGCTAAAATCGGCCTTTGCGGGTCGGATTTGGGGTAGTGTGGACGGAATTCGACGTTATTGGCCTCCGGGAGCTATCCCACAGTGCTTCATTGTGACCGCTCTGGACAGCACTCTCAACTCAGATGCACTGACCAGGTAGACAGGAAAAGCCCCGCGAACTTTTGAATTTCATTTCCTGTTTGCCCAGCGTGGAGAGCACAGGTGACCACGCAGAGCTCATCAGCACAGGTAACCATGATGGATCGCAAAAGAGCTCCAGCATGGACAGAACGGGAGGTACGGGATCTGCTCGCCATATGGGGAGACGAATCAGTGCTAGCTGAACTCCGTAGCAGTAAACGAAATGGCAAAATATTAGAAAAGGTCTCAAAGGCCATGAAGGACAAAGGCCATAACAGGGACGCACAGCACTGGAAAGCAAGTCACAAAGTTCCATGAAAGTGCCCTTACGCATGCAAAAGTTTCGCAGCCACTAGGAATCATCCCACACCTGCAACACAATGTGGTCCCACCAGTCTGTGCTTATTTCCCGGGCCCAGAATCGGCATTCCACACCATGAACCTGCCCCAGTAACACCATGATTTGCACATTGCTGGGGCCTGTACTTTGTGAGAGGTCTATGTCCATGTCAATTTCCTCATTGCTCTCGTCGCTGCACTGCAGTCGCCTCTTCGGCTGGTCCTGGTTTTGCTTTGGCATGTCCTGGCTCTGCATATACTCCAGGACAATGCGCGTGGTGTTCATAGTGCTCATAATTGCCGCGGTGATCTGAGCAGGCTCCATGATCCCAGTACTATGGCGTCTGGTCTGAAAAAAGGCGTGAAACTGACCGAGGGAGGGTGGGGCAACTGACGACATGGCGTACAGGTACAGGGTATTAAAATCAACAAAGGCGGCTGTGCATCAGGGAGAAACACAAACAACTGTCACACAGAATGGCCCCCCAAAGATTGAACTCATATCCCTGGGTTTAGCAGGCGTTGATTTCACGGACTGAGGGGGAAGCAAATGAATACATCTATTTTTTACATCTTAAGCTAGCAGCAGATGGTGCAGCATGACTGATAGCCCTCAGCATCTTGCTTGGCAGAAGATACTGTACTACGACTGCTAGCCATCATCATCAAGACGGTTCAATCGGACTGCCGGCAGGACTGAGTCTCCAGGAGACAAAGCATGTCTGCCCAGGTGCCTCTGATTGAACTGGAATACAACGATGATGGATATCAATCTTAATACACCATCTACTGCCAAAAGGCAAGGGGCTGCTGCTGTGTAGCAATGCAGTACCACGTCTGCTGGCACCCAGATGACATATGGTGACAGTGAGCTGAGCTGAGCTGAACGGGCTCCATGCTTGGCGTGGTATGTTGTCTGCACGGGTAACCCAGGTAAAAAGGCGCAAATCGATTGTCTGCCGTTGCTCTGACGGAGGGGTAGGGGGCTGACGACATGTACCCAGAACCCCCCGCGACATTGTTTTGCATCATCAGGCATTGGGATCTCAACCCAGAATTCCAATGGGCGGCGGAGACTGCGGGAACTGTGGGATAGCTACCCATAGTGCAACGCTCCGGAAGTCGACGCTAGCCTCGGTACTGTGGACGTGGTCTGCCGACTTCATGCACTTAGAGCATTTTATGTGGGGACACACAATCGACTGTATAAAACCGATATCTATAAAACCGGCTTCTATAAATTCGACCTAATTTCGTAGTGTAGATATACCCTGAGTGAAAGACAAAATGGAAGCTCACTTTACAGAGGCAAGGAATCTCCTGGGTATTCAAAATGTACACTCACACACAAACAATGTAGCCAGCACCTTTCCGTACATAGCTACCTACCCTACAAAGAGCAAATCATTTTGGGCAAAATACAAATTAATCCAGCCTTTCCACAGTTCTTCACATTGAACCAAACTCAAGCAATGAGAGGGTCGCATATCACATCCTACTGCTAGAGCTACAGCATGCCATTTCCAAAGAACTCTACACAAATGTTGCATTTTGATTTATGGGCCACACTTAGACTCATAGACTTTAAGGTCAGAAGGGACCGCTATGATAATCTAGTCTGACCTCTTGCACATTGCAGGCCACAGAACCTCACCCACCCGCTCCAGTAACTCAATCAGAGGTTTATTACAGAAGTCCTCAAATCATAATTTAAAGACTAAGTTTCAGAGAATCCACCATTTACCCTAGTTTAAACCTACAAGTGACCTGTTCCCCATATTTCAGAGGAAGGTGAAAAACCCCACAGGGTCTCTGCCAATCTGACACGGGGAAAATTCCTTCCCGGCCCCAAATATGGTGATCAGTTAGACCAGGGGCGAGCAAACTTTTTGGCCTGAGGGCCACATTGGGTTTCATAAATTGTATGGAGGGATGGTTAGGGGAGGGGGTCGTGACCCGGCCCCCACCTCCTATCTGCCCCCCACTGGGACTCCTGCCCCATCCACACACACCCCCGCTCCCTGTCCCCTGACTGCCCCCAGACCCCCACCGCTCCATCCAACCCCTCCTCTCATTCCTGACGCCCCCCCCCAGGACCCCTTCCCCCTCTAACCACCCCTTCTCCCTGTCCCGACTGCCCCCTGCCACCCCATCCAACCCCTCCTCTCATTCCTGACTACCCCCACGGGACCTCTGTCCCCATTCAACCCTCTGTTCCCCCCCCAACCCCTATCCACACCCCTGCCCCCTGACCACCACCCCGAACTCCCCTGCCCTCTATCCAAGCCCCCTGCTCCCTGCCCCCTTACCGCACTGCCTAGAGCACTGGTGGCTGGCAGCACTGGAGCCATCCACCCGGCTGGAGCGGGGCACGCCGCCGCTGCCACCACCACGCAGCTCAGAGCACCGAGTCAGGTCGGGCTTTGCAGCTGCGCTGTCCCAGGAGCTCACAGCCCCACTGCCCAGAGCATTGCGCCAGCGGCGGGGCGAGCGAGCTGAGGCTGCAGGGGAGGAGGGTAGTGGGGGAGGGGCTGGAGGCTAGCCTCCTGGGCCAGGAGCTCGGGGGCCGGGCAGGACGGTCCCACGGGCTACATTAGTTTGCCCACCTCTGAGTTATGCCCTGAGCATGTGGGCAAGATGCACCAGCCAGACACTTGGGAAAGAATTCTCTATAATAACTTGGAGCCCTCCCACCCCTCGCTCCCCAATCTAATGTCCCATCACCACTCCCAGCCATTTCTTAAAAATAAGTGTGCATTAGTCAAACTTATGCTATGGCCTCGTAATTAATAGCAGGGGAGCAATTCATTTCAAAACTTTTTTTTCCTAAATATGAGCCTTCTGATTCCACTGGAATGAGATTAAAAATAAATTACTGTTCCACCAAAGAAGTTTTTAATATTCATCCAAGATTTAATTTGAGCACACAGTTCTATCCAGAATGATACTATGGACAGACATGGTCACTGAGCTTTCCATCATCTTTTTTTAAATGTACAACAGTAAAATTGCCTCGTGATTAGATTATTTTTAGGCAGCGTAAATCATCTCCCCACATCGATGCCAACAGATCTTGTGTGAAAGAGTCATTAACAGATAATCTTTTAAACCGGACAAGAAACACTATTTTGACCAGATGTGAACCTTGATCTTCCAGCTGCTAGGCGTAAACCGAATTAGGAATCCATCAGTTTTCTAGTACACCTATGAGCATTTCAAAGCAGCAGCAAACTAGCAAGTGTGATGTGATGGGTATATCTAAATCAAATGGTTGTTTTAATTAAACAAATAAAAATAGATGTATAAACAAATGACATGCATTCATTGAACTCTGGAACTAAAAAGTGAGGATAATTAAAATATGGAGGAATGTATTGTGTCACTCAAAGACTACACCAGTTTTCAAAGGAAGTGTTCCTAATGGTTAGCACAGGGAATTAAATGTCAGCTCTCCTGAGTGCTATTGCCATTTCTAAGAAACCACTAGCAAATCATGTGGCCTTGGGCAAGTCATTTAACTTCTAACCATCTCTGGGTTTAAGTATATGCAATAGAGAAAGATTAATAAGAACAGTGTGGTGTAACTTCGCAATTTTTTCATTGCTTCATGTGCCCTTGTTTTTATGTCCTTTTCCCACGCACTTGGGAAGCACAGTAGCTTGGGTTGGTTTTTTTAAAAGTTTGTAGTTTTTTTCTTGGAAAAGCTGTAATTACCAACTCTAGTAAATAATACTTTTGCTATCTCTGTGGGAAATCTACCCAAGTGAAATTGGTTTTCTTCTTTATTAGCAAAGCTATTAAGTGCGAGGCACTGTAGTGACAAATGGGAAGCGGGCCACACAGAGGGACAAAACCATTTTAAAATACCCTTTCTTTGTTGCTCAAGTGCTTTTTGAGCATTAACATCTGTGTGTGGGAGATGGAGTGTGTATATGCTACATGTGCAAGTTCTAGTGTTCAAGTAGCGAATGCAGAGTGTTGCGTGTGCATTGACGGAGGCACCTTTGGAAGTCAGCTCCTAATATTGTTAAATGAACAAAAATGCATTTCCTGTAAAGTGTGAAAAATAGCATAAACCTGCCTGTCTCAATCAAATCATGTCTTTCTGTTGGTCCCACTGTCATAGAAAACACACTACACTCAAGCTCAGTGGTACTTGATCAATATAAACAATTCTCAAAAGTTAGGGGGTTGCAAATAAGGGAAAGAGACTTTCCACCAACTCCATTCCTCATTTCTTTGAACTCATGCCTTGACTACTGCTTTTCAATGCACTTCTGTGCTTTGACCACCTGAGGCTGCCCAGACACATTTATTAGGGTTACCATTCGTCCGGATTTACCCGGACATGTCCTCCTTTTTGTTCTAAAAATAGCATCCGGGGGGAATTTGTAAAACACTCAAAATGTCCGGGATTCCCCCCCTCCCCCGGCAGAGCAGAGCGAGCAGCTGGGAGGGCTGCAGGAAAGTCCCGGGCTGGACTCTGGAGCAGCTGTAGAGGAGCCGGCAGCTCTCCCCTGCAGCCCGGTCCAGCAGCACTGTGCAGGGCCAGGGACCGGGTTTTGTTGTGCTGGGGAGCGCAGCCATGTGTCCGGCTCGGCTTGCACAGAGCCCAACGCCCTGTTCTGAGCAGCAGGGTAAGGGGGCCAGGGAGGTTCTGGAGGGGGCAGTCAAGAAACAGGGGGGGGCTTTTGGGGGGGAGTGGAGAAAGTTTTGGGCAGTCAGGGTACAGGTAGGGGGTAGGGTCCTGGGGGGCAGTTGGGGGGGGGTCTTAGGAGGGGGCAGTTAGGGGACAAGGAACAGGGAGGCTTAGGTAGGGGGTGGGGTTCTGGAGGGCAGTTAGGAGCAGGGGTCCCAGGAGGGGGCAGTCAGGGGACAAGGAGCGGGGGGGGTGGGGAGCTGGGAGTTCTGGGGGGGGCTGTCAGGGGGCAGGAGTGGGGAGAGGGATCGGAGCAGTCAGGGGACAGGGAGCAGAGGGGTTTAGATGGGTTGGGAGTTCTCGGGGGGGCTGTCAGGGGGCAGGAGTGCGGAGAGGGATCGGAGCAGTCAGGGGACAGGGAGCAGAGGGGTTTAGATGGGTTGGGAGTTCTGGGGAGGGGCTGTCAGGGGGTGGGGAGTGGTTGGATGGGGCGTGGGAGTCCCAGGGGTCTGTCTGGGAGTGGGGGTGTGGATAAGGGTTGGGGCAGTCAGGGGACAAGAGGCAGGGAGGCTTAGATAGGGAGTGGAGTCCTGGGGGGCAGTTAGGGGCAGGGGTCCCAGGAGGGGGGACAAGGAACGGGGGGAGGGTTGGGGGTTCTGGGGGGGCGGGAAGTGGGAGGGGCAGGGGCGGGGCTAGGGCGGGGCGCCTCCCATCCTCTTTTTTGCTTGCTGAAATATGGTAACCCTACATTTATAAATATAAATTATTGCCACAAAAGGCATGCCCCCTGCACTGCCAAAGTTGCAGGAGGAAAAAAACAACCCAAAACTAAAAGGTCTCTAATGAGACCTGCACATTACTAGTACAAAGCAATCAGTCCTTATTTTGATCTTTTGGCCTTCTGGAAAAATTGTGCTGCTTCTCTGGTTGGTCTTTTAGGCAGTTTGATAGATATATACTGAGTACAATTTTTTAATTTTCCAGCTTCGAAAATGGGCTAGTACACACAGACAAAATGAAAATAAGAGGGGGTATATGCGGGGGCGGGAGGGAAATCAGGAATTTCATATACAGTAATGGTCCCATGAAATGAGACGTGAACTCCTAGAAGCATAATTAACAGGGTACCTTATTCTTTAACCACTGAAGAAGATACGACTAAGAGTGAACAGAAATTCATACACAGACCAAAGTGTCTTTCACTTCAGACAGTTACAAAGCATAGTATTTAAATAGGGAAGTCTCACAGGAAAAATAACCATGCTCTGTATCGCCTACACAGTGCATTGTAATAATGGAAGTAAAATGCCATCTTGATTTCCAGGTGGATCACAAATTAGAGAAACAAGTGCCAGAGCTAAAACATATGCATGCACACGCGTTCACACACATGCACACACACTCCCCCTACCCCTTTGCAATTATTTATATAAGATCAGAAGCGTCCCTAAGGAGTCAGAGTTCACATGGGTGATAACCATTCATTCTGACCTGACCCCACACTTCATGGATTTAGACCATGGCATGGAGCAGTGTTGTAGCCATCATCCTGGAGTTTTTTCCAGTTATGTGGTCAAACAAAGATGAGTTTTCTTTTGCCCACAGCTTGTATCTCATTTCCTATTAAAACTGGACATTGATCGGGTCACCACAGGTAATTCCATCTTGGGCCCTTGAACACTATGATTTGTATCTGAATCATTAGTGAAGACAGACTGAAGAGTTTTTTAAGGAACAGATTTTTCTCATTTAGTCTTCAGTAAACTTTGGGTCAGGAAAGTAAAATTAAGCTGCAATGTTCTTAGGAACTGTTTATGAGTATTCCTTGGCTGCTTTCATTTCTCTATAAAGCCATAGGAACAATAAGATAATACGCTCCAACTTGTTAACCACTGAACCAAATGCATTTTCTTGTGGTAGTTAGTTAGTGCCTTTGGTGATACAATGTATTTGAGACCTATCGAGTAAAATACGCTGTAATGCTCTAATTCTGGCCTTGTGTTGGCTTTGCTAAATACTGTAATAAATCCAGGGCCAAAGACGAATTGAGAGTTTTAACTATACCGCACAACACAGGCACAAATCACTTCACAACAAGGATAGAACTGAGCCAAAGGAGATTTTCCTTGAATTATTGCCCATAGAGAGTCCATGATACCCAGTTCTAATTCCATCCAGTAACCAGCAATGGTACACAAGCATTACTAGTTCATTATGATACTGTACATGGAGACAATAACTACAGGAAACAATGTTTTCAACAGAAAAGCTTAATGCTGAAATCATATGTTGATGTTCATGTGACAGATAATTATAATATACATACAGATGATCTTAAAGTCAAGTATTTTGTCTTAAGTATCACTTATCCTAGACAAATTTGGATCTCAAGTTCTCACAATGTCTCAGTATGTATCTTTAGCTCAAGCACCCCAAAATGTGTGATTCATTTGATACGTGTACTGCAAATTTAGAGTAAAAAGTTGTAATGTAACATACATGAACAGTGCAAATGTTTATTAAACTGTGTGGCATTGGCTGGCAAATAGCACAAAAATTGCATGAGAGTTCATTCTACAGTAAATTCTAAGATAGTGCCTATCCCCCCTTCATAAATATTAGCTTTACATAATGTAATACCATTGATTTCCATGGAGTCTCTCCTGATTTACACCAGTGTGAAAGAGGAAAAGTCAGCTCAAAAGGACCTTAAAGGGAGGAGGGGATGGAAATTTTTCAAAAATGTCTAACATTTAAAACCTCCCAAGCCAAACAGTGAAAAGTTAAAACATATCAAGTCCCTGCAATTTATAAGACACTCAACAGTGTGAACCCCACTGGACTGTATCATCTTCTGGATTCATGGTCAGGGTTGCAAACTGATCTACAATGGATATTAGCTATGCAGAAATATGGATTATTAAATTGTGTAAGCACCAAGAGGGAGCCGGCATGCTGCATCACGCCAGAAATGCAGGGGACACTTGGAGAGCACAGTTGCCAACTTTCAGGGGGTAAATAAGCACCCCGACTTTCACAATAAGCCAAAAATCAAGCTAATCCCATTTCAAAACAAGGCCAAAACAAGTCAACCCCTAAGAACCCCAACACTCTATGTGACTAGATCCCCCCAGTGTGCAGTCTGGGACTGTGATGGGCCCACTGTGCACCCCAGACTCTCTTCCCCCGTTGCCCCTGCTTGCCCCCCCCCCCCGTCCCTGCTTGTCGGGAGCCAATCAAAAAAAAGAAGCAACATGCTACAAGCCAAAAACTAGCCAACAAGCAACTCACAAGCCAAAAACAAGCCCAATTTCTGCATTTTTTTCGTGGGTTCGGCATGTCTGTTATTTTTTAAAAAGCTCTTTGAAGAAAAAAAGTCCTAAATTTGAGGACAGACAGCACATGTTGAAAGGGCTACTTATGTTCCTATTACCACGAATGTGCTTAATATATCCTCAAGGCAGCTATGTGATTACAACTGATGAATTTAAATGTTTTTTGAATGGAAGCTGATCCAGTTCAAATACGTGAGAAATGAGGATGCTCCAATGTTCAATATTTAATTAATCAAGAAAACAGAGCAAATTCACTGGAGACAACCATTCCCACACTTTGATATTAACTTAAAAATGCTCCTATTGTTAAACCTAATCTAAAGAGGAAAAAAATATATACATGCAAGAGTCTGACATTGTTGAATTCGTGTTTTAGTAGAGGAATGTAACAATAGTATCCTGAACAAGCAGGCTTTAATATGCAGAGATATGCAAGCGCCGATTGGTTTGGCGAATTCTGGAAATGCTGTCTGATTATACCTTAGCCCACAAGATTGAGAAAGCTGTCTTAAAGGATTACAACCTACAGACTTACATTTCTGATTTCTACAACTGCTGGAGGGCATTGTCGAGAGCAAGTGTTTTGTGAGAGTGCAGTATGTGCATCTCAAGTGCTTTGCACACATGTATACAGCATGCCTGCCTACCTGTCTGGCAAAGCAAGATCCCAAGCATTTTAGAATTTTTTTCTTTTCTGTACCTCCCATGAAAGCATTCCTCTGATACTGTGGAGGCCTGTTTGATAAAGCAATTTGATTGATAACTGTGCTGTGCCTCTGAAGAGTCCACACATGAGTATCACAGATGCCAAGATAACCTGCTGTAATTTTCTCACCCCAGAACACTGGATCAGGCATTCAGCCCATATAGGAGCAAACAATTTTCAATCAAATTCACTAATGGGGATTTTTGAGGAAGAATTTCACTCGTTTGCATTATGCACTCTCTCTCGCTCTCTCTCTCTCACACACACTTCCTTCTCTGCTGCATGCTGGGGTGGATTTCTACAGTGAGCACACTGGACTTTTCTGCCCTGGTGATTCTAAGTAAACATGGAGGCTTGTGTCAGATTTTGATAGTGATCATAAAACAACAACGCAGGGGGAAAAATAGTCACAAATGATACTGAATTACAAGTGACTTAGTTGTATGCCTGGAAGACCATGGAATTGAGCATCCATTCTAGTAATCATACTGTAATATCTTTACAATATACTGTACTAGCCTGGTAATGCAGTATCATTATGTTCTGCCATTCACTGTCTAACTGGAATAGCTGAATTCAATTACATTTTATAGTGGATTTGTGGAGTGAGGCACCCAACTCTACAAATAAAGTAACTGTATTCGACTGTACTGAATGATTAGATAAATTGGAAAAATAAAGTACAGCATCATTTCTATCATTCAAGCTACTCAGTGCAGCTGTCCCTTAAAGTTGTAAAGGGACTGCAAAATACACTGATCATAAAACAGACGTGTACCAAAGAGATGGCCAGTTCGCTGGCAACAGTGAAACCAAAGGACTAAGGTGCGAGTGTTCCTGAATGTCTGACATGTTTATAAGTCACCTGTGGTTTTAGGAGTAACATTCTGTAAACTGGCAAAAAATATTCCATAACCTGTTTGTATATTTAAAAGAGCTATTTATGCTCTCTTCTTTGGCCATGTAGCTGAAACTCTCATCCATGATCTTATCTTCCTCCTCTCTGGCCTCCCTAACATCCACCTGTCCTTTCCAGTCCAAAACTACATCTTCCTTGCCTACCAACCTGATCACATCAACCCTCTTGTTGAATGCCTCCATTGCCTCCTACTTGTCTAGCTCATTTACATTCTTGCCCTTGCACAGCTCTGTCCCTGCCTAAATGCAAGACGTAGGGTAACATTTCAAGAGTGTCTATGTCCCATAGAAAGTCAATAGTACTTCTTGAAAATTTTACTCTTACATTACCACAATGCCCTTTGCTCCACCAATAATACCGGAGACAACACTCAGGCTACATCTACACTACGGGGGAGGGGGGGGCATTTAAGATACGCAAATTCAGCTACGCGAATAGCTGAATTCGACGTATCGCAGCTGACTTACCCCGCTGTAGGGACGGCGGCAAAATCGACCTCTGCGGCTTCCCATCGACGGCGCTTACTCCCACCTCCGCTGGTGGAGTAAGAGCGTCGATTCGGGGATTGATTGTCGCGTCCCGTCGGGACGCGATAAATTGATCCCCAAGAGGTCAATTTCTACCCGCTGATTCAGGCGGGTAGTGTAGACCCAGCCTCAGTTTTTCGGCTTCCCCCACAGTTGCTTCAAGTGACTTGTTTAAAAAGTTGATCTATACATATTGAAGGCCCGCTCTAAACTGGCTAGTCAAGCCATTAACCTGCCCTCATTCCAAACCACTTTCAGACCCACTTCCTCCACAATGCCCACAAGATATGGGCCAACAATTCTCTCTCAATGAAAAGCATTGCTCCATCATGAGGTGCAGATGCCCTACTTAGTAACCATGTGATTTTATTGCTATCACCCTCTTCTTCCTCCCCGTCATCTAGTCGTCATGTTTAAACTGGAGCACAGGCTATGGGCCTGATTCTCATTCATTCTAAATCCACTTTACACCATTCTGGCAGTGTAAAGGGGCTTAAAGTGGGGAGTAAACATAAATGTGAATCACACCCACTGCAAGGCTGATTTACACTGTCAGAGCAGTCAGTGTAAAGCAGCACTAATGTAAATGAGAATCAGACCCTCTGTATTTTCATCTGTGTTGTGAGATGCCTCACACACCTTTGGATATTGTAAAAACTCCTCCTCCAACGAGGTAGCAGTTCAAATATACTACTTTAACTCTGTCATTCCCGAGTGTGTGTATGCATTAGAATGTAGTCTTCTATTGCACAATTACATTTTTTATTCTTAGAACCCTGCCTCAGTCAGTTTTGTACATTGGATAAAGAGTAAGGCAGGCTGATGTAGCCAGTTGATCTGGGATCCTGAACAACCTGCAGAAATTGTATGGTGTAAAGCAAATGAAACAAGGGCCTACTGGAAAAGCAAGACTTCTCTCATGCTTAAGTCACTGAACTTGGAGAGATTTGTGTTCCTGTCCTCCTCAGAAACATACTTAAGAACCTAACAGCCATAGTGGGTCAGATCAAAGGTCCATCAAATCAGTATCTTCTATTCCAACAGTGGCCACTGCCATATGCCTCAGAGGGAATGAACAGAACAGGGCAAGTATCGAGTGATCCATCCCGTTGTCCAGCCCCAGCTTCTGGCAGTCAGAGGCTTAGGGACACCCAGAGCATGGGGTTATGTCCCTGACCATCTTGGCTAACAGCTATTGATGAATCTATTCTCCATGAACTTATTTAATTCTTTTTTGAACCCAGTTACACTTTTGAGCTTTACAACATCCCCTGGCAATGAGTTCCAGGGGCTGACAGTGTTGTATGAAGTACTTGTATTTATTTGTTTTAAACCAGTTGTCTATTAATTTCGAGTGACCCCTCGGTTCCTGTGTTCTGTGAAGGGGTAAATAACACTTCCTTATTCACTTTCTCCATACCTTGCATGATTTTATAGACCTCTATCATATCTCCTCTTAGTTGCCTCTTTTCCAAGCTGAACAGTCCCAGTCTTTTTAATCTTCCTGCATGATCAGAGTAAATCACTTAATCTCGCCATGCCTCGGTTTTGCCTCTGTAAAACAGGGCTGATAATAATAATGTCTGACCTCACAGGGGTATTTCAAGGATGAACTGGTTCTTTGTGAAGTGGTCAGATACTATGGTGATGAGAGTTCTATCAGGAAAGAAAAAAGTAATTCTTAAGTGCAGGGGTTGGCTAGTGTACAGTAATAAGGCATGGGGCCACACACTGAACAATAAGGATGAAAGTAGATATTGAACAGTTGCCTTCTTTAATAAGCGTCATCCATCCTGCGCACTGAACGAGACAAGTGTTCAGCAGAAAAATCAGTTTGTCATTATGGAATAATAGGCTGCATTTTAAAGCCAACGCACAAGGAGGCAGAGTTAAGGTTGCACAGGCCACCTTAATTTTGTCACTGTTTGACTTCTGAGTAAAAAGAAGAACAGGAGTACTTGTGGCACCTTAGAGACTAACAAATTTATTAGAGCATAAGCTTTCGTGGACTACAGCCCACTTCTTCGGATGCATATGACTTCTGAGTGCTTCTCTTTGCAGTATTGTCTTAATACAGTATTTTTGTATAGACTATATATCTAAACAGTGGAATTATTTGTAGAATAAGCTGCAGCATAACAGTTACCTTCTACTAAAAAAACAAACCTAACCATCATAAACATGTAGTGCCACTCTTGCCTTATTGATTTCAACTCCGAGAGGATTTTTAGATACTGTATTATCATTTACATGATAACTCAGGGTGAAAATTCTTCAGTGAAATGCTCTAGTGCTCACCTTGGGACTTGACCCTGCCAGTTCCGTATCTCTTGCATTTTTCACTTAGCCATCAAGTGGAGTGTTTGCTTTTAAACTGCACCAAAGTGTACATATGGCTCTTCGATAAAATTCTCTAGAGGAGGCCCCACTAGTTTTACGAATAACAGCGGAAAGAATGTGAATGGAAAGAACAATGTGAAAAGGAGTCTCAGCAAGGCTCTGCTGTCTGAAGTCTCTCTTGCACTCAGCATTTGAATTATGTACATTATTTATTGCCACCATCAAAAGTTTAATCCTTAAGGCATCTTTCTGCAGGCAGTTTCCTTCAACTCTTTGTAAGCACACAGCACCCTAGGTGGCTTAATTCCAATACAGTCACATACATTTTTAACTTTGTCATCTCCAGATATGATGTGCATTTCATCAGGGTGCTGCCTTGGGTCCAGATCTTTGCGCTCCTCAATAATTTTCTTATTTCAGCTTCTTTTTATGCATGTTGCTAAGGGATCTTTCATTTGAAGAGCACACAATAGATAGAGAGTGATTTTGTAAATTGGAAGCAAAACTACAAAAAGCAGATATTTATCTGAAGGAAACATATTTCTGACCTTGATGTAAGGTTACATTTCGGAATTCTCTTCTCTCCTGCTGATCACTCATTCATTCAAAGACTCAAAGCTTTTTATAGATTACCTTACAAGTATCTAATTGTAAGGTGCCTTGAGAAAATGTACTTACTTTAAGTGAATCATACATGATGACTAGGGTTATGATAAATCCCTCAGAGGAAAGTCTCACTTCTATTTCTCATTCCTCACTGTGACTCTGAGTATTCTCCAAAGCTCTCTCCAAATGTCACCTTCCCAGTAATTTTCACATAGCCAGGGACATGTGCTTACTGGTCATATTCCCATTTAAGCTTCAAGAAAGAGAAAAGGCATTAGTTTCTCTTTAAAAAATAGATGATTGATCCTTCGATAGATATAGTTCACCCTTCTCCATTATCCTCACAGAGCTCGGAGTAGTGAGGGAAAGATTATTTGCCAACACTTTTGCCAAATCCAAAATGTGATTCGATGCAAACATGTGGACACTTGTGCGACAGGTTTTTTCACAAGAATCAGTCATGTGACTATAAATAATCCTGCATGAAAGGGAGCATTTGCACCAGACATGCTTACTTGGCCATCCTCTGGCTGTGTGTGTATGGGAGTGAGGGTGTTAAGAGAAAGGGAGAGGTTGCAAGGGGGTGTGGATGCAAGGGATTAAAACAAAACGAATTCAACTGAGCAATCAATATGAGCAGCATTGAGAAAGAGATAGGACACAAGGGATGCTCAAGAAGAAGAAAGATACTGGCCATGTTTTAGACCTGGAGCAAGAAGTCTGTGGCGTGGCCACATATTGGAGGCAGAGGGCACCAGCATCCAGAAACAACCATCCTTTGGCACCACCTCTGCCCATGGCACAAGGCTCCACATATGGTCTGGCAGCCATATCTGACAACTTCAGAAGGCTGCTGACAGCCCCACTGCTGTTGCCAAAGAGCAATGGGGACCCAGCAAATGGGAGCATCAATGATTAAGAAGCAGAGCCACAGGAACAGTTGCGAGATCATAGCAACAGCTTCATGGTGGTGTTGCAGCGAGATCGTTGCTTTTGCAGTCAGCTGACATGTGGCTTCAATCAGGGATGGCTTGCGGCTGGGAAGGTGTTTTGGCTGAGCAGAATGATGCTCAGAGTAAAAGAGGAAGAGTTTGCAGAAGTCAAGAGCTCCTGCAGGACTTGGTATGGCTGGCAGGGGGCTTTAGGCAACTTCTTGTGTAGCAAGAGAGTAAACACAATCTGCATCCTTTGGCATCAGACTAATTTCCAGCCTATCCAAAAAATACCAGGGAAGCTGGGAAGAGGTAGATATTACTGATCCTGTTCAGCTAGGTGCCTCTGGTGCTAATGGCACTGGGAAGTGGATACTGGTGCTCATCAGGATTTTCTTGCTCAAGGGGCTGTTGCTTCTCTTGATGGCTGTCAGCTGGAGGATAAGCCCCCTTCTACATGGGTTGGGGGAGTTGACAAGAAGCAGAAGCAGAATGAATCAGCAGCCATTCTCCCTCTACTACTGTACTAGGGAGTACAGTTATACTCCATCACAAGGCTAGACTATACAATTTAAATTATACAACATTATATCAGGTATAAAACCAGTCTTTTTTAAAAGACAAATTTGGGGTGAGGGAATTTTAGAACTGTATTTTAATTTACATACACCTGGAACATGTGGGTGAGGAGTAGAGATATATGGAGCCTGATTCAAAGCCCACTGAAGTCAACAGAAAGACTCACATAGAATTCATACCCCAGAAAAAATGCTCGTGAACATGTATTCAGAGTCTGAATGGCTGCTTAATTAGCCTGAGTCTGTGCCTCTTGTAGTTTGTGGGAATGTTCAGAAAGAAAATAATTTCATTCACATGCATGTCCTTTGTACAAAGACCACAGGAGCCACGATTTTCGTATGCAAACAGGTGTGTTCAACTCATTGTTGGTGTTTGTTCTCCCTGATTGGATAGCTGAAACTTCTCCAATGGGAGGAAAACTATCAATCAACCGCCCACCACAACTAATCAATACGCCAGGCAAATTTTGTACCTCACCAAAGCCTGACATCTTTGTCCAAACTATTTGGAAAATACCTACATTAGCAAAAATTAGAATAACTTAATGAATGAGTCTCCAAATAAAACAAAAACTCAAAATTCAACTGGATAATTCTGCAACACATAAAACATAGATTGACAATACATGACTTGAAGACATTAAAATTATTAAACCAGATTAAAGAAAATATAGGGTTTTAAAATATTGCCAATTCCTGAGTTTGATCAAGGGAACTGCTGTTTTATGTCTGATCCAAAGCTCAATGAAGTAATAGAAAGACACCAGTAGACATCAATGGGTTTTAATCAGGCCTTAACTTAGAATAGTGTTTGTTTTGATGTATAAACAGCACCAATAATATGCTCTTCAGTATAGAACTGACCATCATGATGATTTCTTTTTACATTAAACTAGAGCATGTTTGGTAGTGAAGTGAGCAGTATATACCCAGTAATGTTGGAAGTATCTGCATGTAATATTTTGTTGCATGGGCCTTTAAGGAACACAGATTTTTGAGAATCCCAACATTACAAAGAATTATTGGGTTTTTCGGTTTTGTTTTGTTTTAAGTTATAGAAATCTGAGCAGTAGGGCCTCTTCTGGATTACTTCAGCTAATCCACTGAAATACCTTGTGGTCTCTTTCTTTCAAATCCCAGATAATTTGAAGCTAAGGGAACTCCTTGTGAGCAAAGTGAGCAGCACACGGCTCAGTTTCTCAACGATACGCCTTTCATCTTGATCTTTGAAGAGTAACTCAGAGATTTCCTCTATAATTTTCAGTGCCAGTTACACTATTCAGCACACATACTACTTAGAATATACTTTCCACGGGCAAAGGCTTTACTACAGTTTTCTAATTCTTCCTCAAACCTGCTCAGTGAGGTAGGAATTATAATCCCTTTTTTGCAAATGGAGAATCTAAGGCAGAGAGAGGTTAAGTAATCTGCCCAAGACTCTGGAGGACTCAGTGTCAGAGTTTTGATATTTCCAGTCTGGTGCTCAAACCTTTAGACCACATTCCTCCTCTGTTCATCAGACTCAGTCTCATTGCTTGCATTCACCCTATTGTTTTTAGCTGTCTTTTACTGCAGGTAACATGAGTTCCACCAATTTCTTTTGCACGCTTTTTTATTTTTAAATTTTTAAAAAATACCTTCTTGTTTTACAAAGGTCTTCCTTAGAATGTGATATGTCATTAGAAATCAGGGGAAGTATCAACTTTGCTTCAGATTGCCTTTGGAGGCAGCATCTGGTTAGTTTAATCCTTCAAAAATTGCCTTGCTGTGTCTCTTCCTGGCTCGCTCTGTCATACGTTGGCTCGTTTCATGTCTGACAGTTTTTTTATTACCAGATTTCATTTAGAACCTTATTTCCCCCATCTCATTACTTTCACTCTTGCACTCTCATGTTTGTTCTCTTTTTCTTTTTTTGTCTGACAATTCTTTTATAAGTTGTTAGTAGATTTGGTTCTGCTTTTGTTTCATGTTTTCTGGTCTTATTCGCTTGTGGCTTATTTTTGTTCTACCACTCCGTATCTCTTTTTCATCCTGCCTCTCCTCTGAAAATATGTGGTGTGATGGGCCCAGGCCAGTTGGGTACAGCAGAGTAGCAGAAGACAGATATACTGGCCACTGGATTAACAGTTTTCTGTTCCCTGACTGACCAGAGCAGGGGCTGCTCCAGGCTAATGAGAACACCTGACTCCAATTAACCTGCAAAGAGTCAGGTGAGGCCGTTAAGCTAATGTGACCACCTGACTCTAATTAAGGCCCCTCTGATACTATAAAAAGGGCTCACTCCAGTCAGGTAGAGAAGAGATGGGGAGCCAGAGGAAAGGAAGTGCAGCTGAAGGGATGGTTAATGAAGACACCCTCAAGTTATTGATAAGGGAGCCCTGTGGGAGTTCTCTCACCAACCTCCTTGCTGGCTTATGATGAAAAGGGCTCAGTAGACTGTAACCCTGGCCCTAGAGAGAGAAGGGCTACGTGGAGGGTTGCCGTGAGCCCCTGAGGCTAGCATATACTGCCTAGAAGTGTGGGGACAAGGTTGGAGCTCTGCCACAGTGGTTTTGCATTTTGTTGCAGATTACCAGATTTTAGTTTGTCACTCAGTGAGTTTGTGGTTAGATAACTACCATGCAGGAGACCCTGAGTTTGATTCCCACTTGCTACAGCTTTCTGATCTAAGAGTCCAGCAAACATTGGTGCAAGGGTCTTGTCAGTGTTGCAGCATCTTTAGCTCAGTGGTAGTGAGCAAGGGCTGACTTGATTCCATAGCTATTAATTTAATCCCAACTATCTCATGCAGGACACCAGGGTTCAATTTCTGGTCCCAGTCTATGTTCACTGGGCTGAGAATGATGCCACTGTGTGGATTTTTGTTATTTATGCTGGTGATAGTGTCCATAATCTTCTAGGAGCTTTCCACATTTAAAAAAAAAAAAAAAAAAAAAAAAAAGAGGCGATGAGGCTGGTATAAGAACCTGTATAGAATAGAACTAAGCCAAGGCAGGGCCTGTGCCTTCTCTCACTCTTTTTTAACAGCAATTTACCCAGGGTAATGGTGGATTCTCCATCATTGACCATTTTTAAATCTCTTAAAGATATACTCTAGGTCAGGAGTTATTGAGGGGAAGTTCTATGGTCTGTGCTATACAAGAGGTCAGAGCAAAAAATCACAATGGTCCCTTCTGGCCTCAGAAACTATTTATGAACCTTAGTATCCTACCACCTTCCAGTAGTGCATTCACTGACATGGCTAACGTTTATTATGTGTGGGTCGTTCTCTCTCACTTGTCCTCTCCCCAAGGGTAAAACTGTGTGTACTGTGCAGTGTAAGCCCTATGGTGAGACAATCTAGTGAGGAAGAGCTCTCTACTACCCTGATTGGTGTAAAGGAAAAAGTGCTGTGTCAGAACTTCATTTGCATATTCTACCTACCCACAATTCCTCTACTGGGGAAAGAGTTCTTACTTTGGGGCAAAGAGCTCATTTTCGAGCGGCCAAGGCTCTGCTCAGAGGTCCTACATGCCTTTGGCTCCTCTCCCATAGGGACTGCTGCGAAAGACAAGACAGGCTTGCCGTAAAGATTGGCACAGAGGACGGCACGCACCTGAGAGAATTCTGGTGAGGTCTCACCCACCCAACACTTTTATAAAGGTGAATCACTAAACTAGTTAGGTGGTCGCATCTCCAGGGAAGCAGCTCCCATGAGACTGACCCAATAACAGAGCTTTGGATACGGCACGTGCTGATCCCAAACGTGAGTGGGATTTGGTGGGTAGATGAGGTAGTGCTGCCAAAGGACTATATTATCATCCGTGGGCCATTATTATCAGTGTGCAAGAAGGGAGCTAGAGGACTACTGCCAAAGTTATTGTTATTTTAATCTTTATGTACATATATATTCTGTTACTGGGTTTCCTAATTTATGATGATGTTCCCTTTCCCTTAATAAATATTTCCTCATTTGTACACTGTCTCTGCATGCTTGTGAGTGGGGAAGTTCAGCTTGTTCAGGCATTTAGTCCCTCAAGTTTCTGGGTGACAGCTTGAGACGGTATAGTTATTCATCAAGAGGGACCCTAGATGTATTGAACCAGGCCTTTTTATTTCCATTACGCTCCTGACGGAAGAATCACAGTAGTGTTAAGTTCTGGTAAGGTTTTTTGTTTTACTATGTCTGCTCTGTCTTTGTAATAGAGAAGGCACAGTCAAGGTGCTCCTTGCATATGGAGTGGAAGGTGGGGAGGATTGTGATGGATCTTAGTTCCTGTGGGAGTTCATCCCTTAGTCTGGAACCAATTCCAGAGAAAGCTCTGTCCCCTTTACCTTGTGGCAGACAGCATAGTGTAGATTACAAGAAACAGGAGAATATCTGGGCTAAAATAAAAATGTGGAAATTAAAATAAAGATGAAGTGCAATATCATTTCCATAGCATGAAGAGTTATTTCAGCAGAAAGCCCCAGCACTCCTCAGAAGGCCATTACTGCCCAGGCCTGAGGAATATATTTCCATTCAATGTCTTAGTCAGACTGCATTTTCTGTATTCATTGAGTAGATAGCCTCCCTAAGTTTTCTCATTTGCTAAAGTACTGGAAATCTTCTCTGAGCTTCTGATCCTATTGGATTAAAAAACCAGTAGCAGTACTCAGTACTGTGTGTGTGTGTATAAAATAAGCACATCTGTGCATACACACACTTTTACATTGCACCAGAGGTGAATACCAGTACAATTTTTGCATTGATTATATCTAGCCTTCAAAAGCTTCCTTTCACAGAGTTTAGATTTTCATTAAAAATATTATGCATTGCCTGGGATTCTGCATGTGAACACTGCCAGTACATACGCAATAGTATGTCAGGGCATTGTATGCCTGTTATGCACTGGCACACCATTCCATCCTCTTAGTTTACAAACTCTGGCAATCAAAGGGGTGTGCGGCATGTAATGATATATATGGTGCGATACAACATCAAATGGTGCATGGCTGCATGCCTTGTGACACTATCTGCCAGATTGAAATCAAGGACATATGTTGAGATTGTGAACTGCAGCCCAGTGTGCCAGATGCCAGATTTTCCTTCCGATTTGCAAATTCCTTGCACTGTACAGTACAGATCCAACCAGGGCCGGCTCTAGGATTTTTGCCGCCCCAAGCAAAAACAATTTTGGCCGGCGCGCCCCTGTTTTTTTCTTACCCCACCCCATGCCCTGCCTCAACTCCACCCCTTCCCCAAATCCCCAGCCCTGCCTCCTCCCCCCAGGCTCTCAAGCCTGGGAGGGAGGGAGAGGGAGAAGCAGCGCGTGCGCCGCGGCCACTCAGGGTCTCCCCCTCCCTCCCAGGCTCTCAAACCTGGGAGGGAGGGGGAGATCCCGAGCGGCCGCGGCGTGCAAATCAGCTGTTTCGCGCGCCGCGGCCGCTCAGGATCTTCCCCTCCCTCCCGAGTTTGAGAGCCTGGGAGGGAGGGCGCGCGAGCGGCAGCAGCAGAGGTGAGTTAGGGTGGCCGGGGCACATTTTTAGAGGCGGCATGGCCCGTGCCAGAATGCTGCCCCTAAAAATGTGCCGCCCCAAGCACCAGCTTGTTTTGCTGGTGCCTACAGCCGGCCCAGGGTCCAACACTAAACACTGCCACACAGAGGATGAAGAGAGAGCAGGTCACAGGGAAACATACCCTTGAATCACTTTTATGGTGTGGCAAAGGAGTTTATAGAAAATGAAGTGACTGACAGAACCAAATCCTCAAAGTGCTGCTCAGCAGTAACCATATGACCATTTCATGTCCTACCAGAGTGACTGATCCATCTGTAGATACAAGGGCTCTCTTGCTCTGTGACTTTAAGGTGCCCTCTTTCCACACCACTCAGTTTTGTTATCTAATTTAAGTACATTTGGGGCCAGACTGTGAACCCTTTACTTATAAAATAGCCCCCCTCACCATTGTAAGTGCTCACCAATATCAATGAAGGGTTTCACAATCTGGCCCTGAAAATGAGACATAGCACTAAGCAGTCAGGCAAAGTGACTTCAATGGGAGTTAGCCCCTAACCTGCTCAGGTGCTTTTCAAAATTCCCACTAAGTGCCAAACAGCATCTTTAGGCACCTATATGTTTTTGGCCCCAAGTCCTTAACCACAATGGTGAGGTGTATGTTACAGAACCACAGACAGATGGAAAGATTCTGGGCAAACTAGTACATCCAAGCTCTGCAAATGGACCTCGATTCCAACCTGTAACTAGAGCCATACAAATCTCTCACACCAGGTAAAATCTACCTCATTACAAACCAAAACCTCAAAGTTTCACATCAGGCCAGAAACCAGAAGAGATTTGGGTTTTGTTTTTGTGAGAGGCCCAGTGCACACAGACTGACTTCCTGGAATCTTCTCTAAACTCTTCCCTCCTGCAACCTGTGCTCTTCCCACTAAGATCCCGGCAGGTTGCTACAGAATCTGGGTCTGTTTTACAATAATGGGTAGAATCAAACCCTGGCTACCAGGGCTGAATTTGGCCCCGAGTCTGTAGTAACTTTATTCAAATAACTGCATCTTGCTAGGAATTATCCCCCAGGCGTTCTTTAGCAGGAAAACATATTTGTTAGAGTTTATATTTTTCCAGGCCAAGAACTGCTGGCTTTACAGTAATACCCTTGACTTGTGAATAAACAGTGTAAAAAGGAATGGTAATATTCCTCTCAAATATTGAAGTTATATCCATCTAGTGAATAGGGAGCAACCAAGGGTTTTAAAGCACTTACGACATGAGCAATTCAGAAAAGAACATGGGATACTATTGCCGGATAAGAGACTAGAAGTTGTGAAATGCATGTCTCTTCAGTGTATGGTGACTAGACAGCAAATGTGAAAAATCGGGACGGGGGTGGGGGTAATAGGAGCCTATATAAGAAAAAGACCCAAAAATCGGGACTGTCCCTATAAAATCAGGACATCTGGTCACCCTACTTTAGCGGGTGTATCCCACCTCAAATACATAGACACCGTGCCACTGGGAGACCAGCAAGGAAATGCTCCCAACCCTAAACTTTGTTCTGTCCTACCGATGTACTTAAGACTCTTGCATTTTCACTTTAAGTTCACCCCTATCCTTCAAATTTTCTCATGTAGTTGCACATCTGCTCAAGTGCCAATATTCACTTGAATGAAACCCACTTTCAAAGAAAGCTATAATATGGCATGGGAGGTAAGTGCTAATGTGGAAAAGAGAGAGGGCGAAACTCCAAAATTTGGCCTTCGTTTTTTTTTAAACTAGCGCTCAACTTTTCCCAAGTTTGGAAGTGTTTAGATGTAGGTTTCAGCTTCAGGCACATCTATAGAAAAACCCAGACAAGGAGGAGAACATCTTGGACTTAAACTGCATCTTGTGTAGCAACCCATATATCCCACATATTTCAGTATTGCAAATACAAGGCTAAGATATAAAAACATCAGGGTTGCATACAGTAGTAAACTATCCACTTTCCCAAGATATTTCACATCGGAGAATGTTACAGAGCTTATAGCTCATAAGAGCCTGATCTTATCAGCAGAAAGGATATGTTGCTGCAGAAGTCAGTAACAGAGTAAACACTATTCACTCAGAAGCCAACCATTGCACAGTCATACATATCAACTTAGTGCCAATAAGAGAGAATTGTCCTAATGTTGTAGGGCCCAACATGAAAGTCTCATGACTAAATTCCTCTCCTGACTGCCAAAAAATAATTACAGGTACTTCTGTACTAAGCGGCATAGGCGCCGACGTCTACTGGCGCCGGTGAGTGCTTGACCCCCCGCCCCCAGCCCCACCCCAACTCCACCCCATCCTGCCCCCTCCTACCCTCATTCCAACCCCTGCCCCAAAGTCCCTGCCCCAACTCTGCCCCCTCCCTGCCCCATCCCGACTCCTTCCCCAAATCCCCGCCCCAGCCCCGCCTCCTCCCCTGAGCGTGCCACATTCCCACTTCTCCTCCCTCCCTCCCGGAGCTTGCTACAGCTGTTTGGCGGTGGCAAGCACTGGGAGGTAGGCAGAGGAGTGGGGACGCGGTGCGCTCAGGGGAGGAGGAGGTGAGGTGAAGCGGGGCGGTGAGCTTGGCTGCCAGTGGGTACAGAGCACCCACTAATTTTTTCCCGTGGGTGCTCCAGTCCCGGAGCACCCACTGAGTCAGCGCCTATGCTAAGCGGGAGTAACTCACCGATATAACCAGGAAGCAGGAAATTGAGGCAATGTGCAGAGATTGTCTGTGATTCCCTAGATAGAAATTACCTAGTTGGGGTGCTAAGGGGGATGTCTCACAATAATGACCAGTTTTGTTTTGCTGGTGTTAGTTTCTTTGTTTTAAGTCTCTCTGGACCCTTCATGGACACTACAGCTCTTCCATGGCAAACAAACCCTCCTCCAAGCTCAGTCATAGCAATTTGCCTCTTCCTCCTTGTAAGCCCCAGAACAATCCAAACAGTCCTACGTGTGAGTCACATTCCCCATCCCTTTGCTGAGGGTTGGTTTTCTGAACAACAGAACATACAAAAGGCTCAAGATAACAGACTTGGAGACCAGGACCTTTCCAGCTGGGAAGGGGAAGCTCACATCTTCCTGGCTACTGTTTAGCGCAGCGGTTCTCAATCAGGGGTCCACAGCCCCCTGGGAGGGCCATGAGCAGGTTTCAGGGGGTCTGCCAAGCAGGGCCAGTGTTAGACTTGCTGAGGCATAGGGCAGAAAGCTGGAGTCCTACTGCAGCGGGGTTGAAGCCTGAGCCCAAGCCCCATCATACAGGACTGAAACCTGAGCAACTTAGCTTTGTGGGGTCCACTGTAGCCCAGGGCCCCAGATAACTGCCCTGCTTACCATTCCCTAATGCCAGCCCCAGCTTTTATATGCAGAAAAACAGTTGTTGTGGCACAGGTGGGCTGTGGAATTTTTATAGCATGTTGGGGGGAGAGGAGGGCTCAGAAAGAAAAAAGGCTGAGAACCCATGGTTTAGAGCCTTCCCCATCCTTCCTTGACCCTGGTCTCCCCCTACCAAGGGTAGGCAATCTCTATTCATAGCAGGTGCTGTTTGCAGTCAGATGGCCCTTGTCATGTGCTTCCTGAACTCAATCACCTGGGTCTTGGAACAGTATGCTGGGACCTGAGCATGCACAACCTGCTACAATACAAGTACATGGACATGGCTGACACCTGTGGACAGCACCCAGATTCAGGTCAGTTTGGGTTGGGATAAAGGTTCAGAAGGATTTTTATTTTGTCTGAAATAGTTTGTTCATCCTAAATAAACTCCCAGACAAAAATATTACTGCTATTCCAGCGCTGCAATTTCTTTGGCTTTAAATGTTTATTATATACAGAAACTTTAAAGAAAGCAGAAGAGCCTCTATTCATTGTTGTAAAGTAAAACAGATAGTAGGGGGGGGGAATTCTATTTAATCTCATTTTTATATTCTTACTCTTTTCATCTGGAAACTCATGGTCTGTTATGGAAAATAATTTCTGATCATCATTTCAAAACAATGATTGAATTTTTCACAAACTACTATAAGGTAGACTATATTGGCAATCTTTTTCCCCCCATAAGGTTGCTTTATGAGCCACTGCGTTCTGCAAATCTCATCTAAAACTGAACTCTGCTTCTGAACTATTTACCAAAATTAGATCAAGATTTTTTCGTATAGTATCACTATAATTCAAGTGAGAAAAGACATTTCTAACTGGAATAAGACTTCAGAACTCTGCTGTATTTACAAACCATATATATCTTGTTTAAAATACCCCTAAGACTAGTTCCAGCAAAACTTTCAATTGCTGCAAAAACTTAATGGGCCTCAACATTTCAAGCTGCCACAAAGCCTAACTGTGATACAGGAACTATGTCTCTTCTACTTCACTCCTTAGAATATCATCAGACACAAACAGCCCCTAAGGGCAAAAAGCCCTATACTTCTGATGATCTTTGCCTGAGCTGACAGTAATGACACCTATCCATAGGGAGGATTCCCAGGGGCTAAGTGATTATACAAATGAAAGAGACTGTCTTCTGCAGGGGAGACAAGTCTGCTGATAACATTGATTCAGGCATTTTAAACATGCATGCAAACAAAAAGGTAAAGAGCAAAGCAGGCTGAAAAATATTGTGAAGAATAAAGAAGCTAAATTAGTAATCCTGGCCTCCCCAGTAAACAAACACAAAGATGGGCACACGAGGGCGGTGAGTATCCTAGGCAGGGGTAGGCTGTGCCTCACCAAACAGCCTAGCGTGGCTCCGCCCATGCTCCGCCCCCAGGCCAGGCTCCCTCCTGCGATTCCCAGTGCTCTGCCATGGCTAGCCCAGGCTGGCTGGCCTGCTTCCCACAGGGAGTCAGGGCGGCTGCTGCTGCGGCCACACCAACCGGCGCAGGAGGGCTGGGGGCTGCGATGGGGGTGCTCTGGGCTCCTGCAGGGGAGGAGGACAGAAGGGAAGCGGCGGGGCCTTGGGCACAAGGGATGGGCTGGGGTTAGCCTCCCCCAATGGCTGGATTACCTGCCGCCCGTGCTGGCACACCAAGAGGAGAGTTAGGAACAGCACTGTGAAGACACTACAGACAGTAACAGTCATTACATGGTCATTTGGCTAATGGGTCATTATCTTCACCCATCCAAAGCACCTGTTTGTCTGACTTTAAGGGAATTCCACTAAGTCCTATCCATCCCTGCTGTGCCAACAAAGAGCTAAGCCATAGGGTCTGCCATTAGTTTGATTTAGTATAGAAGTTGTTTCTTACTTGCCATAAAGCAAAGAAGAGCAGATGTCAGAACCAAGGGTTCATTCCACACCATGAGATGAGGTCTGCGGGTTCAGTAGATGGCAGCCTCTCAAGAGATGTTTTGTTTCCCACTATTTCCCTTGTCTCTTTCCTCTTGTGTGTGTTAAACTTTTATTCATTTTACATGTTGTGTGTGTGTCTCCTGTTTGTTTGTGTCTAGGAAACAGATTTCTTTACAGAGTTAGTAGTCTAACAAGCAGAAGGACAAGTTAATGTGCGTTAGTAATATTTGATTAAGGTCAACAGCAAAGTACACAAACATCTGTCAGTCATATAATCACTAATCAACACACACCTCCAAAAGAGATTTCCTTGTCTGATTGTCTGTGCAATACTGTACCTCTGTCCATCAGGTCACACTACGGACCATAAGAGAGTATAAGGCATCAACTATTTTTGGGCTTCTCCATACTATGAGGAAATAGTGCAAACACATTACACAACTCACCAGGAAATCAAATGTTTCCATGGAGAATGTTAAGATACTGGTAGAGGTGGTCTTGAGAAATGAAAGCAAACCACCTTTTAATCTAAGTGGTTAGCCAAAATTCAGATTTCTGTGGTTTGGAGGAAAATTTATGTTAGGTTGGGAGGTGCCAAGGCTGTATCCCCACTTTGAACTTTAGGGTACAAATGTAGGGGCCTGCATGAAAAACTTCTAAGCTTACTACCAGCTTAGCTCTGGTCCGCTGCCACCATCCCAAGGCTAGTTCCCTTCCCTGGGAAGCCTTGAGAGACCTTCACCAATTCCCTGCTGAATACAGATCCAAACCCCTTGGATCTAAAACTAGGAGAAATTAACCATTCCCCCTCCTTTCTTTCACCAACTCCTGGTGAATCAAGATCCAAACCTCTTGGATCTTAAAACAAGGAAAAAATCAATCAGGTTCTTAAAAAGAAGGTTTTTAATTAAAGAAAAAGGTAAAAATCATCTCTGTAAAATCAGTATGGAAAATAACTTTACAGGGTAATCAAACTTAAAGAGCCTAGAGGACTCCCCTCTAGTCTTAGGTTCAAAGTACAGCAAACAAAGATAAACACTCTAGTAAAAGGTACATTTACAAGTTGAGAAAACAAAGTAAAACTAACACGCCTTGTCTGGCTATTTACTTACAAGTTTGAAATAGGAGAGACTTGTTTAGAAAGATGTGGAGAACCTGGATTGATGTCTGGTCCCTCTCAGTCCCAAGAGCGAACGAACTCCCAAACAAAGAGCACAAACAAAAGTCTTCCCCCCACCAAGATTTGAAAGTATCTTGTCCCCTTATTGGTCCTTTGGGTCAGATGCCAGCCAGGTTACCTGAGCTTCTTAACCCTTTACAGGGAAAAGGATTTTGGAGTGTCTGGCCAGGGGGGATTTTATAGTACTGTACCCTTCCCTTTATAGTTATGACACGAGGTTTATGGTAGGTTATGTTATGTTAGGTTGTTTTGGTTAGAAGGAGAAATTTATGATGGAACCAGGTATTTCTTTGATGCAATCCTGTTTATTTACAAAGAATGTGCAGAGTCCTATTTCCCTGATCATAGCAGGAGACAGTTTCTTTACTCACAGCTCCAAGCACTTTTCTAGCCAGCACTCGGCCCAAAAGTTTTCTTTCTTAGCTTTCCCTCAAGGCCATACTACGAGGGCTTCCGTGGCTGTGTCTGATGCTCTCTCAGCTTCTTGGGGCTTTCTGCCTCTCCCTCACAGGGTATATCTATATAGCAAAGAAAAACCCATGGCTGGCCCATGTCAGCCAAGCTGGGCTCACGGGGCTCAGGCTGTGAGGCAGTTTCATTGCTGTATGGGCTTCCAGGCTCTGGCTGGAGCCCCGGCTCTAGGACCCAGCCAGATGGGAGGGTTCTAGAGCTCAGGCCTCAGCTCTAGCTCACAAGTCTATGGAACACTGAAACAGCCCCACAGCTGTGCCCTGTGACCCTGAATCTGCCGGCATGGGCCTGTCATGGTTTGGCATGATTTGTTCTTGACAAATCCATAATGGCTATTCCTTATAACCCTATTATGCTGTAAGTGCTTACAAATTGATTAATAATATGCATCTTTCCAGGTATTGAAGTTAGGCTGACTGGTCTGTAGCAGCATAGTGCCATGATCATGATGGCCCCATATTAACTCCCAAACCACCACCATCTCCAAAGAGTCCTTGTCCTAAGAATCTTCTGTTTCCTATTCCTCTTGCCTTGTTAAATGTGATAGTTACTTATACTTTAAAAACAAATATATGCAGCATGGCTGAGTTAATCGGAGAGCAAGTTTAACTTTGGAAAGTTCTTCAATTCTGAGCCTCTGATCCACAATCTCAGCATTACATCTAACAATATGTTAAATTATCTTTGTTTGCTTCCAATATTGGCAGTTAATGACAGTATTCTGGCACTCCCCCACCAAGCTGTGGTACATCCTGCTTTTATCACCATTTTGTGCTACCTTTTTCAGGGTGAAGTCACCCATTTAGCCTGAGAGTATCTTCTCTCTCTCTCTTCAAAGCTATGAAGGCTTATCATAAACTGCACGGATTGTGCATTTGTACTTCTTGCTCCTTAGCTACAGGATGAAATTTTCTGTATTTTTAACTTTGTGACTTACTGTCCATTTTTAAGGTTAAGCTTGTTAAATATACCATTGTATTTGTGTTTTTATAGCTGGATACAGCTCTCTGGGGTGCTCTTATGAAAGATGCTTTAGAACTGTAAATGTGATTGATTAGATATTATGGATTATATTATTCTACTTGCATGGGGCCTTTGAGACCAAGAGAATGGAGATCTTTGTTGATGAATAGGTCCTGTGGTAGGTACTTCTCTCTCTCTCTCACACACACACACACACACACTCTTCAATCCTTCAAAAGAAATAAGAAATGATTCTTATGCACAAGTGTGTGTTTCCTTGAAAGAGAGACCTGAAGCTGACATTTGCTCAAATTTTAGTACACAGCCCTCATGAAACCACAGATGTTTCGGCTGACTCAGTAAATAATGCAATGATTTTGAGATTCCAGTTAACTGGACAAATGGATATTCATGCATCATGGCGATGGATCCATTTGGGTTCTTCAGTAGAAAGAAAAGTGCAAGCCACGCCATGCTTAGAGTAGTCTCTACTGGAGTTTATGGAGCAGCACAACAGCCGCCTCAGAATAGTCTAGGGACACTGTGCTTGCTACTACCAAAAGAGATGGGCAAAAGGGTATAAAAACTTACACAACCTTACAATTGCTCATTCATGTTGCACATGTCATTCAATTGCCTTAAAAATATTTGTTTCCAAATTATATAAACGACCATGAAAATACCATTATTTAACAATGCCTCTTTTAAGAAGAATATACTCCTGAACTGAGAAGAAGGATCCAGAATTGAAGATACAGAACACTCCCAATTGAAACAAGTTTGTTAATAAAATACAGAAAATTTATTATTGTGGCTGTGCCTTGAAGTCTCCAGTTGATTTCAGATTAAACAGATTTGTGAGGCTCGGTACAGTAATATGAATCCTGACAATTCCATGAGAATATTTTTTACTATAATAAATAGGGGAAACTATTTCAAAAGTGCGTTGTGTATTATCCAGGGAGATATTAAAAGTAAAGCAAGTAATTGAGAAGCTATCTGCATTTCACATGCACAGAATTAAATCTCAACAATGCACCCACAAGAACAATAGAAATGTGTGTAAAACGTAAGTAATAGTGAGAGTGCAATTCTCCCAATGAACTGGTATAGCCCAGAAGTTGTAACTAATTAGAACAGAAGGCTTCAAAAGATAGACTATTTTGGAGAGAATAGTTAAGGTACATTGCCATATGGTTTTGAAAGCTCGTTTAATACATACCAAATAGAAGAATACGTGCATGCACTCTTGTGAGTTGCCCAAACACTAATAGTGCCTCTTAATTCAGCCATTTATCACAAGCACTATTGCTGCTGTATTGCATGAGTTAAGATAGTGATGGTAGAAAGGAAATGAACTAGGGACAAGTTGACAAAAAGCACTGTTCAAATTCCAAATTTAATTCTTATTGTGCAACCTACATAATTAAAATATATGGTAATCTCCACACAACTGTAATAGCTACAGAATTAAAGCCAAACGTTTTAGTGCTTTAGGACATGGACTGCATCTTTTTATGCATTTGGACAGTCCCTAGCACAATGTTGCCCCATTCTGGGTTAGGGCTTCTGGGTGCATATAAAAAAAAAATACCTGTGTTAAAAGAACATTAAGGTGCAAAGTCAAGCACTCAAAAATTAGGAAATGTCAACATTAAGGTTGCCTGTGAAACCTTAATTCAGACCCCTTATGAGTATGCTTCATAATATATTCTATAAGTACATTATCACATGTACAATAAATAATAAAGAACTTATTCCCACAATATTTAAAAACTAGGCAACCTATAGCTAGGGCTGAAAATCAGTGGGTCAATTTTCCAAAAGATACTGAGCACCCATTGCTCCTTTTGAGGCAGCACTTTGAAAATTAGGCAACTTACTTAAGACCCTGAACAGGGGTTATGTACCTAACAGTTAACACATTTGAAAAATTTGGCCATGACTTTTGTTTTTGGCAAGATGTTTATTTAAACGATCTCTTGCTAATGACAGTATCAGTAGTTAGCCTTATCTTGAACAAAGATCAAAACTAGAAACTGTTAAAGGATTAGTAGAACCACAACATATATTAAGACTGCATATTGAAGGACTGATCACTAGTAGAGATAATCCCAAAACTAGAACTTTGGATCTCTACTCCTTCAAAACTTTGAAACTCGGGGCTGGTCCACACTAACCCCCCACTTCGAACTAAGATACGCAACTTCAGCTACGTTATTCACGTAGCTACATTATTCACGTAGCTGAAGTCGAACTATCTTAGTTCGAACTTACCGCAGGTCCACACGCGGCAGGCAGGCTTCCCCGTCGACTCCGCGTACTCCCCTCACCGAGCAGGAGTACCGGCATCGACGGCGAGCACTTCTGGGATCGATCCCAGAAGATAGATTGCTTACCGCCGGACCCGGAGGTAAGTATAGACGTACCCTCAGTTCCACTCCCCAAAATAAACTTACTAGCCTATATGACATCCAGAAACAACTGTGAGATAGTATCAGAGGGGTAGCCATGTTAGTCTGGATCTGTAAAAAGCAACAGAGAGTCCTGCGGCACCTTTAAGACTAACAAATGTATTGGAGCATAAGCTTTCATGGGTGAATGCCCACTTCGTCAGATGCATGTAATGGAAATTTCCAGGGGCAGGTATAAATATGCTATCAAGAATCAGTCTGGAGATAACGAGGTTAGTTCAATCAGGGAGGGTGAGGGCCTCTGCTAGCAGTTGAGGTGTGAACACCAAGGGAGGAGAAACTGCTTCTGTAGTTGACTAGCCATTCACAGTCTTTGTTTAATCCTGATCTGATGGTGTCAAATTTGCAAATGAACTGAAGCTCAGCAGTTTCTCTTTGGAGTTTGGTCCTGAAGTTGTTTTGCTGTAAGATGGCTACCTTTACATCTGCTATTGTGTGGCCAGGGAGGCTGAAGTGTTCTCCTACAGGTTTTTGTATATTGCCATTCCTGATATCTGACTTGTGTCCATTTATCCTTTTACGTAGTGACTGTCCAGTTTGGCCAATGTACATAGCAGAGGGGCATTGCTGGCACATGATGGCATATATAACATTGGTGGATGTGCAGGCGAATGAACTGGTGGTGATGTAGCTGATCTGGTTAGGTCCTGTGATGGTGTTGTTGGTGTAGATATGTGGGCAGAGTTGGCATCGAGGTTTGTTGCATAGATTGGTTCCTGAGTTAGAGTTGTTATGGTGCGGTATGTGGTTGCTGGTGAGAATATGCTTAAGGTTGGCAGGTTGTCTGTGGGTGAGGACTGGCCTGCCTCCCAAGATCTGTGAAAAAGAGGGATCATTGTCCAGGATGGGTTGTAGATCACTGATGATGCATTGGAGAGGTTTAAGCTGAGGACTGTAGGTGATGGCCAGTGGAGTTCTGTTGGTTTCTTTCTTGGGCTTGTCTTGTAGCAGGAGGCTTCTGGGTACACGTCTGGCTCTGTTGATTTGTTTCCTTATTTCCTTGTGCGGGTATCGTAGTTTTGAGAATGCTTGGTGAAGATCTTGTAGGTGTTGGTCTCTGTCTGAGGGGTTGGAGCAGATGCAGTTGTACCTCAGTGCTTGGCTGTAGACGATGGATTGTGTGGTGTGTCCGGGGTGGAAGCTGGAGGCATGAAGGTAGGCATAGCAGTCGGTGGGTTTTCGGTATAGGGTGGTGTTAACGTGGCCATCACTTATTGTACTGTGGTGTCTAGGAAGTCGACCTCCCATGTAGATTGGTCCAGGCTGAGGTTGATGGTGGGGTGGAAGCTGTTGAAATCATGGTAGAATTCTTCCAGAGTCTCCTTCCCATGGGTCCAGATGATGAAGATGTCGTCAATGCAGCGTAGGTAGAGGAGAGACGTGAGTGGACGAGAGCTGAGGAAGCGTTGTTCCAGGTCAGCCATAAAAATGTTTGCATATTGTGGGGCCATGCGGGTGCCCACTGGTCTGGAGGTATATATTGTCACCAAATTTGAAATAGTTGTGCGTGAGAATAAAGTCACAGAGCTCAGCAACAAGTCATCAGGGATACTGTTCCTGACAGCTTGTATTCCATCTGTGTGTGGGATGTTTGTGTACAGAGCCTCCACATCCATGGTGGCTAGGATGGTGTTTTCTGGGAGATCATCAATGCATTGTAGTTTTCTCAGGAAATCAGTGGTGTCACGGAGGTAGCTGGGAGTGCTGGTGGCATAGGGTCTGAGCAGAGAGTCCACATATCCGGATAGTCCTTCAGTGAGAGTGCCAATTCCAGAGATGATGGGGCATCCAGGATTTCCAGGTTTGTGGATCTTGGGTAGTAGATAAAATAACCCCAGTCGGGGCTCCAAGGGTATGTTGAATTGTTCTTGTGTTAGTATAGGGAGATAGGTATCAGAGGGGTAGCCATGTTAGTCTGTATCCACAAAAACAACGAGGAGTCCGGTGGCACCTTAAAGACTAACACATTTATTTGGGCATAAGTTTTTGTGGGTAAAAAACCCCACTTCTTCAGATGCATGGAGTGAAAACTACAGATACAGGCATAGAGATACTGGCACATGAAGAGAATGGAGTTACCTTACAAGTGGAGAACCAGTGCTGACAAGGCCAATTCAGTCAGGGTGGATGTGGTCCACTTCCAATAATTGATGAGGAGGTGTCAATACCAAGAGAGGAAAATTGCTTTTGTAGTGAGCCAGCCACTCCCAGTCCCTATTCAAGCCCAAATTAATGGTGTTAAGTTTGCAAATGAATTGTAATGCTACAGTTTCTCTTTGAAGTCTGTTTTTGAAGGTCTTTTTTTTGTTATTGTTGTTGTTTTTTTTAAGGATGGCTACTTTTAAACTGTGAGATAGAAGGCTATTTTCTGTTATTACTCCATACACAGAACTACCTTTGATGTCAGTGGATGCTTTCCTCAGTGACTAGTAAGTAGTATATAACCAAGTTGAAGGCTTCAGTAAGAATGGACTAAAGACCTAATTCTGCAGCTGACAGCTATAGGCAGAGGGCTGTACCTACACAGCGCTGCCACTGAAGCCAACAGGGCTCTGCATAGGCATAGCTGTCTGTCCACACATTATCAATTGCAGGATAGTGTCCTATATTTGCCTCGTTCTCATTCCTGTATCTTTATGACAGGGAAGGAGTGGGAACCAAAACCCATCAGCTGTGTGTGTTTTTTCAAACATTCAGTGCAAAACTAATTATTAACTCTCCCTCTCCTCCAACAGAAGGTTTAAAAGGTTTTTAGACTTACACAGTTAAAAAAAGTTTTCCCCATTGATCTTTGTCTCACCAACTGATTCATGTGCCGTGTTCTGTTCTTTTCCAATCTTTGTCATGAAAACGAGAGACATTTTCTGAATACTAATGCCTAAATGTATTCATTGACATTTAGTAATGTGCTTTACTACTCTGTCCTTTGCACATTTTGTATTGCAACTGCCTGGGCATCTCTCCCCCGCTCCTGCCCCTTCCCCACAGGTCAACGAGAGTGCTGTTGAGAGAAGCAAAACATTACCCAAACCGATGGCATAACTTTTTAATTTTCTTACTGCAAAACCTTTGAAATAAAGGCTATGAATGGTGGCAACAACAAAAGGCAGCTCATGGCTTTTGATCCAGTTTCCTTCAGAAGCTACTTCAGTGTTACTAAACAGGCCAGATTCATGGCAACAGCATGCAGAAGAAATCTACACTGCCAACCCTTTTGAATACAGAGGCTGATTTGGTGGAAAGTGAGGTCCAAATCTTTTTTTCAGGACCTAACATAAGATTCTATTTTAAAGCCAGCTCCATGTGTTTTGATCAAGTCAATCTGAGAAAGACACTTGAAATTTGCAAAGAGCATTAACTGAATAATAGATCTTTCATGTCACTTCTCTGACTGATAACATTTAGCTACTGTGAAAAATAGCTATTGAAAAACCTGTACTTAAATGTGAAAGAAAGATATTCAGATACTTTCATAATCCTAAACACTGCTACTGATAGAATTTTAGACTAGGGAATAGTCTTCCCAGAGAGAAATAAAATAAATATTATACACACACTTATTATTTTTCAACCCAAAGTGCTTCACATGCACGTATTATTTTTCAATGCAAAGTGCTTCACAAACCATATCTGTAGAGCAAAACTGAAATACAGCCATCTCTATAATGGAGGCTGCAGCCATAACGAGCAAAGACACAGAACAATATATTTGGAGAAGGTGGGATGGGAATTATGACCCAGGATACCAGAACAAACTTTTATGGTTATGGAAAGGTGACACAGGAGCCTTAGGTCTATGCAGAAAAGAAGGACAATATTTTAATGGCCTCATCTGAAAGCCTCTTCTCTTGAAGAGATCTTTAAAAGTAAATTGCAATATGTGGTGGAAAATATATTGTTAGTAGCACCCATGTGATAGCACAGAGTTGGAATAAATGACCTAATACCAATAAGCCTTTTTCTTATCTAGGGTAAAATACTGACTTCAATGGAGCCAAAATTTCACCCCAAATATTTACATCTCGACAGGGGAAACCCTTAGGGAAATGAGTTTGAAACCTTTCTAGACTTCTCAGGGGAAGGTGCTTTCTTTGAAATAACCAAGCAGATTTTTCCTCTCCTGGAAAAACAGGCTATTTTTTCCCCTCTCTGATCTCACTAGCCTGTCCACCTATTCCTAGGTAGCGTTGTCGGCTACTTTGTCATCCGCTTCTCATAGGGAGACCATTCCTGTCAGCTTTATTCAGGCAAATCTCCCAGTCACTTCAACAGGAGTTTTTCCTGAAGTAGAGAACGCAGCATGAGGTCCATACTAGTACCTATTATAAATTAACCAAATTGTTCCAAAGTAGAGGACAAAGAGTCCCATACGTGAAATTTAGTGTATGTAATTTAATTCCAGGGTAGTTCTACAGAATTACCCAGAGACCATATAGATTGCAAATTTTATTTTGAAGAGCTGTGTATCTTATACATTTACTGCAACTTAGATTTACAGATTTGCTGCTACTATTTTATAATATTAGATGACTAGACTAATATTTTTATGTTGTTTCACAGTTGGGAAAGATAAAAGAATCATCTGGGAATCTACAGGGGGTTAGTGAAACCAAATAAATGTTTTGCTATTCACATCTAGATAGTGTGCAAGAAAAATCCTTCATCAGAAGTACTTGTATAGATTTTGCAGAAAAATGCCTTTCCTATTAACATTGTCATATACATGCCAATATGTTTTTCATAACTTCTAAAATGTGGCATTAATAATCAAGTAAGGATTTCTGAGAATTCATTTTGTAACACTTAGCACATAACATTTATATGCCTGATTTGTCTTTCTATTTTATACTCTAATGATCTCCAGGGAAGATTAAAAATAACATATTGCTTAGAAAAATGAATATATATTAATGATTGATTAATACTTTTCTGCCAGTCAGAGTACATTATACCTATCTGTAGTCATTTGCGTTAAATCTGAAGTGTAATAAAGTTTGTACTGGTAGTACGGTGCTCAATATTCTGAGTTAGATGCAGTAAGTCGGTTGAAGAAAACTGGGGCAGTTAGAAAACAAGGGAAAGAAAATGACTGGGAGAGAACATGCTAGCAGGGTATCTGAATTCCCAGATTGAGGAATTACAGCTCTTATGTTTACACTAAATACCAAGCTTGCCATTTGCCATGAACATACTTTTTTTTTCTGTCCTAAACTATATTTTTTTAGAAGAAAAATATGTTGTCAAATTTCAAAATACACCTCTATCCCGATATAATGCTGTCCTCGGGAGCCAAAAAATCTTACCAAGTTATAGGTGAAACCGCATTATATCGAACTTGCTTTGATCTGCCGAGGTGTGCAGCCCCGCCCCCCAGAGCGCTGCTTTACTGTGTTGTATCCGAATTTGTGTTCTATCCGGTCGAGTTATATCGTGTTATGTATTTCAAACTCTGTTTTGCTTGATTGGGTGGAAAACCCTATAGTGGTGCTTTAAACCAATAGTCTTGGTGCATTTGATTTACTTGCAAGGAAACCATTCTTCTATCTTCTATACTTAGTCCTGCCATGAGTGCAGGGGACTGGACTAGACTAGATGACCTCTCACGGTCCCTTTCAGTCCTATGATTCTATCTGGGCAGAAAACATACATGTCAATGCAACTGTAACATAATAGCTCCAATAAAGTCATCTGCTATGTTTTTACACCAGCAAATAGAAAAGAAACATTATTAACCTTCACAAGGATTAAACATGGATTTTCAAAATTGAAGATTAATTGGGTGGCTTCTCTTCTAGAGTTGTCATGGAGAGAAGAATGATCTAAGCACTAGACTAGGAGTTAAACTAATGTTTGAGTTCCAATCCTGACATTTTTCATTTTCTCCCTTTCTGGCCTTGGCAATATCAGTTAACCTTTACTGCCTCAGTTTCCTGATCAGTAGTAATTCACGATGAGTAATGTCAAAGATGCATATTTGTACAGCTCTTTGGTGACAAAGCATTTTAAATCTATTTATAACAATTTTCACACATAGTTAGGGAAGGAGGGATATTCTGGAGGAATATTACCACAAAAAAAACCAAGAAGCTAGAAAATAAACACTTCTTTTCAATTTGCCTGTTTTTCCCAACCTCTTTTGATTCTCTTCAGTTTGTATGCTGCCTTTGGGTTTCGATTCATTTTTGTACTTTTGCTATTTATTTGATTACATTTTTGAAAATTACTAAAAGAAAAAAGTCTCCCATCGAGCTTTTTTTAAATAATACAATTAAAAGAAAACATCTCCAAAAGCAAGGGAAACAAGATAACAAAAGAGTGGTGTCCAGCACAGGTTCTCTTTATTAGACATAATCAGCAAAAATATGCAATTTTATCCCTTTTCAGTATAAAAATGTTAGAGATGATATTGTATTAGGAGCACTGGAAAATGGCAAAGTTTGTACACATTTACTTACATTCAAAGGACCAAACGCTGTTCTGATGTATCCACAGCTCCTGGCTGACGTCAGTGGGAACTACACACTGGCAGCCAAGGGCTCCATTTGAATATGATCCATATCGTGCAAGTCTAGTTCTGAGACTGCTACGGTACTGCCAAGCTCTTCGCTAAATGTATTGCCTTATGTTCAGTTTATAAACCTCTCTTGGGGAGAGTCACATCACTAATACATGACTAGTGTTTGTATATATGAGAAGCCTACTACATCAAGTTACAATGCAGTAGAGAATACCAGTTGGTCAGTCACACCAGAAGAGCACGACTTTAGCAAGGAACTTTCAAGTACATTCGGCATCATTAGAAGTTTTAGCAGAATGTACTAGAATAGGAAATTTGGAAGGGATGAAAATTATGGGATTTGGCCATTTCTGAAATCAAAATGACAACGTACCCTGATGACAAGGGAAATGGTACCTATGAGGGCCCCAATCCTGCTGTCACTTGTGCTTGTGAGTAAGTTTGCATACATGAATAATCCCACGGAAGCCTGGCCTGAAAATTTAGAGTGCTACACAGGCCTTTACTAGTGCTTGATATAGTCACATTGAGTTCAGTGGGGCTATTCACATGTGTACATTTTTCGGGATCAAGACCTAGTAGTTCTGTCCACTCAACCATCAGCCAAAGCCCAAACATGGGTGAAACACAGGGCAGCAATTAAAACACAGGGAAAAGAAATATAATATTGTGAAAGAAGCAATACAAAATTTGTATCTTTTGCACATAGTGCCTATAATTTGTGTTTTTTGAGTCTTTCTTTTTTGTCCATTTGTTATGTTAGTTTAAAATAAAAAAAAGTTAAGATATAAGGACTTTGCAGGACAAAGCAAAAGATGTCTTACATGAGGACACATGGGAGGTATGGTTTGGTTTTATTCTAAAGCTACTGCAGCTGGTAGAATATACTTCTGAAACTGTTTTACCAAATACCTCAGAGTTTATACAGGGCTAATCCTGTTCCCTTTTACGTCAATGAAGTTTTGCTATCAACTTCAGCAGGAGCACGTTGAGGTCCAGTGTCTGTTTTCGGAATGCTATCCATCATTCTTGACATACAGCATCAGGAAAGTTCTCTTGTTTCACGGAAGACCACACAAAGTTGATTTAGACATTATAATTGATTTGTTCAGAAGAGAGGTAGATGGGGGGGGGAAGAGTGAGAGAGAGAGAGAATATTTCCAATATAGAAATTCTTTCTGAAAAATGCTGATCTGAAAATAGTGGGACTAGAGTATAGCCATTTAAACAAAATGGAATGACTGGCATGGATTAAAATATTGGCAAGAGGTTTCTTTCTTAGCTGGCTCAAGCTAAATCCAGAACAGAGGGGATGTTATTCGGAAGAACCAGGCTATGTACTTCTTTACCACCAAAGAGAAGAATGAGCCTATGTCTTACTATATCTAGGGCTCTCTGCAAGATTAATTTCTATACACAGGTTTCTCTTCTCCCCTTCTCTCTAATGAAGCAAACTAAGGAACCAGCAAAGTCCTCCTGGCTAACAAAACAAATGGAGGAGGAAGGTGAAAAAATATAGATTCCATTTCAGACAGAAATCGAAGTAAATCTGAGATTTGTATCTGGCGCCTAGACATCACAGTTTTCAGATGCATTAAAGATGCATAGATAAATTTTAAAAGAGCTTTAAGAACCACAGTATAAACATCTGCTAACCAAATGGAAAGTATCTAAAAAATTAAAGAGGCTGCTGAAAAGTATTTGTTTTATTTGGTTGCATTGTGCTCAGTCATTATGTTCTTTTGTTCTAACTCAGTCCTTTAAGCTCTAAGTTTAAATAAACAGATGTGTCCAGCCATAATGTCTGTTTATATCAGTCTTTGATCAAGCCCTAAATGCAACAAATTAGGAAGAGCCTTCAAGTAGTAACTACCTACATTATTACAAAACAACAAAATATTTGCATAGCCCACATCCTTATCTCAGACCAAACCTACCAGAGACATTAGCTGAGCCATTATGAAATCACATAAATCTAAAAAACCCTCGGTAAATCAGAGAGGAGAAAAGAAGAACTAGGCACGAGCCAACCAGGGAAAGGGACGGGGTGGGAAGGCAGGCTGCAGGGCATAGTGCATTCTACTCTAAGAACGATGAAAAGGGGAGATCCTAAGGGTTTAACCCAGTCTCATCTTATGATATTGAAGTTATGCCTATAACTTCCATTAACACTGTTGAAGTTGCACACAACTCCCCAAATAAACAGGAACAGAATATATTGCAATTCTCATTTCGGTATTTGTGTAGACTCCATTTTAAGATTATCATCCACATCGACCTCAGGATTCATTAAAAGAAGAAAGAAATTGATTAATATGTTATTATAAACCAACTGTTTATGCCCCACCCTTTCATATCAGGAAGCCTGAGACTGGCTGCTATGTGAAAGGACAGGGGGGAAAAAAACATGGAACTAAATGTGAAGGAATCATATCGAAAACCCTCTGATCCTTTTCTTTTCTTTTCCTTTTTACTCTATGGTGGGACAGGTCCCTTCCCCAGGTAGGAAGGAGTTAAAGAGCTCCTTTGGACACAGTCAGCTCCAACCCAGTACACCTCCGAGGCCTGTCAAACCTGGATCGAGATAACTCCTTAAAAGGGCAAATCCCAGCCCAATACAGGGTGGCGTTTTACCCCACAGGACAGGGGCAGCTTACCAAGAGAATGGCTGAAGAGTCTCTCGCATCTGGACACTCTGAAGTAGAGTAGTGGTTCTCAACCAGGGGTCTGGGGCCCACTGGGGGGGGGGCCCTGGGCAGGTTTCAGGGAGTCCACCAATCAGGGCCGACATTACACTTGCTGTGGCCTAGGGAAGAAAGCCGAAGCCCCACGGCATGAGGCTGAAGCCTGGTTACAAGCCCTGCCACCCAGGGCTGAAGCCGAAGCCTGAGCAACTTAGCTTCACTGGCCCCCTGTGGCGTGGGGCCCTGGGCAATTGCCCTGCTTGCTACCCCCTAATGCCGGCTCTGGGTTTTATATGCAGAAACACAGTTGTTGTGGCACACATGGACCCTAGAATTTTGATAGCAATTTTTTTTTTGGCGGGGGGAGGGCTCAGAAAGAAAAAGGTTGAGAACCTGGGCTGTATAAGTAGGGGCATTGCCAGTAGATCGAGGGACGTGATCATTCCCCTATATTTGACATTGGTGAGGCCTCATCTGGTATATTGTGTCCAGTTTTGGGCCCCACACTACAAGAAGGATTTGGAAAAATTGGAAAGAGTCCAGCAGAGGGCAACAAAAATTATTAGGGGGTTGGAGCACATGACTTATGAGAAGAGGTTGAGGGAACTGGGATTGTTTAGTCTGCAGATGAGAAGAATGAGGGGGGATTTGATAGCTGCTTTCAACTACCTGAAAGGGGGTTCCAAAGAGGATGGATCTAGACTGTTCTCAGTGGTACCAGATGACAGAACAAGGAGTAATGTCTCAAGTTGCAGTGGGGGAGGTTTAGGTTGGATATTAGGAAAAACTTTTTCACTAGAGGGTGGTGAAGCATTGGAATGGGTTACCTAGGGAGGTGGTGGAATCTCCATCCTTAGAGGTTTTTTAAGGTCAGGCTTGACAAATCATCATCCTGGCTGGGATGATTTAGTTGGGGATTGGTCCTGCTTTGAGCAGGGGGTTGGACTAGATGACCTCCTGAGGTCCCTTCCAACCCTGATATTCTATGATTCTATGAACCTCTTAAGCAGAGGGAGCTTCTTTACTTTGTTTCCTCTCTTTGTTTATAACCCAGGGTGCTCAGCCTGGGTCCTTCAGACACAATTTAGGGGCCCAGACCCTCTTTACAGAGGCATCTGATCTCTTACCTTGTGAGGAACTGCTGAGTGAGCCCGTACGATTTTGTAGGCTGCGGTGTTATTTGGTTTGCCCTTACCATTTTGGCACTGCTTTATGCCTAGAAAGGGGTTACCACCTCCCTAAGGCTACATCTACACTACAGGGGGGAGTCGATTTAAGATACGCAAATTCAGCTACGCGAATAGCGTAGCTGAATTCGACGTATCGCAGCCGACTTACAATTCAGGCGGGTAGTGTAGACCCAGCCTAAGACTTACAACCAGAGAACCACAATCCACTCTAAATTCTACAGTACTGCCTACAGCCAGAGAAGGTCATCTGTAATGACAAAGGTGCCCACCCCACGGGGATGCCCTACAGGTACAACCTAAGATACAGCCACAGTAAAAAGGTGACATTCATTCTGATTACAGAGGAGCTCTTCCAGTCTGAACTATATATCAGCAAAAGCTGATCCACGCATCCACAAAAAATTAACAAGCCACTTCTACGGCATATGAGCCTTTGTTTCCTCAGTCCTGGCTATCAATCACACCACCACTTCATGCTGCTGCGTAGAATTAATTTTGCTAGTTCCAGAAATGCTTCGTTTCCTTAAAAGAAAATTACTGTTACTTCAGCAAGACTATTAACATATGTCTACAGCCAATCCTTATTCAGAGCTGAAGGCAGTTTTTTTAAATTACCAGTGATGGTGCTATTTTTTTCTCTAACAAGATTTGTGGTTTATGTAGCAGGAACAGTTTAATATATTTATGATTTGTCCTCCTGCTGCTAATTGATGAAAAAGCTGATTTTTGGTACTTTAAAGAAAAAATAAACATTGCTTTCCAGTACATTCATGACCTTTACTGTACACAAAATGTCTCCGGAGAAATAAATCTTACGGTAATCAGCAATACATTTTGCAATACCTTTAACTTTCACACCCTGGCTTTTTCTGTTACATGTCCTTGATCATTTAATATAATCTCTTTTTTGTATGTACATATTTATATGAGCAAATAGTAGGATAATGTTTTAATGGAATAACTTGTTTCTAAACAAATATTCAAACTATGAGTATTTAATGCTTTGTTGAAAGGTATTTTTCTAATATGGATACTTGAAGAAAACACTTCTGCAAAAATATGAAACCACAAATACAAAACAATCAACTTAAAAAAATTATGAATGTCTTCGCTTACATTGAAACCTAAATATTGCTGGTCTTACCTCCCCAAGAATGCGTACCAGCATTATTGCTACAGAAGGTAAGAACTGGTATGAAGGTAACCAGTATTTGTCTCGCGACATTTCAGCTGAATTGGAGAAGAAAAACAATGATTTGCCTGTCTCTCTGTGAATCTGCAGTACATGTGAAAGATGATTGATAAAACTGAGCTAATACTGTGAAATATTTCTGAGAACAGTCTCCTGAATTTTTATACTCGGACGTAACCTGCATGTCATCTTTGACTCTGCCTTCTCTATAGACCCACACATTCAGGCCATGTCTAAATGCATCTTTTCCTTTGTCCACACAGGTGAAACTCATTCATGTCCTCATCATTTTGATCTTAACTCTTGCAACCTTCTCCTATCTGGCCTGGGCTATCACAATCTTACTCAACTCAAGTCCATTCAAAATACTGCTGCTAAGTTCATCTTCCTCGCTTATTGCTCTAACTACATCAGCCCCTCTGTGATTCCCTCCAATGGATTCCCTTTCATGTCCAAATCAAATCACAAGTTTATCTTTAAGGCCCTTCATGACTCAGCTTCACCTTTCCTAGCTGATCTAGTAGTTTATCACAATGTTGACTCCTGCTTTCCTTCCAGAAACCTTTCCAGCCTTTACTCCCCACCTGTCAGCTTCTCCCATTACCACTTCTATGTTTCGCTTGCACAGTTCCTCATGTGTGAGGGAAAAGTCACAGATATAATCCACCTAGCCATTACCTTGTCCTCCTTCAGATCCTCCTCAAGATTCACCTCTCTGATGCCTGAAAGACCTGCCTGCTGACAATGAAATAGGCTGGTGATGAACTGTGACTGTTCTTCCCTTCTTTCCCCTAGTAATACCCCCATCTTTGCATTCCTCTCCCTACTTCTACCCCCCGGTTAAAAAAAGCCCCAAAATGTATCTCCATTACCAGCACTACCTAGAACTAAGTTGGCCATATCTTCACCATTTCAGTTGTTTGTATTTTATATCCCCAAACCATTCCCTTTGTCTGTCTGTTTTGTGTCTTGGATTGTAAGACTCCAGGACAGCGATTGTCATTTATTTATGTTTGAACAATTCCCAGTGCAAGGGAGCCCCATTCCCAATTGGAGCATTTGGGCACTACCATAATAAAAACATTTAGTAATAATCACAACCGTAATGAATTCACTTTGGCCACGCACATGCTTCTTTTGTGCATTTGCTTTCTGCCTGTATTTGAGAGATGTAGTTTTACTGATACCAATTTTAATGAAAAGTAGGTTTCAAAGTTGTGCACAAGCCTATTTGTGGAAACGCAATTTTACCTTTGAATGCATGAACACCCATGCTGGAAGTGCTTCAATGCTCACCCAACCAGAGAACCGAAACTATGACATAACTTATCTGGCCAATCGCAACTAAGCAACACAGCTCACATACTGAATATCAAATACTTGCAGAGAACAGATCGTGATCAATCTAGAGAGAAAAAAATTCAGCTCAGCCGGAATAATGAATACATTTGAAGAAATCAAGATGTGTTTCCACCATTCTGAAAGAAAAAAGACTAGGCTAGTTAGAAAAATTAGTCATGAATAATTTGCTCACTTCAGCTGATCATGAAAGATATTGTGTACAAAGAAAAAAAAACACATGGTATTGATATTATTGTGTAAAACAAAATACAATTTCATAATTTACTTTGAGACATCACATTTTATTTCCTAGGGTTCCTAGGCTCTATCACAGACAGCGGCATCACCATAATTTATAAAAATAAATATCAGGCAAAAAATAAGGCCTAGAAAACATATAGAAAAAACAACACTATAACCATATTCCATAATAGAAAAGCCAGATTTGCAAAAGAGCCTCAGATTATACTTGTGCCAATGTGAATGGCAGAAAGCCCAGCAAATTGTTAACCAAATTTGGCATGTGTGTGCAACCGCCTGCTTTCTTGGTTAGGGTTACCATTCGTCCGGATTTACCCGGACATGTCCTCCTTTTTGTGCTAAAAATAGCGTCCGGGGGGAATTTGTAAAGCACTCACAATGTCCGGGATTTCCCCCTCCCCCGGCACAGCAGAGTGAGCGGCTGGGAGGGCTGCAGGAAAGTCCCGGGCTGGACTCCGGAGCAGCTGGAGAGGAGCTCCGCCCTGCATTCTGAGCAAGTGTCTCAGCACAAAGTGCAGCCCTCCCCTTTTGCAACTGGGAGCGGTTTCTGCCATGCAGCGTAGCAAAACGGGAGCGAGAGCACTTTGTGCTGATACAAGGGCAGCTCTCCCCTGCAACCCGGTCCGGATCAGGGACCGGGTTTTGTTGTGCAGGGCCAGGGACCGGGTTTTGTTGTGCTGGGGAGCTTAGCCACGTGTCCGGCTCGCACAGAGCCCAACACCCTGTTCTGAGCAGCAGGGTAAGGGGGGGCAGGAGAAGGGGCAGGGAGGTTCTGGAGGGGGCAGTCAAGAAACGGGGGGGGGGCTTTTTGGGGGGAGTGGAGAAAGTTTTGGGCAGTCAGGGTACAGGTAGGGGGTAGGGTCCTGGTGGGCAGTTGGGGGGGGGGTCTTAGGAGGGGGCAGTTAGGGGACAAGGCACAGGGAGGCTTAGATAGGGAGTGGAGTCCTGGGGGGCAGTTAGGAGCAGGGGTCCCAGGAGGGGGCAGTCAGGGGACAAGGAGCGGGGGGGTGGGGGGCTGGGAGTTCTGGGGGGGAGCTGTCAGGGGGCAGGGGTGGGGAGAGGGATCGGAGCAGTCAGGGGACAGGGAGCAGAGGGGTTTAGATGGGTTGGGAGTTCTGGGGGGGCTGTCAGGGGGCAGGAGTGCGGAGAGGGATCGGAGCAGTCAGGGGACAGGGAGCAGAGGGGTTTAGATGGGTTGGGAGTTCTGGGGGGGGCTGTCAGGGGGCAGGAGTGCGGAGGGGGATCGGAGCAGTCAGGGGACAGGGAGCAGAGGGGTTTAGATGGGTTGGGAGTTCTGGGGGGGGCTGTCAGGGGGTGGGGAGTGGTTGGATGGGGCGTGGGAGTCCCAGGGGTCTGTCTGGGGGTGGGGGTGTGGATAAAGGTTGGGGCAGTCAGGGGACAAGAGGCAGGGAGGCTTAGATAGTCCTGGGGGGCAGTTAGGGGCAGGGGTCCCAGGAGGGGGTAGTCAGGGGACAAGGAACGGGGGGAGGCTTGGGAGGTCAGGGGGGGCGGGAAGTGGGAGGGGCAGGGGCGGGGCTAGGGCGGGGCTCCTCCCGTCCTCTTTTTTGCTCACTGAAATATGGTAACCCTATTCTTGGTGCTAATTTTGTGGGCACAATTTAGGAACCTTCTCAAACAATATGCCTCCAAGAAATACTACTAGGAGAGTAATAAAATAAATGAGTGATTACATCCAATTTTTTCACCCAGTAAAGAGGGTGTCACCTAATTTACCACCTAATACTGCAAGCACCATAAACAATTTAGAGGCTGCAAATTGAGGAGGGCAATACGTCTTTACAGCCAAGCACAAGATGACACTAAGACAAGTGCTTGTCTACACATGCAGTGCTGCAGCTGCACCAATGCAGTAGTGAAGATGTTACTCACACCAATGGGAGAACTTCTCCTGTTGGCGTAGTTAATCCAGCGCCCTGAGAGGTGGTAGCTATGTTGACAGGAGAAGCCTTCCCGTAAATATAGTGCTGTCTACACCCGGAGTTCAGTTGGCATAACTGTGTTGTGGAAAATCCACACCCCTGAGTGACACAGTTATACCAACGTAAGTCTGTAGCGTAGAGCAAGCCTAAGAGAAGCTACTGTAGAGATGTTTATATATTGGCTCAGGTAAAGAGAGGCCCTTAGTGAAAAGACTTACACAAACAAGGACTTAGACATATGCATCAGGAAATCAGACAACATAGACCAACTTGCACTAAGGGAAAATACTCTCTCACAAGATCAGAGATAGGAACAGTGAACCTGAACTTGCTCAATTAAAACAAACATGATCTAGTTCCAAAAGGGAAAACCCTGGCTCTGATCAGAGGAGATTCTTTGAGGATACTGCAAACATAATATTACCACGTTCATTTTCAGAGAGAGATTGAGAGAGCAAGAGAGTCAGGAAGCACCTCACTAAGTTTGAAGTGGGAGGTTAATTAGAAAGATGAGGAATTATGTTTAGGCAAATGACTGACATAAGAATTTGAAAATAGACCAGAGGGCAAGAACCAAAGGTTAATTGCTAAGTAAAAAGGTGTCCCCTATGCTCCTTTCAGCACACATCTATAGAAGGGAGCCTGTGCAAACAGCATCCTACTGGAAGGAGGGAGTGCTGCTACTCTGACATGCTCTTTCTGTCCCTTCAAAAACCTCTTCCTCCCCAGGAGCTCTGGAAAAGAAAGCCTGGTAGGGGCAGGATGGGAAACTGGCATCGTTTCACTGATTCATCTACCCCAAACCAGTCGGGTACACCAGTAGAGGTACAGAGCATTGAAAGAATCTGCAATAACTTGTAATGCTTCTCTCTACCCTGGCTTGGAGTCTTCCCTCCAAGGGCATTCCAGCTATGGTAGGAGAAGACATTGAACAGTGCAAAAGAAGACTGTTCAGGAACCAATGAGCGCAGAGAAGGAACCTCCATGCAGAAACCCCTCATCTGCAGGGATCCCTAAGGATCTGCAGATCCAGTGGGATCGAACCCTCGCTTTTCCATGCAACAAGCCCCTGGCCTCTTTCAGAAGAATTACAAGGAAACTCTGAACTGAAATTTGGAGTCCCTACTTGCCTACAGGAGATTAATCCACGTACATGGCCCAACATTTCTGAGGAGCTCGGATCAGCCTAGTCAGAGAATGGATATTAGTGTTAGGAATCAGGACAGAATGTAGTTAACAAATACAAACATAGGAAGATTTGACTTTTAAAACACTGAATGGTCATAAATAAGTAAGTGAGGATATCCAGTGGGGTTGAATACAGAAGGAATCACACCATTTAAGTACAGGTGCCTGGACTAATAGTAAATGCAGCTCAATACTGATAGAGTTCAAGCAATACATCTCTACCCCGATATAATGCTGTCCTCAGGAGCCAAACAATCTTACCATGTTATAGGTGAAACCGTGTTATATCGAACTTGCTTTGATCCACTGGAGCATGCAGCCCCACGCTCCCCTCCCCTCCCCCCGCCCCCCCGGAGCACTGCTTTACCGTGTTATAGCCGAATTCATGTTATATTGGGTCGCCTATATCGGGGTAGAGGTGTATTATCTTATAGCAAAGAATTGGTGAAATGGCTAGGTGTTGATGCTGTTGCACACTGACCGGAAGAAAGATCCCATATTTTGCTGGGGGATAGTGGGGGGCAGAAATCAGCTCAAAGTTCAGCTGTAATAATACAATAAGTCAGTTTTTAATAATAAAATAATAATAATAGTAATTCAAGGTTCTCCAAGCATTTTACAGGTGAAGCCCAAATACATTCCTTTTACAGATGGGCTAATTAAGAGGAAAAATATTTAAACACTTTTCAGAAGGCCACTGTGTTATGATAGACAGCTTCCCAATAGGCAGTGTGAGAGTATGGTAACATGCCTATGTGAAAGGCAATGACTAAGAATGCAGACAACTTTCTATGTCTAGAAAGTTTCTGTGGAAGAGAGGATAATATCATATGGAGGAAAGAATAAGGCCTGAATGTTACTCTGTCTTGGCTCTCTCTCTTTTTAAGCCTGAACACGGTCAGAAGTGAGTTGGCGCCTATGAAATCAGAAACTATAAATACTGCAACACACACACACACACACGGCAGCATAACAGATTCCTTTCCCCAAGCAGATGGAGCTGAAAGGGGAAGTATTAAACAACCGGATATTCTTTAGATCACAGCGGGAGAGGTACAAATTGCAACGGGGCTAAATAAAATGGAAAACGAAGTAAGAGCAGCCACACTATTAGCTGCAATGGGCAAAAGCTGCCGCACGTTCCAACAGCAGCTGGCTATGTCAGCAGCAGACTGAGAGGAAACTGTAGAATCGTAGAAGCGCTGCAAAAAAGCATTTTTAGCCTATAAAAACTGTCAAATAAGAAAGGCATCTTTTCAACAATTCATATCAAGTATTTGGAGAAGCAACAGATCAGTATGTTGTCAAACTGTGCAAAATGGCTGGCTCATGCAATTATCAAATCTTAAAAGATGAACTAATTCATACTAGAGTAGTGACAGGGACAAAAGATGCAGGAGCTTGACCGAGAACACTCAGAGAGCCCACATAAACTCTACCAAGAGCTATACTAGCTTTACACGTGGCTAAACAAGCTCACAACCAGAGCTTACGTGGAATAGACACTGAGATAAATCAAGTAACACAGGGAAAGCATGAAAATACAAGGAAAAAATACTACGCAAAAGCAAATGCTCAGATACAAAGCAGAGGACATAAATGAAATGCTAAGGAAAACCTGCGAGTACTGTGGAGAAAAACTTGATAATGGTAATGACTTACACATGGGAGTTGTATGCAATAATTGTAGCAAGAGAAATTATTATGCCAAAGCTGGCAGACAAGAAAACCAAAAGAAAAAATATCCAGCATATCAAGGAAGCAAGCAGAGATTCAGAGGATGAGATTTTGCACTTATGACATTCATGCAGTGCAAAACAGAAAGGAAAAAATGGTTTGCAAAGCTCAGACTAGCATCAGATGCAAAGACAAGGCAGAAGCTCACAAACACAAACAAAATGGCCAAATAGACAGAGGGAAATTAGTGCATGTGCTTGGCTACAAAGATTTCCTCAGCATTATGCAAGAGAAGAAAGTGAAATGGCAACCAAGTAAAGTCTAATTAAAATGATGATAGCACCATCACAGCAGTCACACAGAAGGCCTTAATACCAGCTTGGTACAATGCCTGATGTCAAGACTCACGTGTACCTTAGTGTCTATAGCCCCAGCCTTACTACAACAGACAAAAACAGCAAGAGAAATGCAAAAATCAAAACCTACTATGCCCAAAAAGCCTGTGAGGACCAATTTCCTCAGGACAAATCATATACTTGGAAGCAAGCTATGTGTATTGAACAGATAAATCCTTGTTCATATAACGTAGTAGTGGATGGAGACTTACTACACAGAAACAACCCATTCATGCACTATGAACATAAGATAAATAACATAGGTTTGGAGGATGGTGAGATACACACTTCATTGAGACTTGATCAGCAAGACCCAGAAAGTACACGGGCTGACAAAGCAATCAGCAGATATCAGAACAGATTCTCAACACACTACACCACCAGATGAACCAAGTGCCAGGCAGCCTCCTTTCATCACAAGAAAGACACGCGCTCGCTCCCACATCAAACCACTTGCAAGGTATACATAAGACTTTGTACAATATTAAGGCATGAAAAAAACCTTCTCAAATCCAGAGGAAAACACCTTAATTCCCAAGTATGTTAAGAGTTATTTAAAAAAAACCCAAAAAAACAGAAACAAAAAAGTTGGGATTAAGTTATATATCTGAAGATAGATTTTAAGGGAGCATTAGAGCATGTTAAATATGTTTTGGTATTCATGTTTAATTTTGCTCTCTCAAATGTGACAAAAGGGATATTATGTTATGTTTACACACACTGCGTAGTAGGTTTTCAATCCCTTATGCTAGCACACCTCTTTCTGGTGCATATATAATTCACAGACTTTGTCATGTGATTCTGTCTCCTGCTGGTGGTTTGGACCTAGAGTTAACAGCTTGTTACTTATCCCTTATAGTTAAGGGAGCTCTTCTTTAGTCAAATTACATTGTGCCTTTGGTGCTGATGGTCTCAAGTTTGTTCCCTGCTGACACACATGGTGACTGTATTTATGCAGCCATGGTTCATTACACTGTCACCTGTGGGGTTCTCCTGTCCCAATCTCCTACATTAGCTAGTCGAGCATATTAGGAAGGATAAGAAACTGGATAGCCTTGGACAAAAACAGTACCATCATATGAGGGTCTGCTCTACGTATTTACACCTGGCATGGGAAAATTAAGAAGTTCGTCTATGTGTGTGCTTATAACATTAAAATTGATCCAGTTTAAACTCCTTTTCTGAGCACTAAATTAATCCATACATCATCTCATAAGAGCAATAATCTGTTATATGTTTCCAATCTTTTTTTAAAATACAAGTTTAATGTCCATTGCCAGGGATTTCAGTGGGCAAAGTCAATGAAAGGCCAGAACAGAGAGATGCCTCTTGTTGTGCTTCCCAAATGCAGACCAGAAAAGGTGTAAGTGTATTTTTGATGGAGTGAATTCCATTAGCGTGTGTCTGCTACCCAGAATGCCTTGCCTCTGGCTTGTGTGGGCTTCACACCTGCAACAGAGCACTGAAGCACTGAGTATCACATCCTGAGTGTGGTGAAAACTAAGGCCTTGTCTTCACTTACCGGAGGGTCCGGCGGCACGCAATCGATGTTCTGGGATCGATTTATCGCGTCTGGTTATGACGCGATAAATCGATCCCGGATCGATCCCGGAAGTGCTCACAGTCGGCGCCGGTACTCCAGCTCGCCGAGAGGAGTACGCGGCATCGACTGGGGGAGACTTCCTGCCACGTCTGGACCGCGGTAAGTTCGGACTAAGGTACTTCGAATTCAGCTACGTTATTAACGTAGCTGAATTTGCGTACCTTAGTCCGAAGTGGGGACTTAGTGGGGACCAGGCCTAAGTGTCGTGGTTACCTCTCATTTAGAATTACTCAGGGTGTTACAGGGTCTTCAGCCTTCTTTGGGAGATTTGGCTCTTTGCCAATCAAAGTTCCTACTGGAATGCCAGGAAGAGTTTGTTTTTTCAAGCAAAGCTGAAGCCTCGTTAGGAGAGGGAGAGGGACAAGGTCCCCGATCTGAAAAAGTTTATAAATGCCCATCTGTGCTTGGGTTATTATTAACCTTTACATTTTTGACTAAGGCCTTGGAGAAATGAAGCAACTGCAGGAACACTTAGGCAACACTGATTTATATGGCACATTCCAATCTGGTTTCAGGGTCAGACCAAGTACCGAGTCTGCATTTATCAGAGTTGTAATATGGGTGCGAGACCGGAATACTGGGGAGAAACGGATATTTATTTCCTTGTCTCAAAATGCCAACGGCCAGGGTTACAAAAGGTCAGAGTTACATCTTTGCCGCACAGCACTGACTGCAGCAGATACTGTTACAAGAATTACTAATGATCTGCTTGGCACAAAGGCTAGGCCTGGCCTTGATGGCACTAGATTTATTAGCAACATTTGATACTGTTCAACAGATCCTGCTGCACTGCTTAGTGATCAGTTACGTGTGCATGGCTATATTTTGAATAGGCTGCGGCCATGCCTTGGAGTGATCTCAGCTGGTGGAAATTAGTTCATTCTGATCAGACCTTGCTGGGTATGTGCAGAGCTCCCCAGGCATTGGTGTTGGCTCAGACATTCTTCTGCTTTTGTGCTGCTTACCACCCTCCTCTAGGATAACTTTGAGCTACACTATTTTATGTGAATGATACCCTGGGGCAGGGGTGGCCAACCTGAGCCTGAGAAGGAGCCAGAATTTACCAATGTACATTGCCAAAGAGCCACAGTAATACGTCAGCAGCCCCCACTATCTGCTCCCAGCGTCTCCCACCCACCAGCAGCCCCGCCAATCAGCGCCTCCCGATCAGCTGTTTCGTGGCATGCAGGAGGCTCGGAGGGGGAGGAGTGAGGGCACGGCAGGCTCAGGGGAGGGGGCAGGAAGGGGTGGAGTGGGGGTAGGGCCTGTGGCAGAGCCAGGGGTTGAGCAGTGAGCACCTCCCGGTACATTGGAAAGTTGGCACCTGTAGCTCCAGCCCAGGAGTCGGTGCCTATACAAGGAGCCGCATATAAACTTCCGAAGAGCCGCATGTGGCTCCGGAGCCACAGGTTGGCCACCCCTGCCCAGAGGATTATTGACTGTCTTGACAGATACATCCCTGAAATACAGAACTGAAATACAGAACTGGGGGCTTCAAACTGGCTGAGTTTGAACCCCAGCAAAACTGAAGTTGTGCTGATTGGATCGGAAAGCAATGCAGAGTGCCAGTCTCTGTTGCTCGATCACGGAGAAGGATTGAGGGGCTAGGCACAGCTCTTGATCTGAGGTGATGTTAGGAGATCTCACAGTGCCCATTGTCAGAGGGGTTTCTTTTAATACCATTGTAAGAATGTTGCAAGATTGTAGCTGGTTCCCTCCCATGTGGATCGGATGACTATGATGCAGGCCTTTGTGATACCGAGGTTAGACTACTCCAATAACTCTACGGTGGGTTACCTAATCTATTGCTTCCAGCCAGTGCAGCAGCTGGAGTGGTGAGCAGAGGGTGTGCTGCCTACCAGCTGCAGCATTCCCCATTCAACTGAGTGCATGGGAATAAGAAAAGTTTGAAAATTTGGTTTTAACTTTTACAGTTCTTAATGGACTGAATCCCATATGCTTTATGCAGCTCCTGGTCCCCTATATGCCCTGCCATCCCACCTTGTGAAGCCCCAGGACACATGGAGTGAAATCTTGGCCCCACTGAAATTAATGCAAGTTTTGCTGGTGGAACTTAGGGTTCATAAAAGCAGGAATAATACTGTGTACAGGTGAGACAGTCACCCCTCACTCCAGCCCCTTTATACTGAGTAAAAGGTCCAGCCTGGCCTAATGGAGCCCTAAAAGACCCATAACCAGCCACTAGAGGATTCCCCCGGTGCAGGCACTGTGGAAGATCTGAGGACCCCTTCACAAGACCTGGCATAGAGGATATGCTGGGTACAAGAGGGACATAGCATGGGCTGTGCTGCAGAAATTCTGGAAAGTGATGTAGTCTGCCCGGTAGCCTGGGACTGCTCAAACCAAGACTTGCCCCCAGGGATAAGTTATGCCAGAGCCTCTGCAGTCCCCAGAGCAGCCAAAGATCAGGAGTGGACAAAAGATAGCAGAAAGCCATGTTAGCAGCACACTCCCCACATCGCTTCAGCTGCAAGTTCAGTGCTGCCCAGCACAGAATCTCTCCCCACATGGCCCGGGGCTGTGGAGACAGATACCCTCTCAAACTAGACCTTGTCTACACTGGCAAATTTCTACGCAGTAAAGTAGTTTTCTACGTTGTAATTCCCGAGGTATACACACTGCCAAACCACTTAGTGCCAAGCCAAGCCACTTAGTGCGCTGTAAACAAACCACCCCGACGAGAGGCATACATCTTTCTGTGCCGGTGAGTACAGCGTTGTGGTGCCAGTGTAGACACCCTGGTCGATTACAGCGCTGTGATTGGCCTCCGGGAGGTGTCCCAAAATGCCTGTTCTCGCCTCTCTTGTTATCAGTTTGAACTCTACTACCCTGCCCTCAGGTGACCAACCGTCATCCCCACCCCTTACATTCCTTGGGAATTTTGAAAGTCCCCTCCCTGTTTGCTCAGTGACACGTGCAGTGGTCTCAGCGCATCTTTCCAGGTGGCCATGCCTGCTCCACGCCTCAGGCAATTCTCCGCTTGGTGCAATGCTGAGCTGCTGGACCTCATCAGCATTTGGGGAGAGGAGGCTGTCCAGTCCCAGCTGTGCTCCAGCCATAGGAATTATGATACCTACGGACAGATTTCACAGTGCATGACAGAAAGGGGCCATGACCAGGACACACTGCAGTGCAGGGGCAAAGTGAAGAAGCTGTGGAACATCTACCACAAGGTGCGGGAGGCAAACCACCACTCTGGTGCTGCACCCACGAGCTGCCGTTTCTACAAAGAGCTGAACGTGATACTCTGTGGTGACCCCACCTCCACTGCGAAGGCCACTGTGGATACTGCAGTGGGTCACATGCTAGTTGAGAGTGGACAGAGCCAGAAGGAGGAAATCTTGGATGAGGATGTGGAGGGGGAGGGGGACCCAGAGGCAGAGGATCACTAGGAGGCCAGAGATGCATGCAGCCAGGAGTTCTTCTCTACCCTGGAGGAGGCTAGTCAGTCACAGCTGTCGGATCTTGGCGAAGTGCAAACAGGAGAGGAGGCCCCTGGGTTAGTGACTTTGATTTGGGGAATCGCTGAAGCGAGTTGTTCGGGGCAGGAGGATTGCATAAAGCAGGCTTGTGTCTGAATGATGTGCGTCCCACCACATGCCTAGTCTGAGCGGCGGAACAGGGGGTTGATTGACTCCCTCACTTCACGGGAATCTGCCTCAGAGATCTCTAGGAAACTCTCATGGAGATACTGGGCAGTCCGCTGCCGCAGGTTCTTTGGCAGAGCTGCTTTGTTCCTTGCCCCATTAAGGGTAACTTTCCTGCACCACTCTGCCATCACTGGGGAGGGGGGACCATTGCTGCACACAGGCGAGCCGCATAAGGGCCAGGGCGGAAGCCTCAGCCTTGGAGAAGACCCTCCCTTGATTCCCTGCTCACCCTCAGCAGTGAGATATCTTCCATAATGAACACAGCCTGTGGAAAATGTGGGGACAGGACTGATTATAAGCCTCCCCCCCCACAGTGCTGACTCTCCCCAAGAGCCACGTGCCCAGTGTACAGTACGGTCCTGGAACATTGATTTCCCCTGCCCCTGCGGTTACTCACCATTTTGGGGGTCTTGTGGCTCATGTGTGCTTGCTTGGGGTCAGCCAGTTGGTGACAGGTGTGTGAATAGCGGCTGTGTTTTAAAATGACTGAATCAGTGGTCTGTGTGTTGCAAACAATACTGCTTCTGTAAAACGTTGCAGTTTGGCTTCACAGATATGACCCTGGGAGCCCAGCCTCCCTCTTTGCTATCGCCGGCTGAACAGCTGTGCAGAATTAGAAAGCGGCCATGAAGAACTAAAGAAGAGTTTCTGCGTGAAGTCATGATGCATTCCGCAGCTGAAAAACAAGAATTGAAGGAGTGGTGCGACAGCAAGAAGAGGGACCAAAAGGAGAATGCGGCGCACCAGAACGAAGCCATGGAGCGGCTCTTAAATGTTATGGAGCGCCGAGCACACACGCTCCAGGCGCTACTAGCACTGCAAACTTAGCAGCTCTGTGCCCAACCTTCCCTGCAGCCGCTATCACAAATCTCTTTCCCATGCACCGCCCGGACACCGCCAACACACTCTTATTAACCTCCTGGTTCCAGTCTGTACCCGCCACATTCCACTCCTGCCTAGTCACATTCCAGCTCTGCAGACTCCCAGTACCCACTGCACTCAACATCCGTCTCTCTGCAGTTTAGCCCTTCTGAAGTACAGTACCCGCTGCACTGTACTCCAAAGGAGAAGGTTGGATAGGATACCTGGACATACACAAATCTTTAACTGTCCCGGGAACACACCTCCTCCTGGGACCCTCCCATCCCCCATACCCCTCAGTGCTGATGTGGTTTTTTGTTTGTCTCTTTCCTCCAGTAGTTGTTTTTTAATAAAAGAATTGTTTTGGTTTGAAAGCAATCTTCATTTTATTAACTGAAAGCAAACAGAGCCCTGCAAAGCAACAGGCAATTTTCTTAAACCTTCATAGTGCATCGTCTGCACCAATCACAATCACCTCCTAGCATTACATGCACTGCAGTCCCAAGCATAGCAACAAATATTAGTGGCTTTCAGCTTCAAATTGCTGCCTCAAGGCATCCCTGGTCCTTATGGCTCTGCGCTGCGCCCCTCTAATAGCCCTGGTCTCTGGCTCTTCAAATTCAGCCTCCAGGCATTGAGCCTCAGCGGTCCAGCCCTGAGTGAAGCTTTCACCCTTCCCTTCACAAATATTATGGAGTGTACAGCATGTGGCTAAAGCATAGGAGTATTGTCATCAGCCAGGTCCAGCCTCCCATTTAGGTAGCACCAGCGGGCCTTTAAACGTCCAAAAGCACACAAAATAGTCATTCTGCACTTGCTCAGCCTGTTGTTGAACCGCTCCTTGCTGCTGTCAAGGTTCCCCATGTATGGCTTCATAAGCCACGGCATTAAGAGGTAGGCAGGGTCTCCTAGGATCACAATGGACATTTCGACTTCCCCTACAGTGATCTTCTGGTCTGGGAAGAAAGTCCCTGCTTGCAGCTTCCTGAACAGGCTAGTATTCTGAAAGATGTGTGCGTCATGCACCTTTCCAGACCAACCTGCATTAATGTCCATGAAAGGCCCACAGTGATCCACAAGCGCCTAAAGAACCATAGAGAAATACCCCTTCTGATTAATGGACTCGGTGGCTAGGTGGCCTGGTGCCAGAATTGGAATATGAGTGCCATCTATCATCCTCCACAGTTAGGCAAGCCCATTCGTGCACAGCCATCCTCAATGTCACACACGTTGCCCAGAGTCATGTCTTTCGGAGCAGGATGCAATTGGCCCTGCACACCTTCGTCAACACGAGCCCAACGGTTGACTTTCCCACTCCGAACTGGTTAGCAACCAATCGGTAGCAGTCTGGAGTAGCCAGCTTCCACAGTGCAATCACCACGCGCTTCTCCAACGGCAGGGCAGCTCTTATTCTCATGTCCTTGTGCAGCAGGGCTGCAGTGAGCTCATCACACAGTCCCATGAATGTCGCTTTCCTCATCCAAAAGTTCTGCAGCCACTGCTTGTCATCCCAGATGTGCATGACGATGTGATCCCACCACTCAGTGCTTGTTTCCCAAGCCCAAAAGCGGCGTTCCACTGTGGTCAACCACTCCATGAATGCCACAAGCAATCTCATTTTGTAACTACTACGCATGGCGAGATCTATGTCAAACTCCTCTTGCCTTTGTAGTTTAAGGAATAACTCCATTGCCACTCATGAAGTGTTAGTGAGAGCGAGCAGCATACTGGTCAATAGTGTGGGATCCATTCTTGCAGACCGAAGAGGCAGAGCGCGCAGTACACAAACCATTGAAAGATGGTGCCTAATGCGGAGAGAAGCACAGGGATTTCTGGGATGCAAAGCAATGCATCACACGGCATTGGGACAGGACCCAGGATGCCCCGCGACACCCTCCGCCTTCCCACAACTCAGAGCGGAAGTAGAGGAAGAGATGCTCTGTGGGATAGCTGCCCAGAGTGCACTGCTCCGAATATCACTGCAAGTGCCGCAAGTGTGAACACGCTATTGCACAGGCAGCTGACAGTGTGAACAAACAACAGCGGTTTCCCTTCAGCGCTCTCTGAGCAGCGCTATAACTCTGCCAGTGTAGACATATTCTGACCATAGTTTCAGCTTTTTCTTTTATTTAATGGGGGATAACAAAGCATTTTATACACATTTTTATCTCAGAAGACCTGTGGCACAGCATACTTATTTTATTGAGGAGTTTTAATTACTTGTTTTTAAAAACAACTGGTACATTTTGCATAATTTAATATGCAGCAGTTTTATTGTAAAGTTCTGGAATACTAAAGTACAGTACAGTACTGCTATATAAGTAAAATTATTAACCTAGTGCTAGTAAGTTAAGAACATAAGAATGGCCATACTGGGCCAGACCAATGCCAGGTGCCCCAGAGGGAGTGAACCTAACCGGTAATGATCAAGTGATCTCTCTCCTGCCATCCATCTCCACCCTCTGACAAACAGAGGCTAGAGAGCATTCACTGCATAGTCAGTGACATGTCCAATGGGCAGCAAGGCTAGAAAATTCCATATACATGTGGGAACAATCCTGGCAAACTGGGTGGAGTCATATTTTGCAGGTCACCTAAAAAACTGCTCAAACCACTTGCACTCCCAAGTCTTCCCTTTTTTTTTGCTCCCTATCTCCTGATTTCTTGTCTTTCCTCCCTGCCTCTCCTCTGCCACTGCTTCTGCTTGCAACTCCAGCCTCTACCTCCAGTCATTCCCCCGGATCCCCGCTATTCCTCCGCCTGCCTCAGAACAATCATTCTTAAATTAGGCCCAACCAATGGGCCACCTACTTCATTTCTCTGATGGGTTTATATCCATGAGTCTGCCCGGGTGGTTGTCATGCATCAGAGTTCAGGCTCCGTATCTGTCACGGAAGTCACGGATTCCGTGACTTTCCACAACCTCGATGGCTGACCCCACAGCCACCCAAGCAGCTGGCTACAGGGCCAGCTGCTCTGGTGGCCCCCAGGACAGCCACACCAGCCCCGAGCAGTGTGCGGCCCCGGGCAGCTGGTGCCACTCCCCATGGACACGGCCCCTCAGCAGCAACCTCCCCATGGCTCCCCCATAAGATTTAATCACAGGTATTTTTAGTATAAGTCATGGACAGGTCATGGGCCGTGAATTTTTGTTTATTACCAGTGACCTGTCCATGACTTATACTAAAAATACCGGTGACCAAATCGTAGCCTTAATCATAGTCATTATCTGACCTCCACAGGAAAGGATAATACTATAGATTATATGGGTACCAATGTGAATGAGCTAAAATGAAAGAGAATGTGTACAGAAAAGTATGAATGGATCATATAATGGTCCCTGCTTTTATAGAGAGGACATAAGGCAACTTCATTCAGCACTAGTATATAAACTAAAACTGACATCTGAAGTTTTAGAAAGTGGTCTAATCTCCTCTGGAATCCCTAGTGTTTAATCTGTCAATTACCACACACAGATTTTGTATTTACTGCCAAGTATTAATTCTCTACTCTTTCAAGCATAAAAATCATCAGGATTGGACAATATAGTTATGGAAATATACTTTTTATGAGCTCTTGTTTTCACACAGAATTCCTACCTGTTTTAGTTTATAAAGAAACAACCTATCCCCATTGACTGAAACCTTACACACAGAATATTATCTGTGTGTCACAGAGAAAGTACCTTGGGCATGAAAAATATATCTGCTCTGGATTTAAACTTTATAGTTTGGGGCTGTTTGGATCCAAACCTCTCGTAGAAGCAGAGTAAGTGCTACCTTTCAGAACCAGCTGGAAGTTCCGTGCTATAAATGTCAGAGAGCTACTGAGAGAGTATTTTCTGTGAATGTGTTTTAACTCTGAAACTTACTCCCCACCAGAGCCTAGATTTCTTAGTCTCCCAGGCACACTGCCTATCTCTTCAGGCCCTGGGGGATGGGAGTGGAATTTATATTTATCATTGGGAGCACTGGGGGAAAAGTTACTTAGTTGCCTTTGCTGGAATTAATATTCTTATTGTTCATTATGGTGGATAAGGTAGGAGACTGTTCATTTAATTATTGCCAGGGCACTCAGAGAACACAGGATGGGCACCTGTTAATTGAAATGACATCTATCGATGTATGAGAGAGATAAGGCCCTACTTCATTCGCGATATTGTGGAAATTGCAGATCTCACAATATTAGGCTTCCACCGCAACTTTTATTTTAATTATCTTATTTTGCACAGTCCACAATTTTGCATACATTGTGAGTAAGCAATTAGAACTGCACTAACATTCAACGACTGTAAAAGGCTAAAGTGATTGGACTAGATTTCTACAGCAGTTGTGTTAAGACTTTTAGTATTCTGAATTTTATATTGTATCAGTCACTTTTTTTTTTAATGAATGTAATATAGTTGCAGAAAAATCTCTGGTAATCAAAGAAATTAGCAGGCATAATGTAATATTTGAGTGTTTATATCATTCCAGCAAATTTTCATTAAATAGGTCTGCTCTGGCTTTTCCAAATTACCGCTATTAATAAAGGTCCATTATTACTTTTTCGCGATTTTCCATGTCTTATCTGCAACTCGGGTGCAATTATTTGACAATCATCCCATGATTCAAGTAATGCCTTATTGATAGAATAATGAAAACAGATTCTTACCTGTCACATTGTGGAGTGCAATCCAAACCAGTGAGGGGTTGTCTCACCTCCTTACTTGAGCCGGCACCTAATTGCTTGAGCCTAATTGCTTGAGCCGTGGCACCTCTTTCATTACAAATGAAGCACTGGCTGGTTTACATTAAAAGTAAAACAAGTTTATTAACAAAAGAAGATAGGATTTTAAAGTGAATTCAGGGATGATTTAGTTGGGGTTGGTCCTGCTTTGAGCAGGGGGTTGGACTAGATGACCTCCTGAGGTCCCTTCCAGCTCTGATATTCTATGATTCTATGATGAAAGATAGAGTTAGAAATGGTTACAAGCAAACCATTCCTCTGGTCAGGAACTTCCACAAAGTCCAAAGTGCTTGGTTCCTTTGTCTCCTTGGTGAAAGATAGCTTGGGATTCTTTGCCCCTCTCCTTATAGTTCAGCAAACCTTTGAAATGGATTCTTCTGACACTTATCCCCCAAAGTAAAGTTCGTTCAAGCTGTGAGGAAGGCCACACAGAGCCTCCTGGTGAAGGAAATTTCATTCAGTATTCTTCCCCTGCTGGTGTTTACTAATATGCAAGTTGATCTGTTTCCTGCAATCTCCTCCCTCTGCTGTCTTGATGGTTCTGAGTACCTTCTATGTATTTGCACTCCAATTGTCTCTTAACCTATCTTGGAAATACCTTCCAGGTGGCCACATTCCTTTGTCTAGGGAGGCCTAACTTTAGCTCTGCCTGGCAGACGCACTTGGATAACAATTTCCAATATGTTTGGAATTTTGAAATTTGCCCTCCATACATACACCATATAATCACATTAAGGATCAGCATGTTACTAGCTTTCTACTGATATTTTACTTAACACCGCTAGGTTCAGGTTACGACATTAGTGCATTTGGGGTACATTCAACTGGTCAGGCCAGCTGAAATTTACTACCAGATACCAATGAGCCCCTTGGCCTCTTGCACTGGGATGCTGTTGGGTCCCACTCCCTACTTCACTTTCTGTTATAGAGCTATTAAATCTGTTACATCCTCCAGGAAGGGTGGCACAGTAACACAGCTGCTCTGACAGTCATTAGTAAATAACCTCCCACAAGCTCCGTTTCCAACAAACAATAGCTATAGAGTGATCAGGATTTTATTTTTGCATCTTTGCCATGTGCGGGGATGTGCCAGAGGTAATCAGCAGGAGTCTCTTGGTAGGATCCTGTCCCCAAACTGAAAGCAGAATCAGGAAAGTCTCTGACTCTAGTGGTTAAATCCCTCTCTGGTACTGGTAAAGCATCCCTGCCAGAGAGGATTTTTAATCCTAGTTCTTCTGCAGAGAAAAACCATTTGAAATCCATCAAGTGCCAGCTATTTTGAAGCCATTTTTGCAGGGAAGGATCCTCCCAGAACCCCATTCTCTCATATTCTAGGAAACAAATTATATACATCAATGAACTCAAAATAGATTTCAGAAACAAAAGCAGAAACATTGCCAGCAAAGTGCATTTAAATACACTTGTTTGCCTAGTGGTGTTGCCTCCCTCCTGATTATGAGAAAGCATTCTGTTTAAATGGGAAAACAAATGAATAGATTCTCCAGCTTCTCACTCCCCCTCTCTGCAGCACATGGGGTTTCAATCACAGGGTAAAGCAGGACATTTTTTGTAGGAGCCCCTTGTTGAACTATTGGCAGCACATCACTGACCACGTGACCAAGTAGCTACAGAACTGGAATAATCTCCATTTCCATCCACATACCACATACTCTGGTTTCCCATCTTACAGGGCAATTTCCTTAGGTGTTCTACTGGGTTAGCCACCACTTATTTCTAATATATTTGATGAATTTATTTTAGTTTTTATAGCTTTATCTTTTAGAGTCCATATAAACTTGTATGATTCCCAATGAAACCCCAAATTCTTCTCCAGCTTCTATTTTCAGGGAAAGGGCAACTTGGATTCCTCCTTCATCTAAACAGATTTGTCCAGACTGTTTTTGACCCAACTGCTCCCAAGTGATGGTTGATTGCTTGGCCAACCAAGACATTAAGCTCAGCTACCAAATATTTTCTTTTGAATAAGAATGTCCTAGCAGTGTAGTCAATTCTTAATAGATGAATAGATAATTATAATTATTATTAATGTCAGGTCCTGTGTAGTGCTTTTCATAAGTAGATCTCTTTTACAAAGATAGGATCATTAATCCCATTTTACAGATAGGGAAACTGAGGCACGGAGTGATGAAGTGATTTGTCCAAATTCACCCAGCAGGCTAGTAGCAGAGCCACAAATAGAACCCAGATCTTCTGAGTTCCTGTCTAATACTCTATCCATTATACCATACTGCCTATAAGGCCAACTGAATATCATCTCTGGCAGAGTGTTTGTGTTAATCAAACCAAGGGTGATACATTTATAAAACAGTTCCATTCAAGTAAGAAGAGAGCGTCAAGGGTAGGTGTTTGTTTAAGTGGCCTGTCTGATGGAAGGCCAAAATAAACTCCTTGACATGAAGGTCACACAATCATATACTTAACTCACAACTCTGGGTTTAACTCATTACATGAAGGTTACTTGCTAAAGGAAACCATCGTATACTTCTTTGCACAACGTTACTAACACTGGAGGATTCATGTCATGTTGCAGCAGTGAATTATTTTTATACTGTCACTGAAATATTTAGAATGTTAGCATGGCAATAATTTAACTGTCCAGTGTTCATCCAATTATAAATAGCAATCTTGAACAGGACAGCTTGCTAATTGGGTGTTAGTACAGAACTTCAGTATCACGTCGAGACATGCTTTCCCCTTTTAGTATGCCAATGGACAGTGTACAAAGTGCTGTATTAATATGAAAGAATCACTGTTAGGTACTAAAACTGCTGGGCAGTGGGTGTTGAACTTAAAAATGAATGCAATTTAAATGAAATATCATTGTAAAATAATTTCATTAGGCTGCAATCCTTATTAAAGTTATGAGCGTGGCAAATGCTTTATTGAAAGGGTTTAAACCAGGCTAATTCTGAACGCCCTGCATTTTTCTAATCAAGTTAAAGAAAAAAAAACTATTCTTTAACTTTGCTCTGAATATATTCTAAGATTATCTGTATATATATCTAATAGACTTGCACAAATTCAAATTAATGTTGTATATAACCAGTGTATCTTAGTCTGGACTAGCAAAGATAAATAACAATGCAGCATTTTAAAGCTGTTCCAGGAGTTAGTTACAAAACTTCAAGGAGAAGTCAAGTAGCTAGTACTCCTTAAAGTGCACGATCTAGATATAGCCTGACTGTGGACAGACACTTGCAGTGTTATTGTTATTGACAAAATTTCCACAACAGAGACACAAACTAATAAACCAAAAGAATCAATTATCTTTCTCTGTAACGTATTTTATCTTCCTTGTCCTCTGCTTCCCCAAGCACAGGCCCTTTAAGTAATTTCTTCAGAGGAAGTGCCAGGCACTGGCCGACCATCCATAGAAGGGAGAATTCCTGTATAATCAGCCTTCTGAAGTCTTCTAGAGCCCAAGACTGACTCAGAGGCTTACAGCCTTACCTTATGGTCTGTACATAAAGTTTACAGCGAGCTCTGAATTGGACCTACCTGTGTACCCAAGTGTCTGCTCTCAACCATTCTTCTGCTGTAATGCCTCTACCTTGGATAACGTGTGCTTATCGCTGCATCCTACACTGTCAGTGTGTGTAATTATGTCTCCATGGCTCTGGCAAGAAAGACTTTTACCTACGCCTTTATTTCAAGTGGCAGGGCTTGTGCTTTGGGAATGCAGGTCCTATGTTCAGTTGCAGACCAATACCATAGTGCCTGCATCCATATGCAGCTACAGTGCATTATACCAAAGTTACAGCAGCGCCTTAAAAATTGAAGCACTGAGACAACAGCCCTAATATCATTATGATATTCAGTTGTCATATCTGCTCTGCATACATAGTCACACAGCAATTACTATGTTGCCAAACTCTTGTCACAGCATGCACTGGTTTCCTGGATATTCTCTTTAGTTATTCCCAAGTCCTGGTAAAAATTCAAGAGAGATCCTCAGAAAATGCCACTTACAAATCTCATCCCATCCCATCTCTGCATATCAGCAAGTTTTATCTCAGTGCTGGGCCACAAGGTTCTTCTCACTATTTCTATCAATATGCTTGAACTATATAAATGAACTGTTTGTTATAGTGAAATATGGAGATATTTCAGATCTCAACCCATCTCTCAGAGAATAAAACAAATTATGTAAACAAACTCACTCACCTCATTCACTGGCAATTGATCTGACAAATTAATGTGAAACTGGACAATATGAAACAGAAAGCAAAGTCCCCCAGATGGATTTCAGATTTGATCACAACCATTCAGCCAGCCATATGCAGTAAAATAGTGATTAACTAACATTTGAAGCGGAAATAAAGTTGAGCAAAACACAGCATGATTTCTAGCATAGACAGGCCTGGGCAAGGTGCAGAGTATGACAGTATTTCCAATTTTTTTTGGTCAGACTCATTAATGCTGAACAACCAAGCAGCACTGTTTGATTTGAGCCTTTATGGTGCACTACCAGGTTTACTCTTAATGGAACTCTTACTGGAAAATTACCTTTTGGGAAAATTACAAAGTGAGCTTTACAGGAAAAGCCTGAAGAGAAAGGATCAGTAATCAGAGGTCCCAAATTCTTGAGTCACCTGGCTAATGTAATGATTAAGAGGTGAGTTAGTGATGTAAGCACCAAGTTTGAAATACCTAGACTTCTTGGAATTCTGGGTTCAAATCTCATTAGGATTGGTGTCCTAGGTAGATAAATTGAACTTCATGCAATTTACTAATAAGAACCTTAAAACCGAATGAATGAAACCTTAAAAAAAAAGTACAAAAATAAATAAAAACCCAAAACACAAACAAAAATAAAGGTAGCAAATCATGACTGCCAAGTTTCACACAGCTCTATGCCAGTCCTATTCAGACTTATGTATAAAAGAATTAACTAAACAATTGATCATCTGCCTGGCAATAGCTAAGTATGTTATTGTGCTTTTTAAAAAACAAGAGCAAAAAAGTCAGCATTAGCTTTATTCCAAAGCCATATAGTGGAATACAAAGAGAACAATTACAGAACTACTGGATGGAAAGCAATCATGGTATTTTAGTTAAAGAAGCTGAGATTAAGTAGTATAATGTACTCATCTGTTGTCTGTCATAATGAAGGCAGTAATTTGTTCCAATACCATTTAAATAACTCAAATCATTTAGCATGCATAGTAAACTTCACAATGACACACAAAACATTTAAAAAGCTATAATTTGTTAGAAATCAGAGGACAGGGATAAAATGGCAACAATAGGGTAAGGTTAAAGCAATATAATTTCACTTTTAGGATTTCTATGAGCAGTCTACAGGGGTAAGGAGAGAATGCCACTCTCTTGGAAATGAGTCTACATGGATTACTGCAAAATGTAATAAGCATTAAGAATTATTCTTTATATGGAGCAAATACAGTTTTTCTACTTGAAACTGGATGAAGGTTATTTAGAACCTAAAAGCTGGTGATCTCTAGAAAATTCTTTTGAGAATTGTAAAGGCTGCTCTAGAGCGGAGATGGAGGCTGAGAGCCCATTAATGCAGACTGGCACACCAGAGGAGTGTCATTATGGGATTATATCAGCTAAGGCTACACTAATCAGTTATGTGTACACTATTTCTTCTGACAAACGCGAATCAAGCACAGATCAACCTTCAGCAGGGTTTGATTCTCCATATATTCTTTATCATGAGAAAAACAAGTTTCACTTACCATGTGTTCTGGGAGTAGGCCCCATTTTCTTCAGCTTTCAAATATTTTATACCTTTTTGGTACTGTGAAACATTTAAATGAATTCCCCTTTAATAAATATTCCTTTCATAAAGAACACATGGTGCATTCACGAGAGGGGAAGAGAGAGAGAGAGAGAGAGAGATTCCCTTTTAACCAGAGACTTGGATTCTGAAGCAAACTTAGGGGCAGCACTTCCTGACCCAGTGCAGAGCCAATGGACCAAAACACTGCAAAGGGGATGCAGGAGGGCAGCTGCTGATATTCTAACTTCCATGCACAAAAAGTAGTTGGGATGGGCTGTATCATAGCTCCTCAGCCACCACCAGACTAGGGCCCTGATACTGCAAACACTTATGCACATGCTTACTTTACGACTGTGAGGAGTCTAATTGAATTCAATGGGACTACTTGTGGTAGTAAAGTTTCCATCTTTTCAAACACTGCAGAGTTCCCCACACGACACAAATGGAAATCAGTCTAATCTATGGCATAAAGACCCCATCCTGCTTTCACTGGAGTCCATGGTAAGACTCCCATGTGATTTTCAGGATTATATTCCAATGCAGAATTGCACAATCCAATAGGAAGGGAAGACGAGATAAGGAGCCAGAGATTATTTAAAACAGTAAATATTTATAATGTATATACACCTCTACCCCGAAATAACGCTGTCCTCGGGAGCCAAAAAATCTTACCGCGTTATAGGTGAAAACGCGTTATATCGAACTTGCTTTGATCCACCGGAGTGCGCAGCCCCCCCCCTCCCCCGAGCACTGCTTTACCGCGTTATATCCGAATTCATGTTATATCGGGTCGCGTTATATCGGGGTAGAGATGTATATGCAGCTAAATTTTATATTATTTGGGAAAAAAACAAAGAGAAAGGTAAACCTTTTTTGGGTTTTAAGTCAAAGATGTTTGAAAGTTTCCCAATATGAAAACTCCCTTTTTAAATCAACCCCGATAAAGAAATATATGTCCAGATGCAAGAGATAAAACTCCAATAGAAAACTGATCTCCCAAAATAGATCTGTTAAATAAATATATTTTCCATTTAGTAAACACCTAAATCTCTCATAATGCTTCTAAACAAATGTATGTTAAAGGTGTACAACTTACTGGTAAAATGAAACACTGGTGTCAAGCTGATCCATTTCATAAGTTACTATCTGAGTGACCTACCATTCCACTGACTTTTCTTATGACACTCTCTTACTCAGTAAAATGAGTAGAGCAGAGTAAATATTGCAAAAAAAATTGTTAGTGAATGATTGTTCACATTCAAAAGTGAATTTCCATTTCACTGTATTCACAACCCTTTTGGTGTTTGCCTTCCATGAACATTAGCAAGCTAGAGCTATAGTAATGCTAGTAGTAGCAAAAAACTGAATTGTGTATTAGACTGCAAAATACACAACTCATAGTATATTAATTAGTTACATAAGTCTTCCAATCTGGGAAAAGAAATAATACCACATCACTTGGGAATATTCATAATGGTCAGTTAATGAACAAACTAAAATGTTTTTTTACTGGAGAAATTTGTAAAATTTCAAATCAAATAGGTATATGAATTTTGCAATCTGTTTGCAAAACAAAACTGGTGAAGTTAGTCAAATAAAATGATTCCTTTCAAATTATTTTGTCATCTCTAATAGTAAGATACTTCACTTAAAATTCATAATTTTAAAATATTGCTAGAGTTCAAACAAATTAAAAACTAATAAAAGCTAGATGTGACGAATACAAGAGAAATTGCAAACAAAGATTTTCTTAAGAATGAATTATCATATACAATAGTTCTCTTCAAATACTAACAAATGGAGTATGGTAAATCAGTACAAGAGCTATATTTTATCAAAATGTATTAAGGAAAACATGAGTCAATGTCTAGCTTATTTATTGTGTGCTATATATGATGACCCAGCGATCACCTTAAGTATACTGGAGTTGCATCACCACCATAGAGACTACAATTTACAGCACCACATATTTCTCATTGTAAAGGGTGTTCTGGACACAGTATCTAGCAGAATAAAACCCTTAAAACATACAGTACTGTAGATTTTTTAAATGTCCAATATAAAGTCACAACTTCTAACACCTCCCAAGACTGGATAGGGTGGAGCAAAGCTTTTAAATGATGATGCACTTCTAAAAATCCTCCTCGTTGTTATGTCAGTAACCAAGAGTGATTAAATTCCACCTCCAGTGTAACAATGTTGAAATGACTGGCATTTCAACTGTGATAATAGCACTTACGTGGCACTTTAGATGTTCAAAGTGCTGTATGAAATTCAATTAATCCTCAACTGCAATGTGAAGTACATTAAGCATTTATTTTTTTAATACACAAACACACACAGAGAGAGAAATTAAGAATAAAGAAGTGACTTGCACAAGTCTATGTGGCAAATTAGTGCTGAGTCAGTATTGCTGTTCGATAACCAGGATGATTTCTTTAGAGCTCTTTATAGTTTAACATGATGACTGTAGCCTTATATCTGTCCCCCACCCCTTCTAAAATATTTGTATCTTATGCAAAGTAAGCAGGAAAGGGGAACAGAAGTTATCTAGGAACCAAAACTTGTATACAAAGACTCCTACATGCTATTACAAACAGAAGTACATTATCTTCGATACTTATATGCAGAGCCGTAACTAGGGCATTTTAGCAGCTGGGGCGAGCAACCATATGTGTGCCCTCTGCTGTTTTTTTCCCTTCATTTTTCCACCCCATTTTTCCGCCCCTGCGACTTTGCACAATGGGCAGTGGCCCCACTTGCCCCACCCTGGTTGCAGCCCTGCTTATATGGCCCCCATCACTGTAATATCTGTATTTATCCTCTATACTCTGGTGAGGTAAGGCAATGCTATTGCCCGTTTTACAGATGAGAAACTGAGGTATGGAGCGGCTAAGTGACACTGGGAGTCTGTGTCAGAGCAGGCAATTAAATCTGGGTCTCCTAAATTCCAGGCTAATGCCACAAACACTAGGACATCCTTCCTCTCTAGATATTCATCATATCTACATTTCTAACATTCAAAATAATTATATAGGTCTGAAAACAAAAAGTAAATCCTACCAAAAATCTTTTGTCTTGTCTTTCAAAACTTCATTACATACCATTTTGCTGTATTCACTCCTTTTGCAAATTTCTAGTCATATTTGTAGTCCAAAACAATTGCTACTTCTACACCCTTTATTAAGTTAAAATTTTTTTTCCAATAAAGCTCACAATGCCAGTATTTGTAAGAGTCCAGTGAATACAAAGTCATTTTTAATATCGGTAAAGAGAAATCAACTAAAAGCCAATAGTCATCAGTTTGCCCTGTGAACTTTTGTTTTTGGCACTGCCAGAAGTGCTTATGAGTTCATCTAATCACGAATACAAACCAAAACACCAACTTGTACAACTCACACCTCAAAATAAAATCAAATACTGACCAGAAACTCTTCACCATCAGAGTTCACAACACACACTAATAATTAATGAATTTGAAAAAATCATAAGCTGCTCATGGTTATTCCATTAACAGGAGAGGAAAAAAAGACTAAAATTCATCAATAAAGATATTTTATTACAAAATTATTTGCTCAGCTCCAGTCAAAAACTTCTCACTGGGAGTAAGGGGAGCAGGGTGTCTCTGACAGAACGGATCTTAAGGGTAACACAATAGGAGGAAGGGATAGCTCAGTGCTTTGAGCACTGGCCTGCTAAACCTAGGGTTGTGAGTTCAATCCTTGAGGGGGCCACTTAAGGATCTGGGGCAAAATCAGTACTTGGTTCTGCTAATGAAGGCAGTGGGCTGGACTCAATGACCTTTCAGGGTCCCTTCTAGCTCTATGAGATAGGTATATCTCCAATAGCACAGGTTCGAGAGAGGGCAGACTAGAGTGTCCCCAAGTCTCCACAAGTTTGCTGATGGTTCCAGTGAACACAAAATGCTTCCCCCTATGATTCCTGAAGTAGTTTTCTGAGGCTGTGCCTCTGTCCTTGTTCCCCACTGTTCTTATGCCTGCAGACCTCCCATTGGAGTCAATTAGAATTTTGCATGAGTGAGCACTGCAGGGTCTGGCCTATTGGCATTAAACAACTCATCATTTTTAATTGGCACTTTAAGTTCCATCAGACTACAGAACACATCTCACGCTGCCTTAGTAAATGTTTGCATAGAGTAACAATTTGGTTCAGTCATGTTAATAGTCAGAAGTGATCCAAATATATACTGGTTAAATACAAGAGCTGGGCGAACTGTCTGAGGACAAAGACATCCAGATTTTTTTAAATCAGTACCTATTTTTAAAGTTAACCTTGTTGCTGTGATCCAATCCAGACCACTATATCTAATTATTCTTGCCCAGACTCATTTTCTCTAGATGGTTTGGTCCACCCCAGATAAATACTGTGTGTACTGGTAAGTTTATAAAACCATTTTCCATCACCAAATTCATCTTTAAGGAAATGTTTTTAATGTCATTATTTATCTCTTAAAGACTGTAACAGCAGGCTAATTTATCAGTACTCTGTTCTAAATAGGATATGCATGGCTGTACTTATGGGTTATCTTTAAAAGGAAATCTGCTATTAGGATTAGTTTTTATTGTTTGTTTGTTTTTCATAATACCCCTGCACCTAGCGCATCTCCCCCCAAAAAGGAACATGAAGAACAAGCATTTGATTTCATGTTTTAGAGATTTTATGCACTTAGAAGTTTATTCTTTGGACTCAGATATGCTGAAATATCAGAATTTACATAGACATCAACAGACGGTGCGCTATGTAGGGTCACATTTTCCTAAGACTCTAAACCAGTTAACATAAAAGACTTGGCTTTGTTGACTTATCCCTGGGGTGGGGAATGTGTTATTTTTTATAAATGTCAAATGCACCTGATATTATCTGTTTAATATTAACTTGCCTGACTGCCAGGAGTTAACTCAACGGAGGCTTTAAAGGGGGAAGCTACAAGAAACAAAGACAATGGCAAAGATAAGGTTCCTTGAGGAAACAATGGCTGGACTATCAATGGTGAAGAAACTACTTGTCTGTCTCCATCCAGGCTAGAATGGTACTAAAGCCTGGGATCAAAGGGGATCTAAAACCTCAAAGACCCTAGAAAATGCAGGGCCTTGGGGAGCTAGGAGAGGTCACCTAAGGTATTGTCACGAGTTAGCCCATTAGACCCTTGTATTGTAAAGTCCTTGAGACAGGAACTATGTCTCATTTTTATGTAGTATTATTATTATTTGTGATGCCTAATGCACTAGGCCTCTGGGCACTATCACAATACAAGTAATAAAACGAATTTATTGTACTAAAATTAAATCATGCTTAGAGTCAGGCTGGGCAGTGACCCAAAGGAGTACAAAAGAACATGCAGCGTCATACTAAATATATTTGTGTAAAGACAGAACAACAAGTGATAATGCTTCAGTAGCAAGTCAGATGGATTTTTTCTGTGGTGTCCTAGAGTTAAAAGGAAAATTGCAATCAGTCCCTCAGTAAAATTGAATTTGACACCTCTTTTCTATTGAGATTAGGAATTATCTTCCAAACCTGCACTTTGGAGCATCAGTGTCAACCTGTCTGGAATATAATTTAGATTTTTCAGCAACATAAGATGCCTTCTCTTCTGTAGTCATTAGTGGCTGGCATACATACACTGACAGAATTATAAATGAAGGCCCAGACAGTTTGCACCGCTCATCCAATGTTTTGCCAGTTGCTCTAAACCTCTCTGTGAAAGGGAAAAATGCACCTCTCTAACCAGGGTCTATCCATTTTTTTGATTTTTGAAATCAATGTCTACATTTCTTTTCACAGAACAAAATAATTTCAATGGAATGGCTGGAAAAGACATAGTATGGTTATAAAATTAGCACTCCTACGCAGATTTAATTCTCTCATCATATAAAAGATGAGCTAATATATATATTAGCAGGTATTTCTTGGAGAGGAATCTGAAACCAATGAGGAAAAAATGTTTCTTTTGAAATGGAAACAGATTGGGAACTCTCATTCCCTCTAGTAACCACTGGAGCTTAGACAACGGACTCAAGTGTGTGAACTGCATCCTTTTGTTTGATTTATGGAACAACACTGGGTCATGCTGTGCTGTCACATTTTAAACAGACCTCCTGTGATTAAATAAATGGGGAGCTCTGTTTCAAACTGGTGGCACAATAAGGCGCATAGTTATCTAGGAAAGATTCCTCCCAAGTGAGAACAGAAATGAAGGTCATCCTCTAGGAAGAGGGAGCATGAGGGTAGGACTTACTTTAATGTGATGTAACATTTTGATTGTTTCTCATGTAATGTGGCAGTCAGGGCCACAGATAAGAAAATATAAAAGGGGCTTAGAGACCAGAAACCCAAGGAATTGGTGCCATTGATGGTGAAAACTGGTGCAACGTAGGGCATGGATGAAAAAAGCAAAATACTTTTAAAATAAGATCACATCGGGCGCGGCAGGTATTCAAGAAAGATGAGATATTCTATATGAGTTTCAAGAAAGGGATTCACTGTACTGGGTTATTTACAATTTTTGCCAAGGAACACACGTTTAACCAGTAATGAGGGAAGAAGCAACATCTGGGTACAACACAAAATTATTTAGGTAAGTCAAGACAAGATGGTGAGAAACTTCAGAGATACTTCTCCAAACTAAGTGAATGCACAATATGATGGCAGATGAACCTGAGGGTATGTCTACATTTTGTAGCTGTGGGTGCAAGCTGCCCTGAGTACGTACCCATCCAAGATGCTATGTATATACTCAGGGTGGCTAGCCCTTCCCACCATTGCAACTACACCTTATTTTTAGCACACCAACTGGATCAAAACCTAGCATGAACATGTCTGTTCAAGCTGGGAATTACATCCCCAACTCAAAGTGTTGACATACCCTGATTGTTGAGGTGTGGAAGGTGTCTAAGGAAGGAATAATTTGCACTCTCAGACACATTGCTGGGCTCCAAATTAACTGTTAACTAGCCAAAAGAACTGAGTATCAGAGTGGCAAAATGGAGCAGTGATTAAAAAAAAAATCAAACAAAATGTTAGGGAGGATAAAGAATGGGCTGAGAGAAATAATACTGAGAGTATTATACCGCCATTATAGGTATCATTTTTTCTGTGGTGTCAATGGCACACTCTTACTTTGAATATTGCATTCGGTTCTGGTCAGCCCCTTTCAAAATAGCTAGAGAAGTAACAGAAGGGGTCCAGAGATGGGTAACAAAAGTGACTGGAGTCATGGAAAGACTTCCATATGAAGAGAGATTGAAAAGATTAGACAAGTTGGTTTATAGAGGAGACACAAGAGTCATCATGATAGAGGTATACAACACAATGAATGGTATGAAGAAGCTAAATTGGACACTTCTACTTACCTTCTCATTATACTAAAGCAAGGTTAATTAAAGAACAATAAAATTGAAAGGCAAAAAATTTAAAGCTAGTAAGCAAACGTCTTTTTACACAGCACAGTCAGCCAGTGGAACTCATTGCCACAGGATATCAGAGACCAGAAGCTAAATTTAAATAATTGATTATTCAATTATATTAATACTGAGAACATCCTATATTTTATGTGTTGCCAGATCTTGCAACATTATCACAAGGCGATTTTGGCCCCTGCTGCAGGCAGTTTCACAACATGAAAAGCCCAGCAGAGGCAGGGTGGGGTGAAATGGGGGGAGGAGGTGGAGACAAAAAGATCAAGAGGGATCCCCTCCAGCATGTTCCATAGACTAGGGGAAGGGGCAGTAAACTACATACCCACAAACCATGAGTTCTAGTCCTAGCTCTTCTTTAATACAAAGTACACCTCACCCCCCCCCACCCCCAAAGTAATTGTTAGATACTACATTGCAAAACATTGTCTTTAGATGTGAATTTGGATATTGTATTAATATTTGTTTTATTGTTGCATTTTTAGGGTTTGTATTTTGGTTAATGGGAGCTGTCCCTTTAAGCACAGAATATGACAGACTAATAGCAACCTGTGGGAGATTTTGCCTGTTTCCAGGGAGTAGAAGAAACTGCTTGTGAGAGCTCCAAAAGGTCAGAACTTGATTTAATAAGTGCATCTTTCCCGAAAGCAAGCTTCATTCTCAAAAGGGTACCATTAGCACTTATGGGGGACTAGATACCTCAGGGTGACATTAATGAGCTGTAGAGCCTATCCCCTGTAGGTTATCAATTTGAATCCAACCCAGATCAGCACAGATTAAAAATTGATCTAATAGAAATTTGGTAGCCTCTTTAGGAGATGAGTTTGGAGAGTCCTAATTCCACCATGTCACAAACTCACCACTATGCAGACTGTAAGCTATTCATGGCCTGGACTGCCGTGCGATTAGAAGAGCCCAGCGGGACGCGCTGTGCATCCGGGAGGCTTTGAAAGCTAGGTTCCTCAGTGAGCAGGGTAACCTGTGACTATTAAGTTTGTTTAAAGAGAAGCTGAACCTGCCCCCGTTTCTTTACCCACTTAATGTTGACTATCCTCTCCAGCTACATACCCTGTTCACCCCGTTCCCCCCCCCCTTCCAACACACGTTTAAAAATGAAATAAAATAAATGGAAAAATAAAATAAATGAACACCGTTTTCTTTGTTACGGATTTCGCGGTAAAGTGTTGAAACTGGGATGCAGACTGTGGTGGGGAGCGGGCGTAGTGATGGAAAGGACGCTTCTAAACTCGAGGAATGACTGGCTCGTGCTCCTAGAGCGGTCCGCTGTGGTGGACTGGTTGTTTCAATGGAGCCTACCACCCCTCCTTTTCGGGACTCTGTGTGTGGGGGCTATGTGACTTTGTGGCGGAGGAGGATGGTTACAGATCCCCTGCTGCGTGGCTCTGTGAGCCAGGAAAAGGACCGCTGCATAAGATCTGTAACCGCCCTCCCCCGCCACAAAGTCACATGGCCCCCACACACACAGAACATGAAAACCACCTCCCAGACTGACCAGGGTGCCTAGTGACTGCAATGTGTGTGTGACCTTCTGCTGAACCTGCCCCCGTGTCTGTACCCTGGTAAAGGTGACTGTCCTCTCCAATTACCAACCCCCTTCCCCCCCTTCAAACACACTCTCCCCTAAAAGAACATGATGGAAACAGTAATTAACAGAAACATATCTTTTATTAGCAACTACACAGTTAGAGGATGAAACTGGGACGGGGACTTGGGTGAGGCGGGAAGGAAAGGACTTATCAAATTTTTGGGAATGAGAGCCTTCTGGTACTTGAGCAGTCTGCAGGGGTGGAGTGACAGTTTTCACGGCCCCTGCCGCCCCTCCTTCTTGGGACTTTGGGTGAGGGGGGGGATGGGATTTTGTGGCGGGGGAGGGCGGTTAGAGATAGACTGCAGCAGGGCTCTGTCCTCCTGCCTCCGGTCCTGCAGAACATCCACAAGGCGCTGGAGAGTGTCCGTTTGCTCCCTCATTAGTCCAAGCAGCGTTTGAGTCGCCTGCTGGTCTTCCTGCCGCCACCTCTCCTCCCGTTCGCTGTGTGCTCGCTGGTATTGCGACATGTTCTCCATCCACTGGGTCTGCTGGGCCGCCTCGGCTCGGGAGCAGCCCATAAGTTCTGAGAACATGTCATCCTGAGGAAGCGGCTGTCGACAATATCCCATCCTCAGAGTCCACGGTCAGTGGTGGGGTAGTGGTGGCGGCCGCACCTAGAATGAAATGCAGTGCCTCGTAGAAACGGCATGTCTGGGGCTGGGATCCGGAGCATCCGTTTGACTCTTTGGTCTTTTGGTACGCTTGTCTCAGCTTCTTGATTTTCACGCGGCACTGCGTTGCATCCCTCCTGTATCCTCTCTCTGTCATGGCTTTTGAGATCTTCTCGTAGAGCTTTGCATTCCGTCTTTTCGATTGCAGCTTCGAAAGCATGGACTCATCGCCCCACACAGCGATCAGATCCAAGACTTCCCGATCAGTCCATGCAGGGGCCCTCTTTCTATTCTGAGATTGCATGGTCACCTCTGCTGGAGAACTCTGCATCGTTTCCAGTGCTGCTGAGCTCGCCATGATGTCCAAACAGGAAATGAAATTCAAACTGCCCAGACAGGAAAAGGAATTCAAATTTTCCCGGGGCTTTTCCTGTGTGGCTGGTCAGAGCATCCGAGCTCGGACTGCTGTCCAGAGCGTCAACAGAGTGGTGCACTGTGGGATAGCTCCCCGAGCTATTAGCGTCAATTTCCATCCACACCTACCCTAATTCGACATGGTCATGTCGAATTTAGCGCTACTCCCCTCGTTGGGGAGGAGTACAGAAATCGAATTTAAGAGACCTCTATGTCGAACTAAATAGCTTCGTTGTGTGGACGGGTGCAGGGTTAATTCGACTTAATGCTGCTAAATTCGACATAATCTCCTAGTGTAGACCAGGCCTTACTATGTGTTTGTATGGTGAGAACTCTGCAGTGAAGCCAAATTTGCCTTGCTATAAATTTGAGAGAGTTAGCAACATTAAATCACACACAGATCAGGAATTGGGCAGGGGAGGGCCTCAAAAAAAAAAATCACAACAGACCAAAGAACAGGAAATAATCTTACAATCTCATTATCTTTAAGGTCTGATTTAAGAATTTGAACTTCGGGCTTGTCAACACTATACGTGATGTGATTCTAAGGACATCAGAAACCACTAACTGACAGGGCTAGAAAGACATTTCCCTTATGGTGGGCAGGTTATTCCATTATTTATAAAAGAGATTCTTTGTTATACTCTCCTCTTAAGTATTTGGTACTGGCCACTATTTCAGACAAGATGCTGGCTGGACTAGATGTCCCACTTGTCAAATCCTACTATATGTTTCTAGTTACATCCTAAAAAGATCAGGCTTCATACATGATGGAATTAAAAGAGAACACGTCTAAACATAGTTTAGTTTGGGTAGCTCAGCCATATTCCAGGGACATAAAATTAAGCCATACTTATGATCAATATTCAAATTTTACACTTGTACATGCAGATGATCTACTGTCATTTACACAGTTCTTATCCAAGTATGTTCAGCCTTCTAGACCAAAACTGTTGGAAATCAACCATTCTTATTGAAAAGGTAGAGCGGTTAAAAGTTGCAATTTTAAAATGTACTTGTATTACCCAATCTGAAACAAATACAGTATGAGTGGGAGCACTAGATTCTCCATCACAGCTTTGAAGATGTGCTAGAGACCTTACACACTTATTTTATTAAATAAAAAAAGAGGCCCAGCTAATTTCTTCTTAATATTTCTTTTAAAATCCCAAGAGCGCCCTCTTGTGTGAAAAAATGCTCCATATAATATTGTATGCAATAATGAAGCATGCAAAGGTGCGGTGTTTCACTGTATAAAGTTTATAACAACATAGCTGCATTCTTCCATATGACCTCTGACGCCGCAACTTTGTCTGCTTCTGACATTTTGTTTTTTCCCTCCTGTTCTATTTCACTGGACTTTTAATCAGCACAGAGATGTGTGAATGAACACTGGGAAAGTCTAAGGCAAGTTAACATAAGAGAAACTACTCTGATGAAGAATTGTACTGTCATAAGAAAAATAAGAAACAATGTTCACTATCCCTGTAGAGCTCTGTGGGGATCATCCTCCATGCAGCCTGAAGTACTGACATATACCCAATTCTAATAAAAAAAAAAAAAAAAAGAAACCAACCAACACTTTTAAGCTATTAGAAAATATTTTGAAGCCCAGAACTAAACTGAAAAGTGTCCTGACTCTATGCTGTCCACCTCCAAATCAGTTTGTAGTGGGAAATTTCCAGATAATAATGGCCTATTTACTCTGGAATGTCAGGAGAGCATCATTTGGCAGAGAGAAAAATGAAAAGTGAAAGAAATCAGAGATGCTCACCCCGAGGTAATGAATTGAGTAGTGCCACAAATTTCAAATCTGCAGGTGCTCATTAAAAGCCACAAATGTTACCAGTTAGAGTGAAGCCAGATTTATGGAAGGAAATGCACATGTTGCTTGTTAAGACTGCCATAATTATCAGAATAAGTAAAGCAGAGTCAGCTACCAGGGGAGGGAAAATAATAATAAAAGAAGACTACCAGAGCAAGAACTTATCTGAGGTTGGAAGATGAAAAAAAGGAGGGAGTTGCTGGTTGAATCCAGACAGGACATTAAACCCACACCAATAAACAGAGTGTTATTTATTGTTTTAATTGTGTGCCTGCCTGGAGCTTTCCTTCCTCTAGCAATTAAGCTGAATGCCCTTGACAGTTTGTCTTCTGCAGTGGCACACACACTGAAACTAGTCATTGGCTTCAGTCCTTTGTGGTCCCCATAGTGTTTTAATTTTCTAAATCCAAGATTTATGGAAATGGTGACATTCATCTCTAGCCGCTAAAATGATAGCACGTTGTTGGTTATAAATACAGCCTCACCATTTGTTACATTTTTAGCTAAAAGGTGGACAAAGAGGGCTTAGCCTTCTTCTCATCATTATGCTGCACAGGATGGGTTGTGAATTTTATGAGTGTTATCTCGCTGCTTACATCTTTAAAAGCTATCTGGCCACAGACATGCTTTCCCTCCCATTTCTTAAACAACAGGGGTAGTAATTAGCAACTGTTAACAGCCTGACTCTCAAATGTGAAGGGAGAAAGGACTTTACATTGAAAAGACAAAAGAACTAGGAACCCAGTTCAACTTTTAAATCCTCAAAATGAGAGCCCTGAGTAATAAATGTCATATGAGAGGAGATTTTCCGATAATGGTTCAATTATTCTACAGCTTTCACTCCGCTTTCTTAAGCTTAAATATATATAATTTTGTCAGAGCCCACCCAAAAATATATGTAAGTGAAGATTTAATTTCTGAGAGAATCTTTGTAGATAAAGAGACCAAAAAAATGGCCGGGTGGAAACACTTCAAGCTGAAATGTAGGATCCCTGAACAGAGTGGATCATAAGAAAAAATCTCCAACACTATCCAGTCTTGTCATCCAAAGCAAAGGTCCTGCCATAATGATCTAGAACCTAAGGTTTGAAATATAGTTATTTCCCCAGAAAAGCAAGGAAGAGGAAAACAGCCAACATATCTTGTCTTCTAGCTAAAGCAAGTTAGCTTTCATTTAGTATACCAAGCAGTTTCAAATCACGCCATTTGGCTATATATCTACCTAGTGTTCCAAGCACCTTCAGGAGTGAAATGAAAAAGTGCAGAATTATATATTAACCCAAACCAAACATCTTTACAGAGGAAGATGGCACGTTAGGCACTGGAAAGTTAACTAAGATTAGAATAAACTGCAAATCTGTGCTCATTCTACTATAACAATATTTGTAAAAAGAGAATTAAGTCAAACCAAGGAACAAAATTATTGAGCCAACACGGACACGGACTCAGACAAGAGGGCAGCCACGAAAACAAGAGGGAAAACAACTGAAACGGAACATAAATGACTTTCCTCACAAGAACAAACGTGTGGAATAATGGCAAGCAAAAAACAAAACCAAAAACACTCCCCCACTAGGTTTTATAAAGTATATGTGATTTCCCAAGAACATGATGTGAGACTAACATGTACATTATATATCACCAAAGTGGTTTCCATGTACAGTATGTACACACAATATTTCTAATCTTCTGGTTACATTGCTATTTGTAACAGAAGACGTGTGCATAACAGTAACAGTCTAATGTATTTTAAAATGCCAGAGACATTGTGCCTTTCAAGCTATATGATGAGATTCTCTCTTACTGACAGAAATTTCCAAGCAGAACACAAGAACTAGTGTTCAATATTGTCTATAAAGTCCTTTCATAAATTCTGGCAAGAGCTAGAATATCAAGATATCATTTTTCTTTTAATGCTGAAAGGAACAAATTCTAATGGAGTTATCACAGCGAGACCACCACCACCCTCATCTCTAAATCTTGCTTCATTCTCACTGCTCTTGGCCAACTAGAGACAACTTTAGGGTTACCATATTTCAGCAAGCAAAAAAGAGGACGGGAGGAACCCCGCCCTAGCCCCGCCCCTCCCACTTCCCGCCCCCCCAGAACCCCCAACCCTCCCCCCGTTCCTTGTCCCCTGACTGCCCCCTCCTGGGACCCCTGCCCCTAACTGCCCTCCAGGACTCCACTCCCTATCTAAGCCTCCCTGTTCCTTGTCCCCTAACTGCCCCCTCCTAAGACCCTCCCCAACTGCTCCTCAGGACCCTACCCCCTACCTGTACCCTGACTGCCCAAAACTTTCTCCACTCCCCCCAAAAAGCCCCCCCCCCGTTTCTTGACTGGCCCCTCCAGAACCTCCCTGCCCCTTCTCCTGCCCCCTGGCCCCCTTACCCTGCTGCTCAGAACAGGGTGTTGGGCTCTGTGCCAGCCGGACACGTGGCTGCGCTCCCCAGCACAACAAAACCCGGTCCCTGGCCCTGCAGTGCTGCCGGAGCCGGGCTGCAGGGGAGAGCTGCCGGTTCAGAATGCAGGGCGGAGCTCCTCTACAGCTGCTCCGGAATCCAGCCCGGGACTTCCCTGCAGCCCTCCCAGCCGCTCGCTCTGCTCTGCCGGGGGAGGGGGGAAATCCCGGACATTTTGAGTGCTTTACAAATTCCCCCCGGACGCTATTTTTAGCACAAAAAGGAGGACATGTTCGGGTAAATCCGGACGAATGGTAACCGTAGACAACTTGAGGTCTAAGGCCACATGTCTACATTACAAAATTAAGTTGACTTAAGTTAAGTCAATGTACAGCCACCACAGTAATTTTAAATGGTGTTTCATATCCACGCTATGCTCCTTCTGTCAGCGCTGCATGCCCCCACTGGAAGCGCTTCCACCCATTTAACTGTGTGGGGCATTGTGGCTCAGAGCCCAAGCTGTCCATCCTGCTGCTCCGGGGCTCATGGATGGAGCCCTCTCCTTCCCCCCTCTTCCCCTCCAGCTCGGGCTGTCAGCCCCAGGACGGGAGAGCTCCAGCTGTCAGCCCCACAGGCAATGTAAATAACACAGCATCTACACAGACACCGCATCACCCTACCTCCATCCACCTACGCGCTACACCTCTCATGGAGGTGGTGTTAAATCGCTGTAGTGGGCAACTTACATCAGTGGGAGCGACATTTTAGTCTAGACACAGCGTTAGGTCAACGGAAGCTGCCTTACAGCGACCTAACTCTGTAGTGTAGACCAAGCCTTAGTATTTCTCTCTGTCCTTCCCCCATCCATACTTCATACTGATTGTCATCACCTCATCATCATATTCCCTAAAATCCTTGTTACTCTCTTTCTCTTGTAGACGGCCATGGTTATAGAAATTGGAAAGGTTCCATGGATGAATAGTCTGATATAACAAGTAATATATTTAAGATATTAAAGTATTTGATCCCAAGTGAAATTTCACTTTTTTTCCACCCTCACCCTTAGTCAGTAAGAAATTCCACTCTTCTGCAAATTGTTAATTTGCATCCAGCAGAAATTGCCCACATTATTTGCAGAGAAATTTAGCCACCTAAGTTAGTGATGTTTTATTTTGCCTTTGAGAATGTCTTCTTGTTTGTGTTTAGACTTTGAGGCAATGAAAAAAAGAAATGTAATTTTTTCTATAAATGGTATTCAGTGACTTTTTCCTAGTTCCCTCGGTGGTGGAGACTTTTTCCCTACAGCACCAAAAATGGAGGTACAGTGGGAATCATTCTCAAACCAAGCCCACCCACAGAACATTGCCAAGAGTCACATGAGTACCGCTCCAGGGATCGGGGATTGACACAGCGTACACCAAATAGCACCCATCACTTTCTCTGCAAACATTTCTAGCGGCCAGCATCACCACTGCCACACATTACCAACCAGCAGCCTGAAAATCTTTCCCCAACGCCTCAGGTCTCTTGGAGCACAATGCTCAGTGTTGTCACAGCTCATCGGCTGTCAAAGAAAATTCAATTTACACTTTTATTTATTTATTTTTTTAGCTGAGATCAAAGTTGGGTCACCTCTCAGGGAAGTAAGATTAATAATGAAGTCACCTGAATCGGTCTGTTCTGACAACACTGTAAACAAGGAGTTAAGAAAGAAATAATCTCCCCTTCATGAAAGGAGAGAATTTAAGGCTTTAATAGACTTAGATCATCCCAGCAATCAGTCCCAGCTGGCAAAATCTAGGTCAGTGAAACCAAATGGAATCCAGAGAATGAAACACTCAGTTGTTAAGGATTAAGGAAGAGCTTAAGATCAGGGTCAGAAACAAAGGTCACCAAGCTACCAAATGGAACCACGCAGCATAAACAGCTGAAAAAACCCACAAAAAACCCAAAACCCCACATTCTGTGTTTGCCTTAAAACAACAAAAGCAAGAAATTTCAGACAGCAAATATACATTTATAGGTGTTGTTCCAAGCTGTATAATGTACTACAGAGATCCAAATGTTGCCAACTCTGATGACAAAATCATGAGTCTCATTTTTTCCTTAAAGCCCCTGCTCCCGGAGTCAAGTGGATATGTGATGATTTGAGGTTCATTCTTAAAGAAAAGGTCAGTTTCTAGCCCTCATGGCTGTGGAAAAAGTTTCAAAATGTGACCCCAGAGCCCCCTAAAGGCTCAAAGAGCAGAAAACAAATAAAAAGAATACCAAATCTATTATTTTTACATAAACTCATGATTTTAAAGCCAATCTCATGATTTTCGGTGAGCCTGACTCATGATTTTTGAAAATTTGGGGTTGACCATATTGGATCACAGAGCCTTCATTAACCTTTAATGTTAATGGAATTAGGTACAGCATATTAAAAATACTATGAAATACATATTAGCAAGATAGGAAATCAGCTCTTATCATAGACAGTTCTCCTTCCCATTAATCTTTAATAGTGGCCAAAATGTTATACATAACATGTAGAGCCTAATCCACATTACATAGGCGGTTATGGTCTGCAACACCATTTTCCTTTTGGAGTTACAGGGATGCAAAACAGCGTGGATCTCCTGTATGTAAAAGGCAGATGCTGTATGACTCTATTAAGCATTCTCTTTCAGGCTTCAACCTAAGCCAACATTCCACCCAGATACTGCATATTTTAATAACCAACTGATAAAACTTTGGAAAATGGAGCTTCTAACAGGAATGCTGACAGAGCCCCAACTATAGAAGATTTGGTGAATGTTACTGGAGTCTATGCAGGGATTCCCTGCCCTGGAAAGTCAGGATGGAATGAGGTAATTAAACTAAATGTCAAAGTTAAAACATTTCCAATAAAAACATGCTAATTGGAACCTATAATGTTGCAGCAGTTTCATCGTGCTGCATATAAACAGAATGAAAGAAGAAAAGCCAATCTTAGTGCGAGTTGCCTATTAATGTACTTTTGAGACACCCAATTATATTACTAGCTTCTTTCCAGTGTCTCATTTTTTCTACCAGAACTTTAAAAAAAAATCAAAGAACATTCATGCTGCTTTCAGATTTAATATACAGTAACTTATGAACTGATCCAAACTTTCACTGGCAACCCTTTGGCCATAAAGAGCAGGGGCAGCTCTAGGCACCAGCAAAGCAAGCACGTGCTTGGGGCAGCCCATTTGCAGGGGCGGCAGGGATCCAGCATGGGAGCTGAGAACCAACAGGGGGCCCTGGGAGCTGTAGTTCCTTGGTTAGCTCCCTGCCTATAGAGCCAGCCCTGGAGCAGGGAAAGAACTACATTTCCCAGCATTCAACAGGAAAGAAGGGGAGGGAGTGAGGAAGCTGAGACCTCATGCTGCAGCCAGATGTGAATGGAGAGCTGTACTGGGCAGGGTAGGGATACCATATTTTAACATTCAAAAAATAGGACACTCCACGGGGAGGGAGGGTAGCCCCACCCTGCCCCCATCCACTCCCTCCGACTGCCCCCCACAGAAACCCCAACCCATCCAATCCGCCCTGCTCCCTGTACCCTGATCACCCCCTCCCGGGACCCCTGCCCCCCAGGACCCCACCCCCTTTCTAAGCCCCACTGGTCCTTGTCCCCTGATTGTCCCCTTCCGGGACCCCACCCCCTATCTAAGCCTCCCTTCTCCTTGTCCCCAACTGCCCCCTCCTGAGACCCTCCCCCCAAGTTCCCGCCTAGGACCCCACCCTCTACCTGTCCCCTGACAAACTCGTAGGACTCCCATGCCTATCCAACCACTGCCTGTCCCCTGAGTGCCCCCCCCCGAACCCCTGACCCATCCAACCCCCACTGCTCCCTGTCCCTTGACTGCCCCCCTGGAACTCCCTACCCCTTCTCCAACCTCCCAGCCCCCTTACCGGGCCACTCAGACCAGCGTGTCTGGCTTCGCACAGCGCCAGACACACTGCTGCATACATGCTGCCGTGCTCCGGAGCCACAGCACACACACACACACCCCCCACCCCCCCGCCAAGCACCTGCCTTCCAGATTTGAACACCTCAAAATTCAGGAGTCCTCAAGCTCAGTTTGGGTGGCTGTTACTTCATTTCTCCCAAATCAAATATACTGATCCACTGTAACTTGCTGTAGAAAAAGTAGGATAAAATTGAGCAAGAAATGCTTCCCAGTGGTTATTAGAACTGGAATTGCTATTTTCAACAGCCATTGCCTTTTGTTTGTTTGTTTAAAAGGAAGACAGTGACATTGCATTGGCAAATTCCCCATAGAGAGAAAGAGTGGAACAAAAGAATAATAAAGGAACCTCAACTTTTCCTCATTTATGTAGTACAGTCTTATAATATGCATCCAGATATCCTCCAGTCACACAAGCTGAAAATTGTTCCACTTTACTGCAGTTCTGTAACCATATGGGAACCAATCCTTTCTGTGTTCTGTGCACATCTAAAATTCCTGCTGAATGACCTGCCCTGGGAGCGAGTTACCAGTGACCCAGGGCTGCGGCGGAAGGAGGGTGCAGGTGTGGGGGGGAGACTCCAGGGCTGGGGCAGCAGGAGATGTGAGTGGGGGGCAATGGTGGGGGCGTAGGGGGGAGCCCAGGGCTGGGGCAGCAGGGGTTGCGGTTGGTGGGGGAGAGCCCAGGATTGGGGCAGCAGGGGGGTGCGAGGAGCCCAGGGCTGGAACGGGGGGCAGCCAAAATTTTTTTTTGCTTGGGGCGGCAAAAAACCTAGAGCCGGCCCTGATAAAGAGAGTGCAACAATTTATAAAAAAACGACTGGACAAGAGTGAAAATATACAAAGACTCTTGGATTGTGAGCACGGTCTATATTACCAAGATCTTTATCCTTCATGACACCTATAAACAAACAGTGAAGCCTGTTGTGCTACCTGTGCTACTGTAAGAGTATAAAGCAATATCTTGCTCACCACTTCTAATGCAGTGGAGCACAGCACCTACAGAGATCTTGAAAAAGAAATGGGGATGGGGGCTTTACTTCATAACCTCATTTTCAGCCGCATTCAGAAAAGCTTCGGAGCAGGTGAGGAAGGAGAACTGTAGGTCATTCCTTGCAAGAAAGATTAGAGCTGCTTACATGATAGAAAACATTTTGGATCTATTTGTTGTTGGCCCCACCTCTAATCTACAATCAGACGTACAATCATTTGTATTGTTTCTCTGTGCATTCAAATGGAAAGAATCAGCACATTATACGTCAGCATGAATGGACGTATATATTACTTTGCGTTATCTAGCGCCTCCTAACACAGACTCAAAATTTCTAAGAGTAATGAATTAAGCTAACACAGAGATGGCAATTTCCTGCAATATTCTTGGAAGACCTCACTGTATTAAATTTATGTATTATTGTGGGCTGTGGTTGTATATAACCTCTCTGGAGGGATATGTGGCAGATATCAGACCTGGGAGTTCAAAAGACTACATTTAAAACATGCCAGACTTTGGGGATAATAAGCATTTAGTGGATTTCCTTGGGAGAGGTTAATGCAAATTCCCCAACTCCAGTAGTGCAAAAACCCAGCCTTTCGAAGGAGGGAGAGGGTCAGTGTCTGCTGATTACCTGTTGCAGAAGGGCAAAATCAAAGGCTCTGTATTCCCGACACACTACTGCAATAATCTTTGTACAAAAATATGACTTGTTAGATATCATTTGAAAAATAGCAACTCATTGCTCAATAATGATGATGAAACACGTGTAGCAACATTATATGTAGAGTTACAAACATAAGCTGAAATTAGGTCTCAAACGTGTTACCAAACAAGTCTGGATAACCCAGTTTCTCAAAGCCAAGGAACAAGCTGATGCCTGTAGCCAGGTGTCATCAAAATTTATGGGCAATCACCTATCAAGTGGCCATTCTTTGGTAGGGAAGGGGAGCAGGAACAAAAGCAGATCTGTATCTTAGCAAACAACAGTATGAAACCTCTTTCACCATGAGACTCCAGCCTCACAGCAGGAATTAACTTTATCTAGGGGTAACCTTTAGAAAAATGCATTTCAAAAGTGGGACTTAACTGTAAAGTGAGGGGCGAAAACCCCCAAGGTGCGTCTTTCTCTTTCACCTTAAAAGACAAAAGAATCAGCCTTTGGACTTAGGAAGCAGATCCTGACCTGAAACTTGGTCAGCCCTGTTGCTGGAAGCATATGGTAAGAACTTTATCTTGAACCAAGTCTAGTTTTTTAAGTTTTAGCACTACAAAGCATTTTATCTTTATTTTTCTTGTAACCATGTCTAACTTTAATGCCTTATACTTGTACTCACTTAAAACTTCTGTCCTTGTAGTTAAATAATCTTGTTTTAGTCTTTAATCAAAACTAAGCTAGTGCTGTGAACTGTGTGGGTAGCAAACTGTTGTAACACTGATCAGACCTAAAATATCTGGACTGTCCAAGAGAGGGCTGGACAGTGCAGAACACACATTTCGGGGGGAAATCTGGGCCTAGGAGTGTGTTGGGGTCACCCTGCAAGTGATAACTAAGGCTGGTGGAAGCCAGAATGTGACTGATGTGTGGCTGGAAGGCTACAGCTATACACAGATACCCAGGATGCGACCAGCACGCTGGAAGGCTGTTAGTGGACCAAGTGGGAGCAAGATCAGCAAAGCACTGTGAGGCACCCCAAGGTGGCAGGGCAGGGGCGACACAGCCCCCCACTGGTCAGGATTGCACTCCGGAATGTCAGAGGTTAATGTAAATTCCCCAACTCCGGTTATGCAAACCCCAGCCTTTTGGAGGCAAATCCTGAGGAGAGGGTCATTGTCCGCTGATTGCCTGGTACAGAGCGGCAAGATCAAAGGCCCAAACTGTATAAAGAAATGGCTGATCAGCCCAATCTCCGAGTTCTGGATCTAAGATGAACTTGTAACCACAGAGAAAACCCAGTCACGGGTTTTGAAGGACTGAAACCTACAAGAGCCTTATGCCAGAGTTGGGGATGACCTCTGATAAGCTTTCTTGCATGTATGCAACTTCTTTTATTGTTTTAATGTTTTTTCTCTGATACTTTTACCTTAAGAATAAGTGTGCTTGTTTGGAAGAAGCTGTGTAATAACTTAGAACTGTGGGCAATACACTGGTCATAGCCCTTGGAGAGAAAGCAAAGCATGAGCCCTGGCCTGTTTGAGCAGTCTGGCTTGCTAGAGATATCACAGTGTAAGGCAGAGAACTGTGCAGCCTTAAAATCCCAAGTCAGGAGGGAGTGAGATGTGGGTCTCTGCCCAAGAGGGGTGATAGATAGGAGCAGAAGCCTAGAGAAGGTGCTCTGGGTGGACCATGGAGGGGGGAATATAGGTGCAGTTGCCCTGAAACTGTGAAATAAGCCTTACAACAGGTCTGTGTACTGGGAATATTGAGGCCCAAAAAGGGCATATCACTTGTCCATGACCACAAACGGTACTATCACCTGTGGTAGGAACATGAATAGAAGTCACATCTCCCACTTCTCATTGTATCCTCTAGCAAGATGGCCATCCTTCCTATGGTTTTGCAATTAAATATGTGCCCATATCCAACCAGGATGTTCGATATGGGCACATATTTAATTATCTCGGCATAAATTGTGTACTTCAATGCACAATTCAAAAAATGAGCCAAGGAAAACATACTGGTTAACTGAAGTCCTCACTCGTTATTTCTATTACACATTTATAAGATCCATCCCCATAGTGTCTGTTCCTCAACAACAAACCACCCCTGCCATGGCATAATGGATAGATTACAGCAAGTTGATTTCACAGCAGAACAGTTTCCTTTTTCTGATACACTTGGTACAGTCTCACCTATTGTCTGGAAACCTCAGTTACTGGAACACTTGGAAAGGGGGTCAAAAGGACACACTGAAAGGTGAAGAAAATCCATTCATATCTCTCAAAGTACAGGTGGCCATGAGTTGCTACTCATGGACACTAGATATTGATGCTTAGCTCCGCAGTTTTTATGCCCAGTAAGGAGATATCTAGATAGATTAGATACTCTCATAACTTTCATCCTTCCAGACAGAGAACTTGATGTCTGAAGTTTGTGAACACTGCTTCAACTAAAGAGCACACAGTTGTTGAGCAATGCAAAGTATTCCCTGATATTTAAGCTTAATACACTGCCTCTGCAGTGCTCACAGCATCTACTGAAGGTCTCCTAACACACACAGACACATAATACACCTCTACCCCGATATAACGCGACCCGATATAACACGAATTCAGATATAACGTGGTAAAGCAGTGCTCCGGAGGGGGCGGGCTGCACACTCAGGCGGATCAAAGCAAGTTCGATATAACACGGTTTCACCTATAACGCGGTAAGATTTTTTGGCTCCCGAGGACAGCGTTATATTGGGGTAGAGGTGTATGTGTTAAAAATCCAAAAGTAAACAAAAATAGTTCCAGTGAAAGCAAAATGATTAGTTCTTACATAGTCTTTTTCATTTTATGAGCATTGTCTAGTTAATCCCCTTTTGTGTAGTATAGAGATACTGTCCACATATTACAAATGAGGAAACTGAGGCAGTGAGGAGAAGACTTGCTGAAGGTTAAAGAGCCATTGCCAGAGCCAGGATTAGAAAGCAGGAACTACAGCCTGGTACTTGATCCATTAGCTCAGATACCACAGTGACAAGTCTCTCTAATGGCCACATTTCTGGCTTGAGAGAGATGTGGTCCCTCATCAATATCGAACTGTGATGTTATCCACATAGGATACTGAGTAATTTGGTATTGGTTTTTCATGATCACGAAAAGTTTAGCTAATTGTATTTACACACTATTATACATTATATATAATAAAAATGTATCTAGCTGCTGGACTGATATCCATCAAGGATGAGAGCTCTTTATTTATCCCAATAAGATGTACACTGTGGGCAAGCTTCCCCACACTTCCCAACCAGTGTGGCTCAGTCCAAACCTGAAGGGACTACCAGAATAACTGAGGGCAGCTTCAGTATTGTTTGTTTATTTGTATTACAGTAGCACCAGAGACCCTCCCCCATTACGATTGGGATCCCACTGTACTGGGTACTGTATACACATAAAACAGTCCCTGCCCTAAAGAGCTTAACAATTTGATCAAGGACAAGCCACGGCAGATAGACACAGAACACACACGCGTGAAGATTTTGTGAGGGTGTATATGCACCCAAACCTTAACAGGATGATCTTTAGACCAGCTGCTGAAAATTGCCTCATCACATGTTCAAGAGTCCGTTTCAAATATAACCAATCTCTACTACAGGTAAAATTTTCAAAAGCACCCGAGTCATTTTCAAAAGTGACTTCAGTGCTTTCGAAAATCCCACTAGAAGCCTAAGTGCCCAACCCTAATTGAAATCAGTGGGAGTCAGGCATTTGGCACTTACGCGTTTTTAAAATCCCACCAGGCACCTATTTGCATCCTTAGGCACCTAAATACATTTTAAAATCTGGACCTACGTGCCTAACTCACTTTTGCAAATGAGACGTAGGCACTGCAATGTTGAGTGGAGCAATGCCTAAAAACCTTTAAATATCTGGGCCACAGATGCTTTTGAACATTGTACCTTAAAGCCAACAGAATGCCATCTCCTCTATATCGTCGCTGACCCTGTAAATCCTGGCTGCGGCCCTGCTTCACAGCTTGTAACTCTGCATGGAGAGAAACATCTGGTGGCAAGCTGGATTGCGGCTCCTCTTCAGCTGCCTGAACAACAGCTTGTGCTGGGGTTGGAAAGCCACAGCAGGAGGACATCTGCCTCTAGCACTCTGCCTGGAGGGACAGAAACAAACTGCAAAGCCGGTCTGTCCAACGGTCTCTGGAATAGATTAGGCTTCTCAAGCAATGCTCTTCATTTATGAGATAAAGGGCCTGGATCCAGATTCTACTGAGAGCAATGGAAGTGTTGCCATTGACTTCAACAGGAGCAGGTCCATGAAGATGCAAAGGGGAAAAAAAAAACCTTCCCATTAAATAATCCAGTCTCTCACTAAAGAAAGTGGCTGAAAACAGGTAACTGAAAGACAGACAGCTGTTAGAGGTCACATCCTACACAGCCCAGTGAGAGCAGAACTAATGCCAGCCCACTTCCAGCCCCATCATTCCTATTAGGACGGTGGTTTAAATGATACTGATACTTGTCTACGAGAGCCTGAACTGAAGCCATTGACTCATTTTCTACAGTTGAACATTCTGATTACAACAGTGAAAAGGCCTTTGGAGCGACCCAAGTTTTTCTACCACACCCATCATCATGGTCTCTGAGTGCATTTTCTCAGTGTAAGGGAAATTCTGAATTTAACTGGTTAAACCTACACTAGATAAATACACTTCTAAGGCAAGTTTACACTACAAAATTAAGTCGACCTAAGTTATGTCGACATACAGACACTGCAGTAATTGAATCGTTTTACATGACCACACTGTGCTTTTAGTGCACGCCAGCACGGTCCACACAGGCCAGTTAATGCATGACACTCTAGTGTGCACTAGACTTTACTTGCCAGCGTGGGGCACTGTGGGACCGTTTCTGAAAGGCAGAAACGGCCCATGTAAGCAACGCACTGTCTACAACAGGGGTCGGCAACGTTCGGCACGCGGCTCGCCAGGGTAAGCACCCTGATGGGTCAGGCCAGTTTTATTTACCTGCTGGCACGGCAGGTTCGGCCAATCGCGGCCCCCACCGGCCTCGGTTCGCCGTCCCGGGCCAATGGTGGCGGCGAGAAGACACGGTCAGCACATCACTCGCCCGCGCCGCTTCTCACCGCCCCTATTGGCCTGGTACGGCGAACCGCGGCCAGTGGGGGCCGCAATCGGCCGAACCTGTCGCGTCAGCAGGTAAATAAAACTGACCCGGCTCGCCAGGGTGCTTACCCTGGCAAGCCGCGTGCCGAATGTTGCCGACCCCTGGTCTACAATGACACCACGTTGACCTAACTACCTCGACTTAAGCACAATACCTGTTGCGGAGATGGAGTTAAATCAGTATAATGGGCGAATTACATCGGTGGTAGCTACATTTTAGTATAGACACTTACAGAGTTAGTTCAACGTAAGCTGCCTTATGTCGACCTAACTCTGTAGTGTAGACCAGGCCTCAGTATCTCAAGGTGAAAGTTTCTTGGCATGGGTCAAGTTACACAGGGTCCAGAACAGGGGAGGAGAGAAACTTAGCTGAAAATCAAGTAGAAAGTAAGAATAAGAGAGGTGGAACAGTTGTAAAGGGAGCTGAGTCCTTATGGCTGGAAGACTAGTGGCAGCCACATAGGGCCTCAAGGAAGGCAGGGGGTAGGTACTGAACAGAATTCATGGTTCAGAGGCTTCTGAAATGGGATGCAATGGAACAAAACAAGGGACTGAGACAAATGCAAATAAGCAAGCATTCCAAATCAGGGTATCAAGTATCAGAGGGGTAGCCGTGTTAGTCTGAATCTGTAAAAAGCAACAGAGGGTCCTGTGGCACCTTTAAGACTAACAGAAGTATTGGGAGCATAAGCTTTCATGGGTAAGAACCTCACTTCTTCAGATGCAAGTCTTGCATCTGAAGAAGTGAGGTTCTTAGCCACGAAAGCTTATGCTCCCAAATCAGGATAATGCATGGAAAGGATGGGTGCACATGTGAGCAGTATTGCTAACAGCTGATAACACAAGCTGACAAATCTGCTAATGTATTAGGCACAAACATACTTTCATTTAGCAGCAGATATGCATGACTTCTTATGCCATTGATATTTTTCTTTCTACAAGTTAGGGATTTGATCCAAGACCTATTGCAGTCAATGGGGATCTTTCCATTGAATTTGGTGAGCTTTGGATCAGGCCATATTTATTATGGCTGATGTACAGTTGGCACCATATTATTTTTTTCACACAGAGGAAAATATTTTAGTGTTTTGGGGGTTCTTTTTGTTGTTTCAGGAGAAAAAAGTCCACGCAGGTTTTGCAAACAAACAGCTATAGAAGGGGAAAGGGAATTTTGAGCAACTGAATCTTAGGGCTTGTCTACTCAGTGTATTAGTCTGCAGTAGAAAGGTATAAATTCTAGTGCACAGGCACTAGTGTGTCACGCACTAACTGACCCACATGGACCCTGCTCTCTCTCTCTCTCACCACATACACACAACACATTGCTGTATGCACAACTACATTAACATGTACTAGAGAACTTTTAGTGCACACCAGCATGGTCCACACAGGTCAGTTAGTGCATGACACTCTAGTGTGCACTAGAATTTACACCCTTCTAGTGTGTACTAACACCGGGTAGACAAGCCCTTAGATTCAAATCCTGAAGCCAAAGTGATGGCCCTAGAAGGCTCTGTAATGCAAAAGAACAAGCTCTGGTCTGGTGTTTGGAGCAGGGCAGGAGGCAAAGAGACCAAACAACTTCAGTGTGCAGCTCTGTGGCAGTCTCCACTGCAAACCCAAGGAGGGGCTTTCTGAAGTGGGCCAGGAGAGGGGAGGAAATGTTGCAAGAGGATTACAATATTACATCTGACAACTGGCCCAACCCCTCCCCACATACTGTAGAGGCATGAACAGAACATGCCATGGAGCAGCTAAACTGCTGGTCAGTGGTCTATGGGAGACAGAATGTCTCTCCTCTGCCCCAGACACAATCCATTTACTCCAGGAAAGGATTCAGGTCCAAGTTATTGAGACTATTCTTGTAACAAATCATTTTTGTTGGTCCACTTCAGTATTGTATGGTCCAAGTCTTCAGTTAAACAAAGAAGGCAGGGACCAGGCACTCATGCAGCAGTTGTCTACTTGCAGAGATTAAAAAATGGAAAAGAAAGAAAGAGCAAACTCCTGAGGAAGGTCCTCTAGGCACGCACTAATGAGGGTAGAGTTAATACAATGCTGTGCCATTTAGGACGACAAGAACAGAGGCAAGAGCTCTAAGGCTATGTTTACACTAGGACTTTTGTCGGCAAATCTTTTCGTGCTTGGGGGTGAGAAAAAACCCCACTCCTGACTGACACAGGTTACGCTGACAGAAGCATCGTGTATCACACAATACTTATCACTGAGAGAGAGGGGATGCCCTCCCACCAATACAGCTACTACCGATCATTGGGGGTGGTTTAATTATGCCGACGGGAGAGCTCTCTCCCATCGGCATAGAGTAGCGACACAGGAGACCTTACAGTGTCGCAGCTGCATCGGTACAGCTGTGCCGCTGTCAGGTCTCTAGTGTAGACATACCTTAATATTACATTATTATTCAGCTTAAATATTTACATTGTAAAACTGTTTTGATCTTCAAATTGTGACTAGCAATTTCTTTTACTTCCCACTTGCATTTTGTAATCCATCCTAACTTCACTGTGCCTCTGCGGACATCTTATCTGTGCATGTGTGGAACAGTGACTAACCTCCTGCTCTTTGATACCCTCTCTCTCAGTGATAAGTATTGTGTGATACACGATGCTTTGGCAACTACCATCTGCTGCTGACTTATCTCTCAAGGAGACATTGTAGGAAGATGAAAGATTTCTAACATTTACTGCTTATTTCTTCTGCTACATACTCTGTGCAGCATCTTACATTTACAAACCTGAGAAAAGCTATCTGTTCTTTGAGATGCATATGCCTTTCCTGTACACAGCCCAAAAGAAAATAAATCTCAAAATATCTCCTTAAATCCATTTACCATAATTTAGTCTTTTAGTTATGACTTTCATCACATCTTTTTAGCTATAAAAATTGAGAGACCAGAAGTCACACCAAGCTGTACAATGCAAGGTTTCTGGTCCAATACCATATATCATTACCATTTGTATGAGCATCACACTCAGAGCTGAAAAAGCTTATATTTTATAAGGCCTATTAAGATCATAGTACATGCACCTACAACCTTCTACCCTCCCCTCAGTCAAAGCTCTTCTTGAACTCATGTTCTTCAACAAAAATTCAACACCCAGTAGAATTTTAGAACCTCTCTCAGACCCCAATCCTACAAATGGATCCACACACAGCTCCTTGCTCCCAAGGTGTAGAATTCCATTGGCTTCAGTGGGTGTCCATGGTGAGGTACGGGCAAAAAAATGGGGATTTTCTGGTTCAGTGATCATTACCTAGCGAGGCACTTCTTCTTGAGGGTCCTGAATTTTCTGGTTTTGTTTTTTTTTAAATGCTATTTCTGTGCCTCAGGTTCCCATTTGCTTTTCTGCCACACTTGTGCCTCCAGCCAGGCTTGAGTAATTTGGCTCTTAATTATTAGAAGCCCAGTGACTGCCACCATTAGCTTCTCCACAAGAACATGCATTTGCCTTGGCTTATTTGTCCTTTTTCTAAATTTTCCAGGAAGGAGGGAGAGAACGCTGCTGCAGTTAAAGGAGAAAGAAAAAAATAAATCGAAGAATGTCTTTCACACTCAGTCATACCACACAAAACAGGAAAAAGAACTGATCCTTAAAGAGAAAACCAACAAAAACAGTCTCTCTTAAGGTCCGTCTACACAGTGAGCGGCAGCAAGTCTCAGAGTCTGAGTTGATAGACTTGGTCTAGCACTACAGCGCTCTCTCACTGACTCAGCCGGGTACTCAATTATTCTTTGTCAAGGTCCAAATTATCTTGGTCAATGTATAGTCAAGGTCAAGACTCCAGAGAAAATAATAATGAAAAAGATGATAAAGATGAAGAAAATAAAAAGATTTCAGGGTTCATTCAAAAGCATCTGGCAGTCCAGATTTGGCCCATGGTCACCTATTGACTATGTATCCAGTCATAGCCCACTTTCCCTGCACCACGACCCACCCCCAACGCCACTTCTAGCAATGTTTATAACATTTTAAATACAAGCCTGAGAACAGTTACTTTTTAAACCCACCCTCAGTCAGTCAGTCAATTATCCACCTACACCACAACCCCTTGAGCCATTCTCACTAATGTGTGTGAATCACAAAAACAGGTTTTATTATACCATTTGAGAAAGACTGCATTACTTTATTATTTTAAAGATCGCCTACAATGAGTTCTAAAGAGCTGTGCATAAACAAGTACTTTTAGATGATGCACAGTAATTTACAAACACTATTCAAATAATTTACGAAGTGTTTATAATATCAGTCACCACTTGAAATGAATCATTTCTAAGGTAGCGCCTCTCACTGAAATGGTTTATATACATGTTCAATAAATCATTTATAATAAAATGTGCAACCCTTAGGATAAAATAAATGCAGTGAATTCATTTTTAAAGCAGTTTAATAAAGCATTCATAACAGACTGCATGAAGATGCTATCTATAGTACCATACTTACTAAACTATTTGCCATGGCAATATGCAATCTTTACGGTAAAACACTGTGTATATAGTTCTAAAGATTGTTGACAAGCCCTACTAGTTAAATAAAATCACTCATAATACAATATTTAATGAAACATTTATTCTGAATATGCAGCCCTTAAAATAAATGCCTTTTTAGGGTTGTCAAAGTGGCAGATGTCATTCTATGTTGTAAATATTTTGTAGGCTATTTGTAAATATATTAGCTCTGTGTAACCCATGAATCACTAACACAAGAAACATTGCAGTGTGTGCGCGCTAGGAGATAAAGTAGAACTGAACATTTAGGACAGAGAACCAGAACAGGAGCAACTAGCAAATATGGAGAGTCCGCTCTACAAGCTCCAAGCTTTTGGCCCTGAAGGGCACTTCTAAAATGGCTGTCTGGGTATTGGTTCTCCTTACATGTTCATGGGCACACATCTGAAACTGCCTAAAACTTGTTGGTTTCACTTTGCAGGGGTTCAAATGTTGCATTCTGTTTTGATGTGGGTTCAGGCCCCACATGTTTTCTCTGAGTTCTGGGTGAGGGATACAGTGTGGTCCAGTGGATAGGACATGGGACTGAGAGTCAGGAGACCTACACTCTATCCCTGCTCTTCCACTGACTTGCTGCATGACCATGGGCAAGTCACTCCATCTCTTTGTTCATGCTTCCCCATCTGTAATATGGAGGTAACGGCACTTACGATCCCGTTTTGTAAATAGTTTTGAGCTCTACAGATAAAAACTATCATAAATCAAAATTATGTAATGGTTAAAATCTACAAATCAAAAAACAGATAAAACCATCAGTGTCACTTTGTTTGGCACTGACAGTGTGAAAGCAAAAATTTGTACATAATATCAGTGTAAAATCATAAGTCTTCCCATGTTCATGAAATTGACTGAATCCTTCAACAAAGATGGTCTGGATTTGAGGTTGTAATTAAACCTGGTGCCAGGACAGATTTTGCATTTCTTTGCAAATATTTTGTGCAGTCCTATACACATCACTTTGCTATTTTAGTAGCCTACAGAGCAAGGATCAGCAACCTTCAGCACGCAGCCCACCGGGGTAAGCCCCCTGGCGGGCCAGCCCGGTTTGTTTACCTGCCGCGTCCGCAGGTTTGGCCAATCGCGGCTCCCACTGGCCGCGGTTCACCGCTCCAGGCCAATGGGGGGCTGCGGGAAGCGGTGCAGGCCGAGGGATGTGCTGGCTGCCGCTTCCCGCCACCAGGGCCGGCTCTAGGTTTTTTGCAGCCGCAAGCAAAAAATTTGCCATCCCAAGCTCCAAGAGTGCAACTGCCTCCTTCCCCCCAAAAAAGAATGACGCCCCTGGAATTGTGCCGCCCCAAGCACGTGCTTGCTTTGCTGGTGCCTAGAGCCGGTCCTGCCCACCGACCCCAATGGCCAGGGGCTTATCCTGGCGGGCCGCAGGCGAAAGATTATCGATCCCTGCTACAGAGGCTCTGCAGGGCCCAATTCTTCTCTCACTTACCCTGGTGGAACCACACAGGTGTTAATAAAGTTGCACCAGTCCAGTCAGGAGTTTGAGCCTTGGACTCCAGATACAAAAGAAAGACTTTAAAGCAACGAGTTAGTTATCTGTTGGATTCTAAAGGCTCTGTTTGTTGCATTATTTATACTGTTGAAATGTGCTCCAGTTTATACAAATCTCCTAGTCTATTTGTAAAGCCTCAGCAGAGTTGGGTTGACTGCTTTGAATACCAAACACTCAACTACATTTTGTGCATATCCCCAGCACCACTTTCTTTTGTTCCTATTCCAACAAGCTTTTTCACGCTCTTCTCTTGAGAACAAGTTTTACTTTCAAAAAGTAGTATTAGGGCATAAAATAGGTTCAAACTCTTTTTACAGCTAATAAAATGCTCAAAGCAAAGTGACTTCTCTAACTGGGTCCTCAGTGATCTGGTTACAGAAGGGAAAGTAGCCCTTTGTATGCCTGCTCCGGAAAGCAATTGTGAACTCATGAGGTAAGACGATCCCTATGACTTGACAATTTTGTATTGGAGTTCCCAGTCAGAGTGGAGACATTCTACTCTATGCAGGATACCTCATATTTTTTTGTAAAAGAAAAAAAATCCCCTCTGTTATGTACTCTCACGAAAAGAAGTGCTTATTCTACAAGAAATGCAATTCTCCCTTAAGGGCTACACAGACGGAGCCTCACGGAAGGCAGACTAATTAATTCCATCTGAGCAGAGCCACGGTTAACCTTGGAAGACACACACACACACACACAAAAAGAGAAGAATAAGAATTGAGAGATGAGGGTTTTTTAAAACCATTTAGGAGAAAAAAAAATCATTTTATTCAGTCAGAAAAAATGCAAGAAAATACCTGAAGAGAATTTTCCAGACAACGAAATAAGACATCACACTATTTGCACACACTACATTTATCTAGGTCAGGGGTTCTCAAACTTTTGTACTAGTGACCCCTTTCACATAGCAAGCCACTGAGTGCGACCCCCCCATATAAATTAAAAACATATTTAACACTATTATAAATGTTGGAGGCAAAGTGGGGTTTCGGATGGAGGCTCACAGCTCGTGACCCCCCATGTAATAACCTTGCAACCCCCTCAGGGGTCCCAACCCCCAGTCTGAGAACCCCTGATCTAGGTGGTTTGGATCCAATGAACTGTTCAAATAGAGCCATCAGAGAATTTGCCACTGATAACCTCACTGAGGAGGCTTACCCTTAGTATTTCTGCTCAGTAAATGATTCCACTTTGGCTCCATCTAAAAACCAATGAACTAAGGACACTAACAAATAAACTGGGATTAAGATCAGTTTGGCTGGTTTCAATTTCTTTGCTTATGGTGTTGGCAGTTTCTATAGCAGTTAACATTTAACAGAGCACAGGTTGATAAAGGAAGGGAAGAAAGCTAGACTGTTTGGGGCCAGTTCTCAATTAGTGCAAACTGGCATAGCTTTATTAAAGTTAGTGTAAATCAGTGTAGCACCATTATCTGAAGATCTGGCCCTTTATGATAAAGGGATTTTAAAAATGTTCTTCAGAGAGAAAAAAGAAGGCATCAAAATCTCTGAATACTGCAGGATAGAGTGACAAATACTTGTGCCTTGAGTGCTGTGAACCAAAAGGGGGAGGGAGAGGGATATTCTGGTTCTCCCTGCATGTTATAACAATTAAACCAATAAAGTAAAAGCAGTGCTGTTTATTTACAGCTTTTGCCAGATGGGCCACAGATCCTTTCATTTGGAAAGCCAGAACATTTTGTTGCTTTTGAATATGGAGCTCCAAAGTGCAGTAAATGAAATCGTATTCTAGTCATGTGCAGTAATCTGTTTATTGCCTGCAGTCTGTCTCAGGCTAACCCCAAAGATATTAAAAAGTATTGCGTAAGTAGCAGATGATGTTAGAAAATTAGGAACAGACAAAGAGGCAGGAAAGAAAGTATATGTGAAAAAAAGAGGATTCAAGGTACAGTATAAAATTAATAGATATATATACACACTAGATAAGCCATTTATAATACTGACGAAACCCTGGTTAAAATAGCGTACACTGGTAAATTATAGTGCATCTGGAATAAATAATACCACAACCACCAGGAGGAGTCTACACTGGAGCTGAAAGGTGTGCAAATGGATACAACAAACCCCAGAAACCACACGAGACTTGCCTGGGTTCAATCTTTGTAACAAAGAAGTAATTCTGCCCATTTCATTTGAGGATTCACAGAGCTGTGTGGGCTTGTCAGGTGAACAGGGTCAATAATCTCACTTTGGATCAAAAGCACACAACATTGTTTCCACACAGTTTGGCTGAGAATCTGGATTAACTGAGGTTTTGACTGATTTTTGCCTTAAATCTCCAGATACCAAAAGCCAAAGGTCACAGGGTAGATAGGAGAAAGGAGGTCAGATGAATCTTCTTGGATGACCACTGGAGAAAAGTACCTGTATAAAAGTAGATCTGGGGAGTACTGAAAATTCGATGATAAGATTCTGTGATTTCAATGTTAGAATGAATTCCCTTTGCCAGTGTTAGTGCTCCTCATCTTCATCTTCTGTGACTCTTTTAGACTGATTTATAAGCAGGCATTTTAGGAGAAACAGTTTACTGTACGTTCCTGTTAATGAATATAAATTAGAAATACATTTTTAGAAATCAAAGACAAACATTTACCTCACCATCCTGATGTAATTTTTTCAAAGGCATTAAATTTAATATTTGTTGCCACTGGTATCTAATCAAAGCATTCAAACATTTGCCTTTAGCCCTACCCAAGCTAGGCTTGTTGCATGTTGAACAAGGTATTACTTGTAGGTCTGTGGATTGTGTTGTATGCGATCTCGTTCCAATGAAATTAGTGTTGTCAAACGGAAGCAGCATAACCTTGTAGCGCACATTATGTGCAGACCTCCAGGGGTTAAGGTGTGTAACAGAAAGGACTGTACTGGAGTGTAGTCCTTTAAGGAACTAGAATAGGTATGGATGCCAACAGAGGCAGACAGCTGGAACTAATCATCCCTGTTCATCACACTCTGCTCTAATAAAGGCCTTATGCATCAAGCATTCCCTCATCCATCTCTTAACATTTAATAAACATCATGGAATTTGTGCAACAGTAATGAGCTACATACCCCACTGCAGCAAAGTCCCTATTGTATAATTTCATAGAACCTTATTCTCTTGGTGAGAAAGTTAATCATCCTGAATATGGACTTTAAATAAGGCCCTGGGGAAAGTCAGGGCAGTGCTATGATTCAGTGAGCTGACTCAGAGAGGTATTCTCTGTGCTCGCTGGTTATGCTCCAGAAAGGAAAACTAAGAAAAGATACCTGGACCTTATATTTAGTTTGCAACAGAACATCACATTATTTCAGATACATAAACAAGCTATCAGAGTTTTCTGGCTGAAAATAAATGTGTACAACTGGAAATGTACAGAAGGTGAAGAGCTGCACTTCACAATGGAAGACAACTGTTAAACTGTTTCATGCGCTGTAAAAATAAGATGGTGCTAAATGATAAAAACCAGCTGCCACTGAAAGTTTTAAGTGGAACACATTTCTGAGCCTTTTTCCAGCAATCACAAGCTGTAACTCTTTTCAACAGTTAGCCAATATTGCCTCACATTTTATTGTAGAAACCTTGGTAAAATATCAATTGTTCCAGAATCAAGAAGTGAACTTCACAGTAGGCTATTCATCTCCTTAACTTCAGGGGTCCCCATCAAGTTACTCTTCAGGAGTAAGGCAACCCAGTTTCAATGGTTAAAGGATACCCCCCATCCATATTTAAACAGCACATAATCCTCCAATGCCATTATCTGCTGGGCATAACACTCAGTGTTCCATTTTAGCAAGTTTAGAAAAAGACACAAGAAGTTTGATCTGCTGTGACACTTTCCAGGGTATTCTGGGTTGTAAGGCACCTTACCCCTGGAGTGCCCAGTCTCTGTTCCACCGGCCACTCACAGGATTTACAGATTCACCATTCCCAAAGAAACAGTACACCTCAGCTTACCAGTTTCACCTCAGGATCATTGTGCCACTTAACTCAAAGCACTTACATTTGTTTATAGTGAAACCAAATATAGATTTATTTAACAAAGATCAAAGATTCAAGTAGACCGGACTTAACTAGCAAGGCACTCTCCTAACATTCGATTACCCAAGTCTTTCTCCCAGTGTTTAACAGTCAGGATGGCTGTGACCCTCCATTCCTAAAACAAGCACATGGGCAGCTTATTCCCTAGGGTGAAGGATATTATGGTTTGTCTCCGTGCATTCTCCTGATAAACCAGACTAGTTAATTGATCTTAGTCAAACAGGACACTCTCCTGCTGTATGCTCCTTCCTGTAGATTTTGTCATCTCCTGTCACTTTTGCTATCTTGATTAGCTGGTGGCTCCATGTGCAAATAGACTTACTTTGTACTGTGTCCTACAACAGTCAGCCAGGGAAATAGGTGTCTATTCCCCCCTGCCTAACCAGCACCTGTTCATCACCCTCTAGTGACCTGCCTTAACGTACGTATCTTAAGAACATAGCTTTCAGCAGAGATACTTAACTTCTTAAATAATAGCCTTACATACATTTCACAGTAACTATGGTGACCAGCATGTTACTGGCTGTCGGTAGAGACCTCACACGCCACCCTTTGGTGCACTATTATGTTGATCCCAGACCCAGGGGATCCCCATAAATCCCTAGGCACTCCTTATGCCCTCTGCCAGTTGGCACCAAGGGATCCCAGGGTGTCAGGCAAGAGGGAAGTTGGAGCAGGTGCTGGGAACCGAGGACTACGGTCAGAGCCAGAGTCAGTAGTCAGAAGCTGAAGCCAAAGGTAACACCAGACAGCAGGAATTGGATGCCAGAACCGAGGATCAAGCCTGAGTCAGTAGTCAGAAGCAAAAGCCACAGGTCAAGCTGGGTAGGAACCGGAGCGAGCAGGGTAGCTGGCAAGGAAGGGTTCAGGGCAGGACAGAGGCAAGGCTGGATTCAAGGCAGGAGCAGCAGGAACAAGGTAACCCAGAAGCAGTCACAGTGGTGGACATGAGCACTGAGCAGCCAGCAAGCTGCTGTGGCCCTTGGCTTAAGAGCTGTCCTGCTGGCCCCTCCAGCCAATCAGGCAGCCTGCTGCAGGCCAGCTGTACTGATGAGGCTGCCTGGAGATTAGCTCTGTGCGGGCTCTGATTCCTGACACTGGGTCACACCTGCATATTGCTAAGTGTGATTCTACCTTAACACAGATATTTGCTACCTCAGGAAGTACACAGTGTGTGTCAGACTGCAGCGACCATTTTGGTTATCATCATCACACCACCACCACTTCACTAAGCACCTTGTGTTTCTTGGAAGTAGGACATGTGTTGTAGTGGGACGAGCACTCAGTAATTCTGTACTGTACAAGAGAGGCATCACCGGGACTTCCCCCCCCCCCAACTCACTTATGATTTGGTTTTAAACTTTAATTTCACTTTTTTTTAAAAGCACAAAAACCCCCACACGAGACACAAAGTGATACTCTACTCTTGGAAGGGTATGAGCCTTGGTTGTTCCCAATGGACCATCTGATCTTGCACAGTCCATGAGAGATTACAAATCAACCCCTCTGTAGTAGGAGGTGGTAGAATGGTGGATCCCAAACCCACTGGAGAGGGCAAGACCTTGGTGCCTACACAAATTTCCCTTTCCCAGAGTGTTATTCAGGAAGAGAGCAAGCTTAAAAAAATACCATAACTAAAGAACTCCTGTTTTCAAGATTGTCCTTAATTAAGCCAAATGACAAGCTGTCATTGTGAGAAGTGCCTTAGGGCCAGTCACTTGTACGCTCAACCCAGGTGCAATCCATTATTGGTATTTGGAGAGACAGTAATACCCACGCAGAGCTGGCTACCATAGCAAATCAACTCCTGCTGTGCGCAGTCCTGTGCTCTTCCTGTTAGTGTTCAGGAAACGTTTGGAGCAATCACATGTCACACAACTGAGCCTCAAGTGGCCTCATTGCATGGAACAACGTTTTCTTCAACTCAACAGAGTGAAATTGCATGAGTCAGTCTTGTCAACCAACATTTATAAACAGAAAAGCAAAGGTTCCACCCTAGACAGCCTGGGGGATGATTTTATTTTTCTATTCTATAATCACAATAAAACTATTTAAGATGCATTAACCAGTGTTGATTCAAACAGCATAAACAAGTCTGGGCTATACACATATTGTCTCAAAAAACTCTTGCCTGGAGGGTGAGATCCAGAGAGTTTAATATTAAAGTGAGCCCCAAGCATATATTCAGAGTAGGGTCTCACTAACACAATTTTGCAGTGACATGCATCCCATTCATCCAAAATAGCCACCCTAAATCAGGTGCTCCCCCAGCAGAGGTAGGTGCTGTAAAGACCCTGAACAGAACAGAAGAGAGCCCATGCCATCCTCTGGTGCCTCTGTCCATCCCTTGTAGTGGCAGGCAAGACAGGCTGCTACCACCTTATGTTGTTCCATCCACACACCCTACTAGCAATAGCTTCTTACTCCCAGGGCTGCAGGAGTGGGGTGGAGGATAAGCAGACAGGCATGATAGTGGCTCCAGAATCTGCCACCTGCTTTTCTCATTTCCCTGCAGTGGAGGCAGGAAATTGGCAGCTTTCATACCAGGCCACCCACCTATTCCTCATCCACTGGTTCCTCACAGGCCAAATCAGAGAAGGGCAATCATTTGATCTGTGCTCTTTCCTCTGTGTAAAGATTCTTAAGCCCGCATCTTTCACTCAGCGAGGCTTTGCAAGAAAAGAATATGCCAAATGCTAGACTGCTAGCTCTTTCCGGGCAGTGTTCTTTGGTAGTATAGCCAGAAACAATTAGTTGAGACACTTGACAACTTTTATATTTAACATTGCTGTGCAGGCAGAAATGAATTAGTCATTGGCATTCTGCAGCATTGGGAGGCACTTAGAGCAGGTAAACAGCTTTCAGATTTATGCTGAAAGTATTCCTGTTTGAATCAGTTTTGCAGAGAAATATGGTATGAGTGAGCTGTGAAAACTCATAAGACGATGCTAAAGTTAGACTGAATATGAAATTCACGTTTTCACAAAAGAAATCCATACATTATCCTGTTTATTGCAGAAGCAGAACTAATTTAATAGTTCTTGATATAAAACTGACGGAACCTCTCAAATCTCTGATATTCTTGTACACACACAAAAAAGCCTCTTTACACCGGTCAAGTAGCATTTGCTAACTATAAAGCAATTTGATTTCCTGACTTCATACTAATTAGCGCAGATTTTGCTACCATTTACATGTGAAGATTTATCAGTGCAGATAATGAATTTGCTACCATATGATATGTGATTCTTCTAGAAGAGCTGGAAGAATGTCTGCCTGAGCAGTCTGAGCTAATTCCTGCCTCTGAAACAGATGTTTGGGATAAACCAAAGAAGGGAATTGCACTTCTTTTTCATTTCTGGCTACGATGTGTAATAAATCAGGAAATGCAAGTGACACCAATTATAAACCTAGAGACTGAGGGAACCAGAGATGCATTTGGGCAGGTTAAAAATTCATAAAACGAACACATGTATTGAGGTATTTATTGTCACAGGAACTCAGGAATCAGAAGACAGTTTCAACAAGCCATTTTTAAAAACATGGTGTTAATTATGTATTTGTAAACCAGCATCTCAAAACATGTGTTACTTAAACCTGTTTTGCTGCAGCACTATGAATCTGCTATTATACTTCAAAGACAAAGCTTCCATTAAGCTTAATTACTTCCTCCTGTGGCTTTAGACAAAGAGCAGCTCCTATTATATTTCACAGCCTTCCCTTGTGGGTTGCCTGGCAAAGATACATAGTAAAGGTATAAAAGACAGAGCTACTACTAAACAAATAAGATATACATACATGCTATGGCATCTGACAAAGTGAGTATTCACCCACGAAAGCTTATGTTCCAATACGTGTTAGTCTATAACAGGGGTAGGCAACCTATGGCACGCCTGCCAAAGGCGGCACGCGAGCTGATTTTCAGTGGCACTCACACTGCCCGGGTCCTGGCCATCGGTCCAGGAGGCTCTGCATTTTAATTTAATTTTAAATGAAGCTTCTTAAATATTTTAAAAACCTTATTTACTTTACATACAACAATAGTTTAGTTATATATTATAGACGTATAGAAGGAGACCTTCTAAAAATGTTAAACTGTATTACTGGCACGTGAAACCTTAAATTAGAGTGAATAAATGAAGAATCGGCACACTACTTCTGAAAGGTTGCCGACGCCTGGTCTATAAGGTGCCACAGGACTCTTTGTCGCTTTATACATGCTAATACTGAATATGTTTTATAATAATTTGGGGGCATCTCTCACTCCCTACAAACACACGAGCCATCCTTTTAATGTTAATGGGACTGTTTCCATGAGTAAGATGAGCAGAACTTGGCCCTTTGGGTCCTAGTTTATAAATAATGTTTTAAATTCCTGTGTGAAAACAAAACCACTGAACACCAGGATCATTTCTATTTTATATTCAAGAATAGTGTGCTAAATGACAGCATCTGGACAATGAGCCTGTTGCCAGTTGTTATATTACTCTATCCCGTTACTTATAGAAACATACAGTGCTGCTTTATGTTTAGTTTGTTTCCAGTTAATAGTCAGATTAGGCACCCATGCCTTAGTATGGAGAATCAATGAAGCCTGCAATCCTTGAGCTACTCCTACTGCCTAGAATTTGGAAAAGGGAAGATGAGGAAAGAGCAGACAGAGCTACCTGGGCAGAACAGTTCTTCCCATTCCTTTTGGTTCAGGAGGACTGCAGTCTCCACTTGAAGCACAAAGCATAACTCCCACTCATGTTAAAATGCTAATAACCATCGTGGAGACAAGGTAGGTGAGGAAACCTCTTTTATTGGACCAACTTCTGTTGGTGAGCGAGACAAGTTTTTGAGCTACACAGAACTCTTCTTCAGGTCAGGGAAAGGTACTTAGTGTCCCAGCTAAATAAAAGATCCATAGATAGTTTAGCATAAGTAGTTAGCACATGTTCTAAGGGACCATTCAATATGTGAATATTACTAACTACTTAATTTAGAACATGTGCTAAGTTAATTAAGTTAAAGCTAAGTATCTTTCCCAGACCTGAGGTGTGGTCTACACTACAGAGTTAGGTCGCCCTAAGGTAGCTTACATTGACCTAATTATGGCAGAGTCTACACTACAGTGCTGCTTCTGCTGAAGTAAATGGCCTGCTACACAGACATGACAACTCCACCTCCATGAGAGGCATAGGGCTTATGTCGGTGTAGCTCTGGCAACGCAGTGTCCATGTAGACACTGCATTACTTACATTGGCTGGTGGCTGTCAGCCCTGAGTGGAACTAACAGCTATAGCCCCTGCCCTCTCCTGGCGCTGATCATCCGAGCTGTCAGTAGGGTGCCGGGCTCACAGCTGGGTCCCCCTTTCCCCAGCTCTGACAGCCCCATGGCGGCAGGTCTCCAGCTGTCAGTGTCCCACAATGCCCCACATCCATCAGTGGAAGCGCTCCTGGTGAGAACACTCACCGCCACTAACAGAAGGAGCATAGCATTTACGTGAACCACTGCTTTAATTACTGAGGTGCTGTACGTTGACTTTACGTACGTCGACTTAATTCTGGTGAGTAAACAAGCCCTGAAGAAGTGCTCCATGTAGCTCAAAAATCTGGTCTCTCTCATCAACAGAAGTTGGTCCAATAAAAGATATTACCTCACCCAACTTGTCTCTGCAGTATCCTGGAACCCACACAGCTATAACACTGCATACATATTTATAAGGCTGTTGGAACCACAAAGACCCTTAGAAATTGCTGTTCAGTTTTACAAACTGCAAAACTCATTTTCTTCTGGCATCAGAAAACAAACTGTTTCCTCACAATATATAATTTTTACAGCAATTGGATAACTCCATGTTCAGATTTATTTTATTTTTAAGACCTCCCCTGGTTACACCTAAATTGCTGATGAGTTTTCTATTTTCCTCATTACCGAGATATTTATGGGAAAGTTTAATCCATTTATGAAAATAAACTGCTTTAGAGCATCTTTCATGCAATGCTTCACAAGGCAATTTATAGATGAAGCTACAATGGCCGTAAGTGTTAATGGTGCCATTAGCAGGAGATGGCTAGTCATGGTAACTTCCATTTGGATGCATCAGAAGTTGTATACTATAGAATTTATTCACACAGGGCATGACTTTGCTTTTGAGAGTAAACCTTGACAAAGAGAGACAGAGAAGCCAGAAGGGAGGCCCCTCTGTCAGGCTCCTTTTCTTTTCACTTTTACTGAAAACATTTTCCTGCAGATTTCAAAGACAGCATAGCAGCTGCACTCTGTTTCCTCACAGCCGTGACCTGCTGGGCATACAGGCTTGAGGGAGTCACTCTTCACCATAGGATTTTTCCTCAGTGTCAGTTAATATCTAGGTACTAAACATACTTTCAAAATTGAAGATAAGCGGTAAAAAGTGAAACACTATGAGTATGTGACTCTTCGAGCGCTCGCAATTTGCATTCAAAATGGTTACTCTGAAGCCAGTCACTCCCATTGGAAGTAGTGAATGGCTCATGGTAATAAGGCCCACCACCAGATTTCATGGGGAAAAGCACATTAAATCTGCTGTTAATTCACAAGCATCACCATATAGAAAATTGGTTCTAGCAGACACTCAAGGCTAAATTTTCAGAGTTCTCTTTTTCATGAGCATCACATTCACCACAGACACAAGATACACCAAGCAGCAAAACAATAAGCTACACAAGCAAAGCCTTAAAAAACAAAAAAGCAGCTCACTTTCCCGTAGAGTGTCTCAGGTAAGAGCCTTCTGCAGGGAATGGCATATCAGCTCACCAGCTCCCACTCTCATGCTCATGGCCAAACTTTGAAATGATCTAGAGATTTACTTCAATATTTTTCAATAAAGTAGCCAGGCACTAAATATCTTCCGATGTCAGTAAGATATGACAGGTAAGAGCAGTTTTAAAATTCTTACTGCATTTGAGAGGCATCAATATCAGTCTCTCTGTACTATATAATCCCATTTTTCCTTTCTGTTAGGAACCTAGCAGCAAAAATTCCTTCAAGCCTCGTTTGGCCAGATCATCTAATAAATTAAAGTAGTGTGAATTTAAGATGACCATTTCAAGATCTGAGTGAATTGTAAATGCTAGTAATCGATATTTCTTTTGTATTGAAAATAGATCCAACCACAAAGCTCAAGTTTCACAAGAGAGGGTATGCGATCTATTACCAAGGCAAGAAACAGTTAGCTGCCTGTTTCTTGATGGCAAAGATCCAGAAAGAGTTTAGATATACAGAAATACACTGATGTTCCCAGAACAGAGAAAGTTTGAAGAACTATATGGACCAACATCCAAGACCAAAAATCCAGCAGACATCAATAGCACTGTACACTAAATTTAAAATGTTCAATTAGAATCTGGTTCTTTAGATATCATTGTAACGTAGTGTAAGGGGAGATTTTGACAAACCAGTAAAGTGCCTGAAACCACTAAAGCAGCCATGTCAGCAGGCCGTAAAGTGGCCATGCAGCAGCCTTAGCTTAACCAAGGCAGGAGGGGAGGGGATTTTGGGTGCCACAGAAAGGGCAGCTTGACCCCGCGTACTTCCTGATAAAAATTGTGTTGAAATTGCTGATACATGCATTTTAGGGGCCTCAAGGTGTGCAAACTCTGAAAAAACCACACCTCGTTAATCGATGACCAGAAGGAAACCTCTTGCTTGACCTTTGAAACTGCTTGCTTAACAAATTTTCTTTAAGTGACATGTCATTGTATTACTAATGTATAAATAAGGGGGGAAGTTTGAGGCAGGGGACTCTCCCTCTGGATGCATCTTGTGTTCCCCACCGGCAGACGGGCTGCCGCTGTGCCACTCAAAAGCCACACTCAGCTTCGGTAATTCTCGAGGGTTGGGGGTGTTTTACTAACCTGTTGCGGACCTGTGTAAGTGCTTGAGACTAAGTAAAGTTTAGCTTTAAGTGAAAGCACTCTTGTGTTGTCCTGTTTGTGCCAGCCATCTATCGGTCGGACAGCCGTATCTCCCCTGATTTATTTCCTGACACCACCTCACACAGAGTAAAAGTTACCAAGAGCTTTGGGTTGAAAGAACCCTGGATAACAGTAGCATTGTTGCTTCATAAATTTTTCAGATGTTCCCTTGCCTACAGTAAAGCATGCAAATGAGCTGTACAGATATTTTATATACATGTTGTCAGGGCAGGACAGGAGGGTGAGGAACGGACCTTTTTGGAGCAAGAGCATGTGGAGATGTGCCCTGGACAGGCTAGCTGGATAGCATGCAACTAACTCAAGTGGAGGGTGGGATGGCTAAGAAGTGGGGGCCTTCACAGGGCAAAGGTCCAACATGAAACTTCAGAGGGCCAGGGGTACATTCTCTCCAAAGGAATGCAAGAGAGGTAGAGGACTTCTTGAAACACCACGAGAGATGGGCAGTCCCATGCACTTAGCAAGCATGCCTAGATCCATCCAGTCTCACTTCTCATAGTCCAGGTGACAACAGCCAGGACCAGATTCCGAAGCACAACACATTCAGTCATGAGGAACCGTACTTATTGTCCACATGGATGATCAGCAAAGCTGGAAAAGAGGAGCTTTAGCTCTACAGCACTGACCTCTATCACTTCAGCTAAGGAGCAACTGGCAGCAGAATGAGCTATTATCCCATATATGGACCAGCTCCTAGAGGGAGACATGACATACTTTGCCAGTGGGTAACTATTTGTGAGACAGCAGTGGCATGTTGGTTACGTGGATTCTATTTCTGGCTCTTGGCACAGAGTACAGTCTAGTGGTTAGAGTACTTACAGGCAGGATAACAGACAGATTTAGCACAGTCAGAAAGGTAGTGTGGCTAAGTAGATAAGACCTGGCTCTGTCGTGTTAAAAATCCGGGTTCTCCACTGCCTGAAGTGACCCTGTGCAACCTCTAAGGGCAGCATCCGCACAGCTGCACCAATTCAGCTGTGCTGCTGTAATGCTTTAATGATGCTCTACGCTGATGAGAGAGAGCTCTCCCGTTGGTATGGTTAATCCAGCTCCCTAGGAGGCCATAGCTATGTCACTACATCATTCAGGGGTGTGGATTTTGAGAACCACTGATCTTGACTAGAGAAGTTATACTAGTATAGCCTTAGTGGGTAGGCATATGATTTTTAAATAATATAGTTATACTGGTAAGCTCTAGCTTGAATGCAGTTATTCTGGCATAAAGGTGTCTTTTTCCTAGTATAGCTTATTTCATTTCCTGAACCAGCATGAACTAGATAACTAAGCACTTTTATACTAGTATAACTAAGACCACAATAAAAGGGCTTTGACACTAACTAAACCAGAGTAGTTGAAACAGCAAAACTTCCTAGTGTAGACAAGCCCTGCAGAGAGGCAAAGTTCGTAGGAGTTTAAAGGTGCAGTACATAGGAAGCAGAGGCACCCATTTTCATAGAAACACACATCACAAAAATGTAACCGTTATTATTAAAACACTCCCAGGTGTGAGTTTTAATGGTCCATTAATACATGCCTTGAGTGGCTTCACAGTGCTACTAAAGCGTGTATTAATGAGCCAATAAAACACACCCTGTCATTTCTCGATGCTATATTATCCCATCATTTTGGTAATGAAATGCTCTTAAATCTGAATTTACCATAGAGATGGAAGGAGATAAAATCACTGGTAAGGAAAAGGTTGAGAAATGGCAAGAAACTAACATGAAGTTTGGTTTCTGATTTTTCATATTAAGACTTCAACACCAATCACTGGGGAATGAATTCTCATCTTAGACCAACTCAGCAGGACATTCCTTTGCTATAAACCTGCCAGGCTTTCCATAGCATAGGTGTAACGTATCAAAGAGAATTTTAAAGAGGAAGAGATCCAAGACCGCTGTTCCTATACTATACCAACCTGCAAGGAATGTGTCATTAAAAGAAGAAAGGGGGAGTATAAATATTTCACTCTGCATCCCTTCTTCACAGATCGCGATGCCCATGAATTAAACAACTTTTTCTAGTTACACCTCTACCCCGAAACAACGCGACCTGATATAACACGAATTTGAATATAACGCGGTAAAGCAGTGCTCCGGGGGAGGGAGGACTGTGCACTCCAGCGGATCAAAGCAAGTTCGATATAACGCAGTTTCACCTATAACGCGGTAAGATTTTTTGGCTCCTGAGGACAGCGTTACATCGGGATAGAGGGGTACTTCCAACTGCTTTTTGAGGCAAGACTCCTAGTCTACACCTTGATTTTTGTTGAAGGCTCTAGGGTTCAGCCACCCATTGTTAATGCAATGAAAATGTGTCTTTCATAAGGAGCTACCTGCTTCATTTTACTGTTAGTGAGGGCAGGGCTACACTTAAAAACGTTGCATCGGCACAGCTGCACCAATGCACATAAGTGAAGAAGCTCCTATGAAAGACGGGAGAGCTGCTGCCATCAAAGTAGTTAATCCACCTCTGCAAGAGGCGGGGTAGCAATGTCAATGGGAGAAGCTCTCCGGCTGAGATAGCACTGTCCACACTGGGGTTTAGGTTGGTATAACTATGTCGCTCAGGGATGTGAATTTTTCACACTCCTGAGCGACCTAGTTATACGGATATAAATCTGTAATGTAGACTGGGCCTAAGATTCTCTTCATGGCTGTCCCCATGTCACACTCAGCAGCACATCACATGCATTGAGTAAGTATGCAAAACTTACCCCCCTTTGAATAGGGATTGCTTTTATTAATGGTAACAAAACAAAACAAAAGCCCTGCAACTCAGCCAAAACTTTCTCCTGAGCTTTGCTTGTTCTTGGATTCTCTCTCTCTTTCTCCTCAAAGAGGGGCCTTGGGGATGGATGAAATGACTCAATAGATCAGGGGTGGGCAAACTTTTTGGCCTGAGAGCGGCATCGGGTTTTGGAAATTGTATGGAGGGCCAGTTAGGGGAGGGGGTCGTGGCCCAGCCCCCGCCTCCGGGACCCCTGCCCCATCCAACCACCCCTTCTCCCTGTCCCCTGACTGCCCCCAGAAGCCGTGGTCCTGACTGCCCCCCGCCGCCCCATCCAACCCCTCCTCTCATTCCTGACTGCACCCCCAGGACCCCTGTCCCCATTCAACCCCCCTATTCCCCACCCTCTGACTGCCCCAACCCCTATGCACACCACCACCCCTGCCCACCCCCCCGAACTCCCCTGCCCCCTTACCGCGCTGCCTGGAGCACCGGTGGCTGGCGGCGCAACAGCCGTGCCGCCCACCTGGAGCCAGCCACGCCATCGCCACCGCTCAACACAGAGACCAGGTCAGGCCGGGCTCTGCAGCTGCGCTGCCCCAGGAGCTCAGAGCCCTGCTGCCCAGAGCATTGCGCCAGCAGCGGAGCGAGCTGAGGCTGCGGGGGAGGAGGGACAGTGGAGGAGGAGGGACAGCGTGGGAGGGGCTAGCCTCCCAGGCCAGGAGCCGGGCAGGAGGCTCCCACAGGGCGGATGTGGCCTGTGGGCCATAGTTTGCCCACCTCTGCAATCGATCATTTTCAGGGTTCTACAACTACCCTGAATAAGCATGTTTGCCAAATACTTTTGCTAAAGTGATCTCTAGCAAAATAGTTATCAACATTTTAAATATAATTATACCTGGTCTCCATGTAAGTTTTGTGATAGTGTAACGATTTTGGTCAGGGCTGTAATTATTTAATCCAAACAGTCCTATCATTACAACTCCTAGGGTGGATACAGGTTTACTGGTGTAAAAGTAGCTTATACCAGCGTAGCTTATTTAAGAAAGGTTGCAGAGGCTCATCTGTCCCTCTGACCCCTACCCCAGGCTGCTCATCCACATGGGCACTAATGACTCTAAACAGATCGGCAGTGGCTACAGTGTTCTGGGAGAGAGGGTGAACGGGTCAGCGGCGCAAGTTGTGTTCTTGTCCAACCTCTCGGTTGAGGGTAAGGGCATCCTGGAGATGAATGCATGGCTGCACAGGTGGTGTCGACAGGAGGGCTTTGGCTTTCTTGACCATGGAAAAGGAGGTCTGCAGGGAAGAGATGGGATCCGCCTGACAAAGAAGCGGAAAGAACATCTTCACACACCAACTTGCCAACCTAGTGAGAAGGGCTTTAAACTAGATTCAAAATGGGCAGGTCAGAAAAGCCCACAGATAAACTCACCTTTTTTATGCTTAATAGAAGGCTAGATGTTTGGAGGAGGATGAGGGCATGGAAAATTACAACAGGGTCATAGGAACAACAAGAGTGAAATCAGTAGCGGAATCTGCTCAACAACCTAAATGTTCATAAACAAATGCAAGGAGTATGGAGAATAAGAAGGAAGAACTGAAAGAGATTTGTACATAAGCTAAATTATTATTGAATTGGCATCACAGAGAATTGGTGGGATAAATCTCATGACTGAAATATTGGTATAAAGGGATGTAGTTTATTCAGGAAGGACAAGTGGGAGGAGGAGAGGGGAAGGAAGGGGGTGTTGTATTATACATCAAGAATACACTTCTAATGTCCAGAAGGAGGTAAGAGGCAGATCAGTTGAAAGCCTCTGGGTGAACTCTCTAGATCCCTTCCAGCAATACATTTCTTTGATAACTCTCCTGAACAGTACAAATTCTTCCTATATTTTCCTCACATGATAATTTCTTCCACCCCATATGCATTCCATTACAAAAAAATATAAATTAAAAGGAGTCTTACTGACCTCATCGAGAGTGAAAAATGGCAGCTATAACAACAGAAAACTCAGAAGACTGATCCTTTACATTTATGTAGCACATCTCATCCCTAAAGATGTAACCATATACTCATGGGAATGGCTTCATCCACCACTCAAGTACAGCTGCCTGCCAAACTGCACATGATTTTAGGACAGACAGCTGGGGAGAAATACACACTAAATTAAACTGCAGGGACCATAGAGCTTGCTGAGAATCCTCTGTGCAGAGGGATCTTCTCATATGGAAGGGAGCCACGAACCCTGCTACGTTCTCTTCCCTCTGGACACTGCACAGTGCTCTCCACTGGTTGAAGCGCAACATGGAGGAGGAAGCAGGCAGTGGGTGGGCCAGGATGGGCTGTAAGGCCTTTCCCACAGAACCCTCTCCATTATGGGAAGTACCCATCCCCTCCCTTTGCAAACATGGATCCCAGGGACCAGGATCAACATGGATTCACAGGTCTTCTACATGGATAGCTCAACCTCCTGCAGATCCCCAGGAGCTGGAGAGTGCGTGGGCCAAACCTCTGGCCTGTTCTGCATGGTGTGGGGGGGAAACAAACATCACACCTCAGACAATACAGAAGTTTGGGAGGAAATATCTGTGAGCCTCCCCTTGCAGAGTTTCTCTCATGGGACGGACAATCAGGCCCCTAGTTAGAGGGGCAGTATGCTATCATCCAAATGGCAAAGACACCAGGACTTACTCCCTTGGACAAACATTTGCCTGCAGATACTAGCATTATTTATATTGCAACAGGGTCTAGAGGCCCCAAACAGGTCCAGACCCTATTGTGCTGGGCACTGAACACACATGGTAAGACGACAGTTCTGGCTCAAAGAGCTGACAGTCTAGGTTAAGAAGAGATTCAGCCTGGGGGTTTAACCAAATAGACTGAGCGGGCAGTGGTGATAGAAGAACTTGGTTGCAGAGCCTAACTATGGCCCCGATCCAGAAAAGCACTTGAACATGCTAGGCACATCCTTAAGAGTTTGTCTACACTTATTGCACTGCAGTAGCACCTCTGTAGGGGGCTTTAGTGAAGACGCTACTTACACCAATGGGAGAGCTTCTCCCACTGGCATAAATACCCCACTCATAGCTATGTGAACAGGAGAAGCCCACCCATTGACAGTTCTGTTTATACCAGGAGTTCGGTCGGTTTAACTGTGTCGCTCAGGGATGTGGATTTTCCACACCTCTGAGAAACATGGTTACACTGACATAAATCCGTAGCGTAGACCAGGGCTAAATGTGCAAAATTTGACTTTTTAAAGGAAGTTTTAAACAAAAGCTACGGATATCAATAATCCCAGCTGGCCACCTGCTTAGCCTGCCTTGTGAGGGGATATGTACTCTTACATTCTGCCTTTGCATCATGTAGAAGTGAATGATGTCCTCAGAAAATACAAATCCTTTTATAAATACAGGATTTTACGTGGGACAAGCTTCATTCTCAATTTCACGTATGATCACTGGGGCAGCATCGCCTCCCAGCAATCAAAAGGCATTCATGAAATAACCTCTATTCACTGTATTGTAAATGTGCATCATATATAAGTGGGGAGGAAACCGCTTTCTAGATTCTGTATTTAGCTCTTTGCTGCATAGTTGTCCAGGACCAGAGCAGGACCTAGGCGCACCGTGCCTGGGATAGAACTTCATGACAAATTCTACCATATCAGCCCTATGCACTAAAAATAATAATTGTACCACGAAGACAAAAACACACTCCCATGAAAAGAGACAGTTTGGGGAGAGGAATGGCATAATCCATAAAAAATACCCCGTGATTCCCCCCCCCCCCCTTCAACCAATCTGCCTTCTCTTAGGCATGTAAAAGGCTAATGTTCACATTAAGTTATTTCTTAACTTGCTTTAAAATATTACAGCTCCATTTGCTTTAAAATATACAACTCGACATCCTCCGCAGGTGATGTCAATACAGAATATAAATAGACTTCAGTAAACATATGTATAGTCATTCTTGTAGCACTTTCCCATGCAAAGCAGGCACATATGATGACCATTCTCAAAGTGAGCAGAAATTATTGCTTGTCTGAATTCATTTCCTTTATTTGTTTACAGGGCCGACCATTAAAAAGTCAATATTTACCAACAGTTGACACAGCAGAAGCTGTGGTCTCTCAGACCTCACCAGGGATAAAGGGGACTTTTTAAATGGCAACCATTAAACTTATCCAGTGTTTATTGCTGTGGCATGTGGGAGCCACAGTAACAATTAAACACAAGATAAACTGGTTGTGTCCAAGACAGACTAGGTGAGTGAACTGTGGGTCTGCCATGGATTTTATTTAGAGACCTGCAAAAAAACAAACATCCCTTGTGCTGTGCCCTACAACTCAGTAATTATGGACGCCGGCAGATCACTAGGAGGAGCGAGCGTTGCTGTGTCCACTGAGATAGAATGCCCCACTGCTGTTCTGAAGATAAAGTTTCAGAAACCCTCAGCAGAGGAACCCTCCAGATCTTAACTGATAGGACAGACAAAGACGTAACAAAATGGCAGCCCCACACCTCAGATAACTCACTCAGAAGTATTTATACTTTGATAACCTCAACATTTGTAGCATTCCAGGTATTTCCTATAGTATGGATAGTAAGAAGGGAGGACTCAGTATCTTTTTAATGTATATGAAACTTCTAATAGTCACCATTGTCCTTTGTGCTTATACAGTAATTTGGATCAGAGGATCCCAATGCACTCTACAGACATTAACCAAATCTCCGCACCCTTATGAGGCAGATGTTACTCCAGTCTTCCTACAAACTGAGGCAGACAGTTATGTGAGTTAGTTGCGCAAAGTCACAATCTGTAGCATAGCTAACATTAGAACACAGGCATCCTGACGCCCAGTCCACTGCTCTGCCTGTGTACAGCTCTCTTTGAAAATTCACCCCCACAAGACAAGCAATCCTCCACCCAGACTTCAGGGTACTGACTACAATGGAGCCAAAACAGCTATATAACATGAAAACCAAAAAGGCAGAGTACAAATGGGGGCAGGACAGGTTTGGTACATATTCTGAGTTTCATCATCATGTTAAAACAATTTGTGAAGTCCCTTTATGGTGTCTACGGGTTTCCTTTTATGCTAGGTCTGAAAAGTCCTACCCATATGATAAAGCAAGTGTTTATGGTTTGGAGGTTGAATGAAAAACCTGTATATTGAAGTGAATAATGAATTATTTCTCTCTCTAGGCAATTAGATTATTCATGTAGCTTGTCTGGCTGGAAAAGTCATGCCTGCTTTACTGCAATCCTAATCTCCACATATCTCTTTCACTTTTTATCCTCACACCTGCCTCTTTTAACAAGATTAAGAATTAGACCAGTTGTCTGTTAGAGAGCACTAGCCGTTCTGTGGTACCCATTGATTTAAATTTAAAGGATCAGACCCCCAGTGGACCTCTAGGGTTTTGGAAAAGCAGGATTATATGATAACAAGGAAGGCCCTGCAGAGATCAGATGTGTGCAGATTGGCTCTGCAGAAGGGGAAGAATGCTGCCACTTAGGGTAAAAGAACTTTGATTCTTCCTGCAAAGGGGCCTGCTTCTTCACGTTTCAGGCCAGAGGGAAAATTTCTGCAGAAGAACTTTCCTAGTAGTAAGAAGAAGTAGTGAAGCTAGTGATCTAAAATATACATCTATATCCTATTCTGGATGGGTGGCAGATATGACTACCAGTGACATTTAAGAGCAAAATATATATTTTTATCTTCGTGAATCCAGGCCCAATTGCGAGAGCTTATATTTCAAGTCCCAGATCTTAATTTATCAAATCACTTGTTTCAACATTGCCTGCTCCTGGGAGTTAGTTACTGGGACACTTCAAGCAGCTGAGGCAGCTTTCAACATATTTATTAATAAAAACTGCAACAAGCTACACGTGCATGAAAGCAAACTACGACACATGCACATACTGTTTTACAGAGGCACTGGGGCAGGAAAAAGAAGGACAATAAAGGGGGTGTTTGTTTTTTTTAAGAAAAAAGTTCGATGAAAAACAAAATCATCATACGAATGTCGTTCTCGGAGAAACAAGGATGGTTATTATTTGAAGAATATTGTAAATTCAGTATTTGCAGTTCAACAACTTTGCAGATATTTTGGAGAAAACTGCTATATCAGGCTGTCCCAAAGCTTGGAATATCAGCCCTTTGTTAGAGGACTAATCAAATTGAAAATAAGGGATCATTTGCAGATAGGTCTGCATGCCATGCTTTATTTACTTGGTTGAACCGTGCCGTGCATGTGTTTAAAATATAGGTATGGAAAAAGGTGGCAGTCTGCAGGTCAATCAGACCCTTCTTTATCTTTAAACCATGGAATAAAAACCACAAGTGTTTTGATAGTGATTCCCCGCTGGCGAAAATAATGTAATGAAACAAAGATTCATTGTTTTTATCAGCTTGCACTTCCACCTCCTCCTGTCGGATTCAGTTCTTCTGTCGTGCTATAGAGATGCTCCCATCTACAAAAATATATTGTTTGTGAATACTTTTCTCGTAGTGAAGAAAGCAGCTGGGAAGAAGGTGTCTGACAGGAAGATGTTAGTGCAAGATAAGTTTCTGTTCGTATTTGTTGGCATAAAGGGAAAAATCCTTAAAATAGTGACCCTAATTAGTGCAATTTGGCTCTAAAATGTAGCAGCATATGGCTCTTATGTAAATTCAGAAGGGGAGTGTGCTTAGGGAGCAACTTGGTGCAGCTTTTGTAAGCCTGCAAGCTTTTCTTTAAAGCAGTAAGTGCTGCACGTTGTGGAAAGAAAACAGCTTCCCCGATTTTGTCTTTTGTATTGTAAGTCCGCTTCCCTAACGCTATAGCTCCTGAAGGATTTCAGCTCAAAGTCAACTAAGACAAGACAGAGCCCTGCACCCCCTTCCTGCTTTCCTATTATTTTGCACACAGTCCCTTTTCCACTAGCTGATAGCCTGCAGTTCTGACAATGCAGGGAACAAGGAAAAGAATGGCAGAACAGGGAAGCAGAACACAGCTGTGCGTTTCAGAATCTCTCCATATTCATTTGCCAAACAAAACCAATACTCAAAGAGACAGCTAAGATTAAGATGCAATAGGACCACATTGAATTCGTGCCTCAGAGCAGCAAGGGGCTCCTTTTAACAATGCATTCAAGCAACAGATAGAGATTTACCTTCAAAATGCAGGCCATGTTCTTTTTCTATCCTTCCTACCACAAAGCAGCAGGATTCTACTTTGTCAGAAACAGTTCCAGTGTGAGGCAAAAGGCTGGTAGCGCTGCAAAACTGCTATAGCCTACATTCCTGAAGATCCAAATAAGGGTACCACAATTCTAAGATCCGTTAGTCCTATTAGTCTTTTCATGCCCTGTTCGTTCCACCCATCAGCTTCTACCACTGGCTAGAAGCCAGCTCAGCACCTCCCCTTAGTCACATGACTGAATTTGACTCATGACTCTAGCATGTATTTTTTTTAAGCTCTTGGATGCTTTCTATCATATGATATATACCAAATGGCAATTTTATAGCGTGCAGATGTCTGAGGCATTTGAAAAGCAAGCTGCTCATTTACAGGGAATCCGGATTAGTCCCTCTAAACGGATCAACAGCAAATATTTCTCTCAGTCATGTCAGAAGAGTCCAAAGTATCTCTCTGTTATTAGGACTGTACAAATCTTTACGTTGTTATGTAATGTTTGTTTGCATTCTCAACCCTCTTTATATTACTGGAATTTGCCTTTTTCTGGAACACTGTAACTACCTGTAAAAATGAGCCACTTACCGGGAGTAACCCCCATAAATATCCCATGAGAAATCCTTCTATTGGGCTGTGTGTATCACTTTGTATTATAGACTCATATATTACTGAAAGGAATAGGAAATGGTTTTAACTTGGGTAAGTCTGATGACCGCTCTTTGAACTGTCTCTGGCATTTGTTTGAGCTTACCTGGACTGCAGAGAAATAAAATTAAAGCTATTACTGAATTCATCTTCCTCCATCTGGACACAGGCTATTTTTCCACCCTCTACTACATCAGATTCAGGCTCCACATAATATTGTCCCCACCTTCACCTTTGCGGTTTCTGCCCCCAATACTCCTCCCACTATTTATATTCTTCCCAGTATTTTTGCCTTACTTCTCCCTCTCTCAGTTTTGCACCTTTCATCTGGATTCTTCTACAGGTGGAACAGTCGCCATGTTCTTGTCACCCAAGCAGCCTCATTTACATTCTAATCCCTCGTTAAACCGACCCCTTTGAGAAATCCCTCTGAATGGCTTCCTCATCAATCAGTAAATCCTATGTCTTCCATCACCTGAGCTTTTGTCCACTCTCATCTTGCATTTGTCTAACACTGTAACAAGCTGCCATGTTTACCTGAAATAAGTCCTTCAAGGAGTTGATTCTGCTGGGGAACAGTAAGTGCAGACACAGGCAGGTAGCCCATTATTGCACCTGGATGAAAGAGAGTTGGGAACGTCTAGCTGAAGAGAAGATCTAATGTGTGAACTGAGCAATATAGAAGGATGAATCTTAGGAGCAGCCAAGCCTGGGAGAAGATTTGAGCTCAACTTTGTTGATGTGTTGATAATAAAACCCCAAGCCCCAGCAAGGGAGCAAGTTTGGACTCTACACAGTGTGTGGACTGTGTCTGAGAACAGGTTTGGAAAACACCTGCTCATGTGTAACACTGACATACCCCGGTCGTCGACAGGCAGAATCAAACCTGGGATCTCTAGAACTAAATGCATGAGCCTCTACTGCATGAGCTAAAAGCCACACAGTCCTTAATTAAGGCTGTAGGGCAGACTCAGTAATCTCTAAATGGTCTTGGTGCCACTAGATGGGACAGAACACCACACCCAGGAGGCGTGTGGGTTACATATGCCCAGAGAATAAGCTGTCTGGAGCAGAGACTACATCAACCAAGTGTAGAAAGTGCCATGTAAATGTATTACTGGGCAGGTCTGACAATAACAGTTAATCGTTGAAATTCAAGGACCGAGTGTCCAAGAGAAGGGTGGTCAGGGCACTAATCCCGCAACACTGCATTTCAGCCTGCTAAAGCTACAGTAAAAAGTCAGTCAGTCAGAGGACAATGACAGTCTTCTGACACGTCCCTTTTGCTTTTAAAATCAACAAAGTGCTTGTTCGGTATGGAAAGCAGAACTTCCAGCAGCTGCGAATACAGAAAGTGGAAGAACGTGTATGGAAATTCTGAGCCCAATAAAACAGGTTAGTTTTTCCAGCTAGCCCTTTTGGGAATCATTTTTTATTAAAAAAAAAAAAAAAAAAAAAAAGAGTGAAAAAGCCAGTCAACCCTGAACTATTTACATATAACACTGAGCTAACAGGCTGCTGCATTATTCAGCTTTCACCTTGGTTCACAGGGCTCTGGTTTATAGCTTAGAGCAGGGATCGGCTGAGGGATACCTGGCCACCGCTTCCCGCAGCCCCCATTGGCCTAGAGCGGCGAACCGCGGCCAGTGGGAGCTGTGATCAGCCGAACCTGCGGACGCTGCAGATAAACAAACCATCCCGGCCTGCCATTGGATTTCCCTGATGGGCCGCGTCCCAAAGGTTGCCGATCCCTGGCTTAGAGTATTGATATGGTGGGAGGGTCCTGGACCAATTCCTGATGGCATTCTGCTCTTTGCTGTTATAAGACCTGCTCTTCTCCAGCTCACAGTCCCTCATTTACCATGGAGCTGCCTTTCTGTCTCCCCCTCAGGAGCACACCAATCAGCATTGACCTTCAAACCCCTTAGCCAGACTGCTACAGTTCTATATGGGCCCTGCAGCTTCTCCCTCTTGCAAACTCCCCAGCTCTTTTGTACCCTCAGTACCGACCGCCTCCCCCGCTTCTCTTTTTCTGACCACAATACAAGCATCTTTTGGCTGTAACTCTGTAAAGAAGCTTTGATCCTTTGCAACACAAGTGTTTCATTCATTCTTTTCACATTTAATTGCCCAGTTCCCTCGCCATTCTTCAAGCGTCCACTGGCTTCTGGAATAGAATAATTTTTTTGTTCGGCTCGGCTGAGGAAAGTCATATCTCCCAGAACCCCTGGTGTGGGTTGGACCCTCTTGTGTGTGTCTGGGCAAGAAGAGGAGGGGTAAGAGCTGTGTGGAGACCTCCTCCATCATTTCATTCATTATTCTTGACACTGGAGAGAAGACGACACTGCAGAACACGAGACCTGTAAAATTTACCTTTGATATAAAAATGGCACTACTGTATTGCAGTCACTGTGCATTAGATATGGGAATAGCCTCCCCCACACCATGGCTGGAGCTGGTTTGGTTCAATGCTCACAAACAAGACAGCGCCACTGATAGACTATTGACTTGTCAAAAAAGCATGATTTTTCTGAGAACAGATACTATGTGGTACAAAGCACCATAAAACAATAATAATATGCATTTTAGAGCAAATTCCGTCAGAGGCTCTTCTAATGTACCTATGAAGTAGAGACAGTAGGTGCCCCTAAAAAGTTGCATTTTTTACAATTAAGGATGGTGATCATAGTACTGGAGGAGTCTTGTGTACTCCATGAGAACCATGACTAACGCTACGTTTTAGTCATGGATATTTTTAGTAAAAGTCATGGGCAGGTCAGGAGGACTAAATCAGTGGTTCTTAATCTGGGGTGCACACACCCCCTGGGGCTACGAGATGCCCTTTCTGGGGGTGCAAGACATGCCAGGTTTTTTTAGAAGGTAAATCATCGAACACACAAACCTATGTATTTATTAACATTATACATTTTTAACGATTACTGTCATATACAAACAAAATATATATCTAGGTTTAAGGAGTGTGAGAACATATTTTTTAGGTTTAAGGGGTGCAAGAACATATTTTGAGAACCAAAGGGGTGCAGGCTGCAGTAAAGGTTAAGAACCACTGCACTAAACAGAGATTCACGGCACGTGACCTGTCCATGACTTATACTATGTACCCCGACTAAATCTTGGGTGCTCTGGAGGGGGGACTCCGGCGACTCCGTGGGTGGTGTGGGGGAGAGGGTGGCCCAGGGGCACCATTGGTGCTGGGAGGGGGGCAGTGGTACGTGGCCCAGGACTGCTGCTGGTGCCGGGGGAGGAGGCAGCCTGGGACTGCTGCTGGTGCTCCGGGGCGGGGGGGCACGGTGTACGGCTCAGGGGTGCTGGTGCTCAGGGGTGGGGGGTGGGGCAGCCCAAGACTGCTGCTGGTGCTCGGGGGAGGGATAGGGGGGCCAAGACAACCCCAGCAGTGGCCAGTGTGGCTGCTGCAGAAGTCCCGGCAAGTCACAGAATCAGTGACTTCTGTGACAGACTCGCAGCCTTAACCAGGAAACAATAGGACTAAATTCTACAGCAATATTAATTTATTCTATTGCCATGATACACCCTTAATCCTTCCCCTACCTCCCTCTTCCCATCCACACAGCTATGGCTCATAGTTGAAGATACTTAATGATAAAATTCATTGATTATTTTTAAGGGTGGGTTGTCTTGTTAAACTATTGAGGAAGCCAGGCTACATTCTCCAGGCCTTTGCTCCAATGGCATTCTCAAAGAATTTCAACCCCCCCCAGGTATGTCAGAGAAGATGGGAGTTTATAGCCAGTTTCAGCAGTTCATCTTCCCAGACTTGGCTCCAGTGCTGTTCTCCAGGCTTACTTTTGATTACTCATGCTCTCCAACTGCAAGGTGGTCTTCTGCTCTCTCTGGAGTATGTACTATAATCCAGTTAATTCCCCTACTGTGAAAAGGTGGAGAGCAAGATGCAGCTGCAGACAGGTCTCAGCTAAAACTGGCAGAAAAGGGGGAACCCCCTTTCTACAAATTTTTTCAGGTTTAAGAACAATTGTTTGCCCTGAAGTTGGACAAAACTTCAAACACAGCTAAAGGCAAGATTTTTTTTCCCAATTAATGAAAGTTCAGATTCTTGAGCACAATTCTGCACCAAGGTGCAAGTTTGGCCATAGAACTGGGGCCACTATTATATATATCAAACCTTACCCAATAGCGAGCAGGAAAATGGTCATTCAAAGGGTGCCTATGGTAGAGATGGAGCTGCTATGTAATAATCTAAAAATCCTGGTTTATAATAATTTTAGGTATGTGACCTGATCACATGAGGTAGAGTGGCTATTAGACTTTCCTGCATGGATGTGTTGGTCTAGTTTAACAGGGGGGCTGTTAGAAGAACAAGCAAGTAGGCAACATATTGGCTCTAGATAACCAACTTCCTTGTATAAAAGGGTCGGGGCAGGATGGGGGTGGAGGTGGGGGGGGGGGGCGATTGCAAGACAATGGCCAAGCTATTAGCAATGAAGACGACTTCCAGACTCCAGCCCAAAGCTGCACAGCTGCTTTGCCAAGGCTGTGATAGAGACAGAAATCACAGGGATGCTCAATGGTTAGGAAGACTCTCAGGAGAGAGCGGGAGGGGAGCTGTGAGGGAGCTGTTTCTGGGAAGAACAGACTGACACGGAGCACAGACACTGGCCCTGTGGGAGTCTCCAGATCGGTTGGGGCCTTTCCCACCTTCCAGGGAATGATGAACCTCAGGGAAAGACAGGAATGTGAACAGTTTATTGTTTTAAGATCTGTTTTCTCTGACGTGCTTTGGTTCTAAATAAATAATACTTTGCTTTAACAGACTGTCTGATCACTGTATTAACTAGTTATTAGTTTCAGAGGGAACAGAACTGCAGGCAATGAACCAGGGGCGGCTCTATGTTTTTTGCCACCCCAAGCACGGCAGTCAGGCGGCCTTCGGCGGCACGCCTGCGGGCGGTCTGCTGATCACACGGATTTGGCTGCGTTTCTGCGGCTGATCTGTCAGTCCTGCACCTTTGGCGTACCCGCCGCCAAATTGCTACCAAAGCCGCGGGACCGGCGGACCTCCCACAGACATGCCACCAAAGGCTGCCTGACTGCCACCCTCACAGCAACTGGCAGGCCGCCCCCCACGGCTTGCTGCCCCAGGCACGCGCTTGCTGCGCTGGTGCCTGGAGCCACCGCTGCAATGAACAGACCTTGGCCTGCTGAGGTAATCATGGTTAGCACCTGGGGACTGCAGCCCAAAGCCCTGTTTGAGAGTGGGAGAATCACATGACTCCACCCGGAAGAGATGCCATAGCTTCAAGGCCTGAGATCTGAGTAGGGGTGCGGGGGTCAGGGCAGAGTTAGCCTGGTAACAGTAACAGCACCATTGTGGGTACTACTACCCCCATTCTAAGAGACACAAATTGTTCACCTCTAATATAAATCTAAATAAATATTTTTGATCTCTCATTTTAATTCATCTTATTTTTTAAATAAGAGTGTAGCCTGCAAAGTTGATTTGATTAAATAATCCGCTCACTGTTGAAAACAACGACAAAGGGAAATGGATCCCTAAAACAGCCCAACTCACATAATAAAACTAGTTGTGCCAAGCCACCATGTATGGAATAGTTTATTTTTCAAGTTCAGTTCCTTTAAAAAAAAACAACAAAAGCTCATCATACAGCAAAAGATAGAGAGAGATGGAATTTCTCACAGTGCAGGTTGGTGAAGCAGCAGAAATCCCTTTAATTAATATCCAGATCTCAGTTTTCCCCCCAGCTTACATAATTATTATTAGGTGCAAGTGATACAAACTACTCAATAGTCCACCAATGTGGCAGAGGCACAGGACAAGATGGCATGAAGGCAGAGGCACAGGACACGATCATCTGGGTAGGAGGGCTCCCCAGTTATGGAAACATACTCACTGACATTGGAACAAAAACATCCCAGAAGAGATCTGGTTCCTTAAGCCAAGCAAACAGGGTGCATTCCAGTGAGGAACTCCTGCTGACTCTGGTGTTTCAATCAGGGAGCTGAGTGACCTAAGGAGGAGTCCACATAAAGGTTAGGGCCCAATTCCTTGTTTGGGATCTGCTAGTGCAGCCCTCTGTTTAAATTATAACCACAATAGAATTTAAAGAAAAGTCATACAGTTTTAAAGGAGAGGGAAGTATGGGTGTTGGTGAATAAGCCAAAGATGGGTGTAGCCTTATCTCACTTATTTGTCTTTAGTGAAACACTTTGTCCAATATTAAAACTTCAGTCAACAAACTACAGCAATACTCTGCTTCCTTCCCCACACCTGAAGAAAAGCTCTGTGTAGTTCGAAAGCTTGTACCTTCCATCAACAGACGTTGAGTCAATAAAAGATATTACCTTACCTATTTTGTCTCAGTACAACAACATAGCAGACAGAGGCCGTGCTGCAAAGAACCTTCCGGTAATAAAATTACAGAAGAGACAAGATGGCTTGAGTCTGCTATTGACATTAGAAATCCAGCTCTCTGTCCCCTTGTTATTCAGTTTCAGAGTAACAAGGTGGGCTGATCATACAGCATTTCAGGCCTGACATGCTCTGGTTTAATTATGCTAGAATGCTTTGTGCAGAGCAAATTTAGGGATTTCTTTTATTTTTAAAATGATAAATTGAAGGAAGTGATGCAACATGTCTGCCTTGCAAGTATTCATCCAGGAAGCACAGGAGCAGCGAAAACACACTTGGAAGAAAAATAAGTTATATTTTTAACTTTCACAGTACTTATCCTCCAAGGTTTCCAAATGCTTTATGAACACCCCGTGAAGCAGATTTATAGATATGTTTTATATTTATATATGGGTCACTCCACCCACAGCCAAAGCATACACTCCTAGGGCGGAGTGTTGGCTGGATTCAAGATCTATTGACGTCAATAGACAGACTCTTGTTGATTGGATCAGGCCTGTGCAGAACGCAGGAATACTATACAATAGCAACCCTCAGACGGATGCTATTGCACTGACCCTGCAGGAAGAATTAGGTAGACAATATAATCAGAGAAACTCAGATATTCTGAACCCTGATTATTGGAAATTTGGATGGTCTAGAAGTTGGAGATGGGTCATGCAATCAGAATTTCATTTTCTGAAGTTAGTTTTTCAAATTTCAGATCCCCCTCTGGAGCCCTTTGGCTAATGAGATTTTACCTCTATCTGAATTGGAATGTAGTCATGATACAAGGGGGATTAAAATCCCATCTCTTACAAAGACCAGCATGGCATGTTTGCAGGGCAGGCTCTATACCACCTGCTTCTGATTAGGCCAGCATGAAGTTCCATTGGTGCTGGTCCAAGGAAGGGTTTTGATGCTTATGAGGATTTAGTGACTGGTAACAATATGCTATATTTCTGTGCACATTCTTATTAGGTAGAAAAGATATACCCAAAAGATTTGGCAATTCACAGATTCATAAATATTAAGGCCAGAAGGAACCATTATAATCAGAATTAGGGAGAGAACCCAGGAGTCCAGAACACCCAAATACCCTGCTCTAACCTACAGGCCAAACTCCATGCCAGAGCTAGGAAGAGAAGCCAGGAATCCAGAGACACAGCCCCTGCTCTGCTCACTACACAAGTCTGCTGCCACATGTTAACCAATTTTAAAATCAGGGTAGAAGCCAATTTGGAGTGTATTGCAATAAGCACTACACGCAATTACCCTTACAAATGGACACTTTTTGGCCAGAGAGCTGCCTATGATTATTTATTAGTTAACTGTTGCAATTTAATCATGGTGACATGTTGTTTATTACCTTGTGAACTTCCAATAGGTTTCTAAGATTGGGGTATCCTGACTGTGGAGAGTAATTTTATCACATGGTGAAAGTATTAATAAGTTTAGGACTATGAGACTAATACCTATAAAGGACTGGTAGGTGAGGTCCCATGGGAAGAAAAAATAAGAGATAAAGGGGTTCAGGAGAGCTGGCACTTCCTAAAGATACAGGTGAAAACTATCCCAGAAAGACAGGAACAATAGTAAGAGGCCTATTTGGCTCCATCAGGAGCATTTTAATGACTTGAAAATTAAAAAGGAATCTTACAAAGAGGGGAAACATGGACAAATCACTCAAGATGAGTACAAAACAATTCTTCTTCTTGGTAGTCCATCGAATCCGACAATGACAAATCTGTGCAGATCATCAGTTGTTGGTCTCATGGTGTGCCCTCTGGTGACTGTACAAGCCAATTTTAGAGGTGCACATTTTGCTGCAGATGGTGCATGGGAAGTTCGCGGTCAGTGGATTGTGCGCCGCTGATGCTCTGTGACGTCGTTCGTGTGCCTCTTGTAGATGCCGGCAGCGGTCTTCCTCAAAGGCGATGCAGGTATTTCTGACTGTTGCACGCCACTGTGTTCTGTCGCTGGCGGCGTCCTCAAGGTCCCTAGGTTTGATACTGCTGTAGTGCAGATTGGCTTTGATGGTGTCCTTGTAACGTTTCCGTGGACGACCTATATGCTGGATGCCCTGGGAGAGCTCACCATACAGAAGCTGGCGGGGGATTCTGTTGGCATCCATGCGGCTGACATGACTGGTCCAACGTAGCTGTGACTTCATGATCATCATTTCGATGCTTGTCATCTGGGCTCTCTCGAGGACCTCGAGATTGGGCACTTTGTCTTGCCAGCGGATCTTCACGATGTTGCGGAGGCAGCGCATGTGAAATGCTTCGAGCTGCTTGATGTGACACCTATATAGTGTCCATGTTTTGCACTTGCACAAAAGAGAGGAAAGAACAACAGCTCTGTACACAAGCAGTTTTGTTGACATCCGGATGTTGTGGTGATTTAAAACTTTGACATGCAGACAGCCAAGTGACTGGCTTGCTTTGGATATTTGTGCATTGATCTCATTATCCAGTGATCCATCACTGGATATGACACTACCCAGATATTTAAAGTTCTCCACTACTTTCAGCTGAGTGCCATCAATGGAGATACTCGGGACAGAAGCATTTGATCCAGGTGCAGGTTGATGGAGAACTTCTGTCTTTCCGAGGCTGGCTGATAGTCCGAAAAGTTGCGAGGCCTGAGCAAACTTGTTGACAATGTGCTGAAGATCATTTTCAGTGTGAGCCATGAGGGCACAGTCATCAGCAAAGAGCGCCTCAAGAAGATGGTCTTCTTTCCTGACACTTTCATCCTCCTCAACAGCACAGAGGCTATCAGAACGTGGGTGGGATTGCCCTGCTGTGTCCCTGAAAAATCTTGTCTTTGTTCCTCTTCATCTCCCTATTCCAGTTCAGCCACTCCGGTCTCAAGGGGACTTGCTCTCTGAAGACCATGAGTTGTTTGCACTGAATGCACACATACACTACCTGCCTTCAAGGCAGGTAATTGTACATGCTGCATTCAGTGCAATAAATTGGATAGCCCCCACTCTGCTGCTGGAATTCTGCCTGCATTATTTTATTGTTGCAGGTATTTTGTTTGTTCATTTTTTTTTTTTTTTTTTTTTTTTGGCAGAGGGTGGGGGTGGCAGGTTATTGGCCTATGGTTCGGTCCATTACTTAGTGGGGAAGGAGAACTGATAACATCAAGAAGATGGGGGTGTTTAATGCCTGTTTTGCTTCAGTCTTCACTAAAAAGGTTAATCATGATCAGATACTTAACACAATTAATATGTGATCGTTCCCCTTTATTTGACATTGGTGAGGCCTCATCTGGAATACTGTGTCCAGTTTTGGGCCCCACACTACAAGAAGGATGTGGAAAAATTGGAAAGAGTCCAGCGGAGGGCAACAAAAATGATGAGGGGTCTGGAGCACATGACTTATGAGGAGAGGCTGAGGGAACTGGGATTGTTTAGTCTCCAGAAGAGAAGAATGAGGGGGGATTTGATAGCTGCCTTCAACTACCTGAAGGGGGGTTCCAAAGAGGATGGAGCTCGGCTGATCTCAGCGGTGGCAGATGACAGAACAAGGAGCAATGGTCTCAAGTTGCAGTGTGGGAAGTCTAGGTTGGATATTAGGAAACACTATTTCACTAGGAGGGTGGTGAAGCACTGGAATGCGTTACCTAGGGAGGTGGTGGAGTCTCCTTCCTTGGAGGTTTTTAAGGCCTGGCTTGACAAAGCCCTGGCTGGGATGATTTAGTTGGGAATTGGTCCTGCTTTGAGCAGGGGGTTGGACTAGATGACCTCCTGAGGTCCCTTCCAACCCTGATATTCTATGATTCTATGAATATTAACAACCAGGGGGAAGGAACATAAGACAAAATAGATAAAGAACATGTTAAAGAATATTTAGATAAGATAGATGTAAATTTATCTAAGGGTGTTTAAGGAACTAGCTGATGCAATCTTGGAACCATTAGCAAGAGTTTTGTTTGTAAGATACAGGAGGTAATTGTCACCTCTACTTGGCACTGATGAAGCCCTAGCTAGAGTACTACGTCCAGGTCTGGGCAACCTACTTTAAGAAACATCTGGATAAATTGGAGAAAAATCAAAAGGAGAGGTACAAAAATGATCAAAGATTTAGAAAACCTGACCTATGAGGTAAGGTTTAAAAAACTGGGCATGTTTAAAATCTTGAGAAAAGACGACTGAGGGAGGACCTAATAACAGTCTTCAAATATGTTAAGGGCTGTTATAGAGGATGGGGAGCACTACATATTTCTACTATTAAACTGGGGTATTGTGCGGTTAATCACTTTACATTTAGCTACAGATTTGGCTGTTGTAGAATAATGAGAAACCCTGTTTCACATCTCAGCTATTTGTAAATATACTGTATTAAGACAATTGTAATTTGAAAATGTAAGAAAGAAGCCATGTTGCTCAAACAAAGAAAACATTGTCCATCTTCCCCAACAGTTTTTCTCGGATTCAAAACAGAGCACGCAGCTCTTCAGAGTGCTGTGCTGTGTATGCCACCAGGTGTTTTGCCCTGCAGAAACACTAAGGAAAACCAAATTTGTAACTTACTGTGGCCTCTTTCCTAGAAGGAAATGTAATAAGATCCCTAAAGGGATTAAAAAGCTAAATTATCTCATTACCATTTCAAAAACCACAGCTGCCTATATGATTTGGTTAGTAAATAGGTACCTCGTACAACCTCCTTGAGCTAGAAATATGCAAGTGTTACTTCGTTTTTCTCTTTAATAACTTTTCACTTATTTCATCCTTAGAAACGGCTCTACCTATTCATCCTCTGTTTAGATTTTATCTCAGAGAAGATAACACTCTACATAAACTGGAGCTAAAAAAAGGAACTGGTGACTATTGCAACCAAGCTATTTTCAATCCTAACAAAGAGGACCAAATTTAATCTTGCATTTCACGCCTATTAATGAGAACTCCATCTATCTCCTGATTGGCCAGAAAGCACATGGGAATGACCTTATAGCTCTGTAATTAGGGCACGCACCTGAGATTGTGGGAGACCCCAAGTTCAAGGCCCTGTTCCAATGATGATTTAATTTCATACACAGAGTAGAATGACTTCAATGGGAGAGACAGACAGAGGGAGACCCATCACAGAATATTCCATATCCCTGTGGTTAGGGCATTCATCCAGCAGGTGGAAGACCTAAGTCGAAATCAAGCAGAGGGGGGACTTGAACTTGAGTCTGCCACATCCTGGATGAATGCTCTAACCCAGGGGTTCTCAAAGTTCATTGCACCGTGACCCCCTTCTAACAACAAAAATTACTACACTACTCCAAAACAGGAGACCAAAGCCTGAGCCTACCCGAGCCCCACCACCCTGGGGTGGGGGGGACCAAAGCCAAAGCCCTGCTGTTCTGGGGGGGGAGGGGGGCAAAGCCAAAGCCCAAGGGCTTCAGCCCCAGGCAGGGGGCCACCCAGGGCTGAAGCTCTCAGTCTAACACCAGCCCTGGCAACCCCATTAAAATAGGGTTGCGACCTACTTTGGGATCCTGACCCACAGTTTGAGAATCACTGCTCTAACCACTGAGCTAAAGGTTACAAGTGCAGCACAGGCATCACCTCCTCCTCCATTTTTTGGGAGAAAGAGTATAGGTGCCTAACTCCAGGAGAGGGTTAATGGCTGTGAATCCTGAGGGGAGATCAGGTGGGAGGGAGGCACCCGGACTTTGGCGTCCAACTCCCTTTGAGTGATGGGCCTTTGGACCCATGCCTCTCCTCCGCATTTACTAAGGGCTAGCTTTGGCAGCTCCCCACTCAGCTTGCTGGTTTCTATGAATTCCATTCTCGGGTGCCCAGCTTCCCCTTGCATTGTGTAAGGGGCTGGGCACCTAAGAGCTGTTGATTCCAGGGTGCCTGAAGTTAGGCATTGCAATGTTGAGCCCAGTCCTCTTTGTGGATCAAGTCCTGTGTTTCTATGCCATGCTCTGTCACTATCCAATGGTTGGTTTTAATTATTTGATCCTATTGAACCAAAACAATGCCTTTATTTTGCATTTGGGTGACTCAACTGCACAAGAGAAAATGCCTCGCAGACTTCATGCAATGTTCTCCTTTCAGGGAGACCTTAAAGCAAACAGTAAAGATAGATTAATTTAATCAAAAACTGCAAAAAAGCAATTCTAGAATTCCTCCCTTCCTAGTCTGTAAATTTAACTCCAATTTTTGAGTTCGCTATAGTTGGAGTGAGCATCTTCAACCTAGACAATAAGAAAGAAAATTTTGACAAGGGGAAAAAAATCAGTGATAATTTAGACCTGCACAAATCCAGTAAAAGTTAATGGGATGTGCATGGGTTATAAGATAGCACTGAATTTATACCATGCTCTTATTTCATTGAGCGTTCTGATTTAACATTATTTCAGCATGTTATAAAAGGATCTGTAACACAATTATCATAGTCAGTGTGTTTCATAAATTTATTGATGTTTTCTATTTTGGATATATTTTTAATTTGCTTACTTTCTTTATATGCACAATTTTGAGGGAGTAAAAACCCCTTAGCTATTTGAATAGAAAAACAAATTCTTTCTTGAATAAAAGAGCCAAATGACGCTATGCTTAGATGTACATCCAAGGTAAGAGTCTTCATAGAGTACAAGTCTTCTGAATTTATAACCATATACTGTGCTTGATTCCTTATCTGAGCAATATAGATAGACACAGACACTGACAACTATACACAAATTTGTTTACATTGAACTCAACTCTACCTCCATTAAAAGAAAGGAAATACAGCCAAGATAACAGCATGTAGATACTTCACTGATGGGCATATTTTAGAACCCTGAACAGGCATGCTTAAAGTTGCTTCTCTTCACAGCTTAAAGAACACTTGCAATAAAAATAATGAATTCCAACCCATGCACTCAGTGTAAACATTGACACCTTTACTCCTTTCTGAGTCCTCCCACTTGGCCTGGGATAGATAATCACCTTTAAATGTGTCCTAAGGGTCAATAGACTTTAGCTTCATTGGACCAAGACAGATGGAAAGAAGCAATACCTTGTTATTAACACTGCCATACAAGTGTGACAATTGCTAATCACAAACAATGCCACACCTGAAAACCCATCTTATGAAAGAGAATATGAATTCTCCAGACAGAGGATTGATTTATATCTTCTGAAACATCTACCTTATACTGACCAATTTTTAACAAAACGTGCTTCACATAATCCTTTTAATTAACAGAAACAAAATGTTAAATTTATGATTGACAGTGTCTTCTGAATACTTTTTTATACCTCAGTATTTGTATTTTGTCTATATTGTCTATTTATGATAGAATGCACAGAGATTAATCAACCTGTTATTCAGTCAACATGGATTCACCAAGGGCAAGTCAAGCCTGACCAAATTGATTGCCTTCTATGATGAGATAACTGGCTCTGTGGATATGGGGAAAGCGGTGGACGTGATAGATCTTGACTTTAGCAAAGCTTTTGATATGGTCTCCCACAGTATTCTTGCCAGCAAGTTAAAAAAGTATGGATTGGATGAACGGACTATTAGGTGGATAGAAAGCTGGCTAGATTGTCGGGCTCAACAGGTAGTGATCAACGGTTTGATGTCTAGTTGGCAGCCGGTATCAAGTGGAGTGCCCCAAGGGTCGATCCTGAGGCCGGTTTTGTTCAACATCTTCGTTAATGGTTTCAATGATGGGATGGATTGCACCCTCGGCAAGTTCGCGGATGACACTAAGCTGGGGGGATAGGTAGATTCACTGGAGGGTAGGGATGGGGTCCAGAGTAACCTAGACAAATTGGAGGATTGGGCCAAAAGAAATCTGATAAGGTTCAACAAGGACAAAGTACAGAGTTCTGCCCTTAGGACGGAAGAATTCCATGTACTGCTACAGGCTGGGGACCGACTGGCTAAGCAGCAGTTCTGCAGAAAAGGACCTGGGGATTACAATGGACGAGAAGCTGGATATGAGTCAGCAGTGTGCCCTTGTTGCCAAGAAGGCTAATGGCATATTGGGCTGCATTAGTAGGAGCATTGCCAGCAGATCAAGGGAAGTGATTATTCAGCACTGGTGAGGCCACACCTGGAGTCTTGTGTCTCGTTTTGGGACCCCCATTACAGAAAGGATGTGGACAAATTGGAGTGAGTCCAGCGGAGGGCAACGAAAATGATCAGGGGGTTGGGGCACATGACTTACAAGGAGAGGTTGAGGGAACTGGGCTTATTTAGTCTGCAGAAGAGAAGAGTGAGGGGAGATTTGATAGCAGCCTTTAACTACCTGAAGGGGGGTTCCAAAGAGGATGGAGCTCGGCTGTTGTCAGTGGTGGCAGATGACAGAACAAGAAGCAATGGTCTCAAGTTGCAGTGGGGGAGGTCTAGGTTGGATATTAGGAAAAACTATTTCACTAGGAGGGTGGTGAAGCACTAGAATGGGTTACCTAGGGAGGTGATGGAATCTCCATTCTTGGAGGTTTTTAAGGCCCGGCTTGACAAAGCCCTGGCTGGAATGATTTAGTTGGGGTTGGTACTACTTTGAGCAGGAGGTTGGACTAGATGACCTCCTGAGGTCTCTTCAAACCCTAATCTTCTATGATTCAATATTTTGTTTACTCTTTGTTCAATGTGGCTCCATGCCTTGTTTACTGCACACTATTGAAATGCTGCTTTGAATGCAGTATTCAATTCCTCATGGACTCTTATATGGCGCTTATCACTCTAGGATCTGTGTGCTTCTCAAACATCGGTTTATTTTGACATGATTCCTATGAGGTGAGGGGATAGTATTATCACCATTTTACAGATGCAGAACTGAGGCATAGAGAAATTAGGGTCAAACGTTTCCACTAATAGTGGGTACCCATTTGGAGAGGATGAGAACCTGATTTTTGAGAATACTTAGCATTATATCGCACTTTATATGTTCAAAGCATAGCTCCCATTTATGTCAGCACTTGGCATTTCTGAAAGTCAGACCCTATGTCTCACATCAGGCACACAGAAAGTGAGAGAAACCATTAGTGACCACCTGTAAGAAGTTAGGTTTAAATGACATGCCTAGCACTACAATGTCATTCTGTAGCAGAGGCAGGGATACAATCCAGTTCTCCAGGGCAACATTCAACTGCCTTAACCATGAGACCATCCTCTCTCCCTGCCTCATATACTATACACCTTCCAACTTGCAACAAATGAAGCAGGGGTCCAATAGCCGCCTTCACTACACAACTCTGATTCATCTCCAGAGCCTGCCCACTGAATGAGGCACAGATCCTATCGAGAAAAAAAATAGTATGTGATCATGTAAATAAAGAACATATCTTATCATTGTGCATGTGCATTAAGGGGCCAAATAAAGGTTGCTGAGCAACTTTAATTCTGGTATTTCCTAACTTTTGAGTGCTTGACATTGCAATCTTAATACTATTTTAACGGTTTTTGATGTGCAATTTCCTATATTTTTTAAAACCCTAGAAATTCCATGATGTGGCATCATATTAACAACCACATGGTTCATCAGCATGGTTGGAACCTTTAGATCCACCACACAGATGTCTGCCCCTTGAGCTAATAGAGTAACTGATAGCAATAGTAGGTTGTCATCCCCTGTGTGGACCAGCCCTAGAGAAGGATGACAGAGATATCCGTGAAACCTACTGGGAAAGTATTTGCTGAGGGCAGACCTGGAATCCTGGGCTCCATACCAGGATCTGGAGCAGAGTTTGCTCTACTGGACACAGATTCTTCTGCCCATTCCCCCAAACTTGACCCCTTCCGCCCCTCTCCTCCCCGCAACTTGTCCCCACAGTCTTCTCCACCCCAGCCTCTTGACCCAATTTTTTCCTCAGCTAATGTCAGTTCTCCCCTCCATATCTTGGGTCACTGAGAAATCTTACCCCCCCACCTTCCGCTGTTCTAGTCCTAGTCTTCTATTCCATGTAGTCTCAGTTTTCCCCATCTCCTTATCGGATCTCCATGTCCCCTCCTCCTGGCCCCTCCCCCCTGGCTCCCAGCTCCCACCCTCCAGTTCCCTCACCGGCTACCAGCTCCCAGTCTCCTTGCTCAACCAGTCACAGTCTATCCCTGCCCCAGCTTCCTGTCACAGTTTCTCTCCACCCCACTCCAGTCCCCAACTACTCTTTCCCTCTTCCCTCCACCCCCATCTGACTTTTCCCCCTCTCTATTCAAGTCAGGCAGCTTTCTCCTCCACGCTGCCTAGGTGACATCAGGGAGGACATGGAGAGCACAGGAAAGACAGGCTCCCTCCTCTCAGTTCCAATGCATGGCCCCTCCCCAGGTGAGAGCTGCAATTACAGGGAAAGTCTAACTTTGCATCTATAGCCCTGGGAGGGAGCATGGTCAGTTGCTCTGTGGGGATGGCGCATCCATAGTCCTGTCACATGTGGGAGCTCAACAAAGATGCTCAGCAAAGATGGGCTTTTCAGAGATTTTAGCTGCTAAAAATCTAAGAAAATCTACTGAGCATGTGCAAACTACGATTATTTCCCCTTCAAAGACTGATAATTTGGCCAAATTCGGATAAATTTTCACAGGAGCAGAAAAAGGCACATTGCTGACACTATGGCCACTCCACGGCCAAAATTTCAAGTCCCTGCACTAGAAAAAAAGTCACGAGTTATTTTAACATTGCAAAACAATGTTTTTGCTCCAGCTTCATTTTCAGAAATGACTAAAACCATTTTGGCTGAAACTTTCAAAAATAATTCAGCCTATCGGAGACATCCAGCATGGAAAATTTCAGCCCAAAAGTTATAAACAATTGAAAATAAGGTGTTAAAATACAAGGTATTGCACAACCTTAATAATAAACAGTGCTATCAGGCCTGTATATAATTAGACTGCAACTCGTATTGTTTGCATGAATTGATCCTTTTCCACCAAGAAATTTTTGAAATAGTTTATGACATTTATAAGTAGCACCATGGGCAGAACATTTTTGTTTCAGACATGGTTTTAACCATCTCTAAAAATTTGTTTAAAAATAAGAGCACATAAGAATTGCAGAGTTTGGAGTAAGTCTTCAGCATCACCATCATCAGAAATGGAGATTTTTTTAAATTAAAGTAGAGCCTTCCTGAAGTGTGATGATTTGTGAAGGCCGGTAAGGAAATTTTCACTGGCTGTGAAATATTTGTTTGGTATTGAGAGTTGACATGAAGACAACTAGACAGAACATACATGCCTAGATAATTAGCTACACTTGACAGGAGTATGGCTGACTGAGTTTTTGATTATTTTTGAAGGCCCAATTTTGTACTCAGTTTGGGCTTGATCCAAATCCCTCTGACGTCTATAGGAGTCTTTCAGTGGACTTCAATGATTATGGATCAGACCCTTTTATGTGGGCTAGAGCAGTGGTTTTCAAACTTTTTTTCTGGGGATCCATTTGAAGAAAATTGTTGATGCCCACAATACAATGGAGCTGGGGATGCAGGGTTTGGGGTGTGGAGAGGCTCAGGGCCATGGCAGAGAGTTGGGGTGAGTGCTGCAGGATGGGCTGGGAATGAGGAGTTCAGGGTGTGGGAGGGGGTTCTGGACTGGGGCAGGGGGTTGGGGTGTGGAAGGAAGTCAGGGCTCTGGGCTGGGGCTTGGGATGAGTTTGGGGTTCAGGAGGGGCTCTGGGTTGGGGGGGACTCAGAGCTTGGGCAGGAGGTTGGGGTGTGGGAGGGAGTCAGGGCTCTGGGCTGGGGGTGCAGGCTCTGGGGTGGGGCCAAACTGAGGGGTTTGGGGTACATGAAGAGGTTCCAGGTTTGAGGGGGCTCAGAGCTGGGGATTGGGGCACGGACTTACCTCTAGCGGTTCCCAGTCAGCGGCGCAGCGCTGCGGGTGCACCGCAGACCTCGCTGCGCCACGGAAGCAGCCAGCAGCAGGTCTGGCTCCTAGGAGGAGGCGCGCAAGCGGCTTTGCAGGATTCTCGCCTGCAGGCACACACACACTCAGTTCCCATTGGCTGGTTGCCAGCCAATAGCAGTGCGGAGCCGGTGCTCGGAGCTTGGGGGGGCAGCATGCGGAGTCCCGTGGTACCCCTGCCTGGAAGCTGGACCCCCTGCTAGCCACTTCCGGGGCACAGTACGGTTCAGAAAAGATAGGCACTAGCCTGCCTTAGCTGGGCAGCACTGCCAACGGGACTTCTAAGGTCCTGGTCGGCAGTGCTGACCAGAGCAATGCGACCCAGTGCCTTACACGCCATGACCCAGTAGTGGGTCGTGACCCATGGTTTGAAAAACACTGGGCTAGAGACTTTGGCATTTTAGAGAACAGGAAGAATTCAGCTTGCAAGGTTTTATTTGAAGATAACTGTATTTGCATAAGATATTTCTTCTGTGTTCACATCACATCACAACCTTCAATATACATCCAGGGAGATATACACCTTTATCTCCCCAAAATCCTGGTGTGTGATATCGTACAAGAGAACAGCCTCGATACGAATTCAAGATCCCTGTGAAAGTGCTATTATGGAAGTGATTTCATACATGCCTATTAAAATTCCTCTGTAAATTCCCAACCTAAATGATACTATTATTCAACAGCAAATGAAATAAAACAGCTCTTCAGTCGGATATAAAAATTCTCAATGTTGAGAGTTTAAATGACACATAGTATGGCATCAAAAATGCCCAAATGCATGGGCCTGTTGGTTAGAAAAGAAATATTTTAATCGTCATGTAGTGAGTTAAGTTCCCTGTTTAATTCCTTCCCCCCTCCCCAGATTTATTAAGATAATTAAATGTCATAATCACTGTTAAACTACAGTAAAGTATCAGAGGGGTAGCCGTGTTAGTCTGAATCTGTAAAAAGCAACAGAGGGTCCTGTGGCACCTTTAAGACTAACAGAAGTATTGGGAGCATAAGCTTTCGTGGGTAATAACCTCACTTCTTCAGTAAGTCTTTCAGCTCACCAGAAAGTATTAAAGTTAAAAATAGCCTGTAATTTGCTGTAGATACTGAAGCACACTTTTGTAAACTGTTTTTAATTATTTTCAAGCCTCCCAAATACTTTTCTTATCAAGAGATGAGGGCAGCACATTGGTGCACATAACAAAACTCATGTGGCAGGGTGGGGCCGAGGGGTTCAGAGTGTGGGAGGGGGCTCAGGGCTGGGGCAGAGGGTTGGGGTGTGGGGGGTGCGGCCTTTGAAGTGGGGCCAGGGATGAGAGGTTTGGGGTGCAAGAGGGGGCTCAGGGCTAGGGCAGAGTGTTGGGGAGTGTGGACTCTGGCATGAGGCCAGGGATGAGGGGCTTGGGATGCAGGCTGCCCCGGGGCTACGGCAGGGAGAGAGAGGACTCCCCCCAGCAGCACCTCGGCTGGGGGGAAGGGGTGCCCCTCCCTGCTGCGGCAGGTCTGGTGGGGCTGGGCTGGGGGAAGGGCTTCTCTCCCCAGCCTCAGCAGTTCTGGCGGGCCTGGGTCTGGCCGGACTGTGGGAGAGGCTCCTCTCTCCTGCCCCAGCAGCCTCAGCGGGGCGCCTCTCCCCAGCCGTGGCAGTTCCAGCAGCCTGGCCAGGGGAGGGGCTGGGGATTGGGGCACGGACTTCTCTCCCCAGCAGCTCAGGAGGGGCTGGGATGGGCAACCTGCGCGGCCCTAAAGAGCCTGCGCGTGGCCATGCAGCTTACAGGGAACTTAGCTTAGGTGACCTGGTGTCCAGTTTTGGACCAGAACACCCGGTCAAAAAGCCGGCAGCTCCGGTCAGCACCACTGACTGGGCCGTTGACTATCTGGTTAGCCGCATCACGCAACAGGGCTGGCAGGCTCCCTGCTAGCCGCCATTCTGCGCGGCTCCCAAATTGGAAAGCAGCCAGAATGTCCGGCTCCTAGCCTTAGGGGTGGCCAGGGGCGTCCACGTGCTGCCCCGCCCCCCGGCACAGCTCCCATTGGCTGCGTCAGGGCGGGGGAGGAACTAGTGTGACTCATGAGCACTCAGCAAGTGGCTGTTGAGGGGTCGCGTGGTGCACGCCCCTCCCACTGCTACCCAGCCCTCTTCTCCCACTCCTCATGTGGCTGGGCTAGAGGTGCGGTGTGTGCCCTGTGGCAAACCATGGTCTGTCACCCCAGCACCGGCACCCAGGAGTTGGAGGTATGTGTATCCCCATCTCCGAGTGCTGGGAATGGGACTGCACCTCCATCACTGCATCCCTCCCCTTCCCACCCCCGTCATTGCATCCCTCCCCCATCCCATCCAGTCCTCCACACCTACCCGTCCCAGCCTTGTATCCCTTACAGCACTCTCCCACCCACCCTCTCCACCTCCCAGAGCTGCCATCCCCATGTCCCTCATCCCCCACAGCTCTGCACCCCATTCACCTCCATACACTGCTGCACTCCAATTATGTGTCTGTACACCCCTGTGCCCCCCACATCCTCATGCACCTGTAGCCTTTTGCCTCCCCCTGCATCCCCATCCACCCCATATACTCCCCACTCTCCCTCCTCTCTCCTTCACTGCCCCCCCCTCACCCCTACCCTGCTCTCATCCTTGGCCTCTTTCCTTCCTCACCCCCCATCTTTTTCCCCTCCAGCCCACCCTCCTCCCTTTCTGGCTGGGTGAATTAGGCAGCCCCTGGAAAAGTGTATCAAAAAGCGTCTGTGTAAGCAAGTGTGTGCATGCATTCATTGTATGTGTGTGTATTGCTGCACATGTGTATATCTGTGTGAATAAAATTTGCAACCTAACTTTCACTTTTATCCCTTTTGCAGGCTTGTGCACAAAAAAATTAATTACATAAAATGTGTGTGTATTCATTTCATAATAAGTTTTTAAGAGATAAGGGAACACTAAAAGAAATGTATTCAGTAAATCATAACCTTTTCAATGATATCTCACATGACCTATCTTGCATAAAATACAGCATACTTATGCCATAATCATATCATAATATCACTATGAAGAATATGGGGTCCAGTGTCACACCAGGGAAGGAGCTTTCTTGTAGTCTCTTGTTTAGGGATCCCTCAGAGTGGTGCTCCTGATGTGTGAAGCTAAGATCTCTATTCCTTCCATCTTTCCCTTTAAGGATTATGCTGTGTTGCCAACCCCAAATATTAAACATCACTAGTCAGGCTCCCCCTCCACACACAAAAACCCCAACCAATAGCTAGACAAAGTCTTGTGACTTAAGTAACTTTTTGGTCCTTTCATTTTCCTTCTGGGGGTTGAGCCTTTAGGTTTGTGTTTTCCTGCTTTTCTCCACAACCATAAGGACTAGAAAGTTACTTTTTTCTGTTAAACTAAATCTGAGATTCTCACTTATCCATATGGCTCCAGAAGCTCAGGCTATTAGAGACACACCAACTATCTTTAGACTAAAGAACTGGGAGTTTTGGAAAGACTGAGGAGTTCTCTTTCTCTGCTTTTGGAATTCTCTCCCGTGTGATCTGAATGCATGAAGCTCTTTACACAGTCCAAGAGATTTTCTTCCTGGAGCTCTATGTCCTCTCTGCCTCACTGACACTCCTGCCCACACAGACTCTCCCTCAAACTTCTGCGCCGGGGGAGAAAAGTGGGTTGGGGTCTGTGTGTGTATATGTACTTGAATAAGTGAGGGAAGTTTTGGTGCCTACCAAGTATTATTTTAAAGCATTTTAATCTCCTTTTGCTACATCCCCAGCAACGTGGTCTTAACAAGCACCACACACAGTACTTCTCCCCTTTCCTAGCTCTCCATTCTAAAAAGAGAGTTCCTCCAGCACTTAGGCCAAGAATTTCAAAAAATAAGATTCAAAGCTAAACTCCCATATCAGTGTTTAAGTACCTAAATTAGTGGCCAGTTTTTCCAAAGTGCTGAGCATCCAACGATCCCACTATGGGTGGGGGATCAGTTGTCTATGGAGTATCCTAGGTTTATAGAAATGTATTTTCAGGTGTTTTACAATTTTGGTGTGTGCCTAGAATGATTTTGTTATTTGCTTTGCATAAATTGAAGGATGTTACAACTCATTCCATCAGTGGTTTTACATTGTTCCTTCCCATGTATGGTGCCTTGCAGTGTTCTACATTGACTAAACAGCTCACGTCTTCACGTCTAAGTATTCATTGTAGCAACCTGAGTGGAACTTGGACAGAGGAGCACAGATTGCAGGAGGGAAAAGTTTGGAGGAGTCATCTGGAAGACCGTTTGAATGCATGTGGCTAGAATCATGCTGGATATAGTTGCAGCATCTCTGTAAAAATAGTTCTCTTCATAAAGACAGTTTAAGTTTACAAAGCATGGAGTCCTATAAAGTAATTACTCAGCATGTGTCACATAAGACATTAATGACTGCTCTTTTTCTGCAGGATGGTATGATCTTATATAGACAGGAAGCCGAAGGAATCAGCTGACAGAACTTTTGCTAACATAATCAAATCATGGCAGATCAGCAAAAGGCAGCGTCTGAAATGGAGTTGGACATAATGTATTCTCTGTGCAACCTGCATGGATTAGTCTAAGAAATATTGCTATAAAGGGTCCGTTGTTACTATTCTCATAATATTGGCACAGTAATTTCTTACAGCAATTGTGAACTTCTGCCAGTGAAAAACCCCAATGATGCCCCAGAAAACCATGCTGTGTTTTAGGATTCTCCCACTTATTTTTTATTTTGAATTGGCTTTATATTGTATATACTATTGGTTTCCTTATTTCTATTTGTTCATAATATTCATTGTTTATAAAGATTTTTATCCCTTTTCCTTCCTTAGTTTATAAGTTTAAAATTATACTTCTGCCATATCCTATTTGTGACGGTGCCACCCATAAGGCTTTATGGAAATATGCTTATGTATGTATATACACCGCTACCTCGATATAACGCGACCCGATAGAACACGAATTCGGATATAATGCGGTAAAGCAGTGCTCCGGGGGGACAGAGGGGCGGGGCTGTGCACTCCAGTGGATCAAAGCAAGTTCAATATAACACAGTTTCACCTATAACACGGTAAGATTTTTTGGCTCTCGAGGACAGCGTTATATCGAGGTAGAGGTGTATATAACATAACTAGAATGTGTTTTATGCTACATATGCCATGTAATACATCTCTGTAAAGGTTATGATCTACTGAATCTATTAATCCTATTTGTATGCGTGTATCATTTTTGTATTTGAAGTTATGAATATTGGCTGCATACTTGTTTGATTCTAAGTAGGCTGTAGTGAAGCAGTTGGTCAGCTTCCTGAGAAAAGACTATTCTCAGTAATTGCCCAATCAAGAAACACTTAAGCCAACAATGAACTTGTAGATACCAATCCACATCTGGGCTTTCCCAGGAATGTGGCTTGGCTGGTAAGGAACTCAGTCATGCATGGACATGTGACTTGCCCAGGTGACTCCAAAACTCCATTTTGTAGCTGGACTTTGCATACGAGAGAGGAGGGGGTCTCCACCCCCACAAGAGAAAGTCTATTTAAGTCCAGGGGAGACCCCTACATTTTGTCTTCAGCTGGCTAAAGAGAGAGCCTCTCCACCCCCACAGATACCTGAAAGAAACTGGAACAAAGGACAGTGACTGCAATGGGTGTGAGTGATTGCTGGACCCAGACTAAAAGGAGATTAGTCTGTAAAAGGAAACATTCTGGAAGTGGTGGGGATCTTATCTGTATTCAGTTTCTTACTGTATAAGACATATACTTGCGCATTTTATTTAATTTTGCTTGGTAATTCACTTTGTTCTGTCTGTTACTATTTGGAACCACTTAAATCCTACTTTCAGTATTTAATAAAATCGCTTTTTACTTATTAATTAACCCAGAGTATGTATTAATACCTGGGGGGGACATCTGTGCATCTCTATCAGTGTTACAGAGGGTGAACAATTTATGAGTTTACCCTGTATATGCTTTATACAAGGTAAAACGGATTTATTTGGGTTTAGACCCCCATTGGGAGTTGGGCATCTGAGTCTTAAAAACAAGAACGCTTCTGTAAGCTGCTTTCAGTTAAGCCTGTAGCTGTTTGGGGTAAGTAATTCAGACCCTAGGTCTGTGTTGGAGCAGACGGGCGTGTCTGGTTCAGCAAGACAGGGTGCTGGGGTCCCAGGCTGGCAGGGAAAGCAGGTGTAGAAGTAGTCTTGGGAACTGCCAACTGATGTGCCAAGGGGGTTTCTGTGATCCAACCCGTCACAGTGGCGCAGCGAGCAGGGTCTGTCCACAGCTGATTGCTTTGAGATACTGGTAGTGATTTTGAGTGAGTTTTAAGTGTGGTGGCTGGAGAGCAGATAAAGTGGTTACTGGTTTGTTATTTTCTGTTTGCTTATTTCAGGCAAGGGAAGTATGGACAGAAAAGGAAGCAAAATAAAGTCTGAATACTGGGCGCTGGAAAAGTCGCTGTTGACTAAAAATCCCCTGAGCTGAGTATATCCCAGTTTCAGTGAACTGCAGAGGAGGTGTGGCCCAGCAAAAGAAAGCAGGAAAATGACTACCAATGAAGCAGCAACTAAACTAGAGCTGGCTAGACTGGAAGCAAAAGAGAAAGAAAATGAACATAAAAGACTGATGGAGAAGGAGGAGGCTGCCCACAAGAGAGCTATGGAGGCAGAGGAAGCCAGGGAAGAGGTTGCCCATGAGAGCGCTATGGAGGCCCAGAAGCATGAACTGGCTGTTATGTAGTTGAAGAGACAAAACTCTCCACCTGCTAGCTCCACTTCCCCAAAAATCCATAAATGGGAGCGACTGTGTCCACAGTATGAGGAATCCAGCGATATTGCCGAATATTTCATCATCTTTGAGAGACTGTGCACCCTCCATGCCATCCCTGAAGATTAAAAGATGACCACCTTGATAGCAAGATTGACTAGCAGAGCTCTGGACATATTCAATAAGATGCCTATTGATGATGCTTCAAACTATAGTAAATTTAAGGAACTGGTTTTGAAACAGTTTCAGGTTACACCTGAAACCTACAGGGTTAAATTCAGAAGTCTTAAGAGGGGGATCTGGATTGAGTAATGTGGCTTATGTAAATGAAATGAGATATTTGGTAGATAAGTGGGTTAGGGGGAAAGGCATTACAAGCTTTGAAGGAATGTGTGATTTGGTTACTCAGGAACAATTCCTGAATATATGCAGTGATGATGTAAAACAGTATTTGTGAGACAAAAAGGTGAATGCAGTGGGTGAATTAGCTGGGTATGCAGACTCTTATGAGCAAGCACAAACTGCAATCAAACATAAACCACTGGCAGAGGGTACAGGGTTAGGGGAAAGCAGAATCACCATTTTACCCCTGGGAAAAAGGAGTGTGGGCGGTTACCTCCCCATTCCCCTGGTACTCGTCCCAAATTTCCTGTGTAAGCAGAGGAGCCCCAAGAGGTGCTCTCATTGTAGGTCCACTGATCACCCGAGGAATAAGTGTCCCTTGCTGAATGGGAACAAGCAGCAAGTAACACATGAAACTGCCACTTCTCAGAGCCGAGCTGCTGGATTTGTAAAGCTTGCTTCCATACAACCAAGCAGTGAGCATGTCTGGTTCAGCAAGACAGGGTGCTGGGGTCCCAGGCTGGCAGGGACAACAGGAGTAGTAGTAGTCTTGGCATATCAGTTGGTAGTTCCCAAGGGGGTTTCGGTGATCCAACCCGTCACACTATTAACGCAAAAATAAAATCTGATGGACTTGTATATCTATGCCTAGGGCTGTATTTGAGTCAATCCCCTGCAGATGCTTTTTTTTTTTGTAACTATGTTCTACCTCTGAACAAAGTCATATAAAAAAAATAAAGATGGAAGACAGGTGAGATTCCTAATGAATTACAGGCATGTTTTGGTTGCAAAAGGGAAGAGAAAGCAAGCATCGTACGTGTGTGTTAAGACAAAATTTACATTGGGGACTCTGCTTTTATGGTTCTAAAGCTAGGAAACCCCTTTCATTAAGAATGAGTGTAGGAACTTACAGAAGAGCAGTAGCAGCAACCAAAAGAGAACCAACTAAATTTACCGTTTGAAATCCCCATCTTAATAAAAATAAACAATGCTTAAAGGATTCACTTTAAAAAGGAAACTCGAGGCTTGACTTTTAAAGCTGGGGATAAACAATTGTGAGGCCATAGTTTAAAAAGACTAAGCACAAGATAAGGAGTCAGAACTTTCAGTTTTAACCACAGTTCTGCTACAGACTCTGTCTCGGTGGCCTTGGACCATTCACGTCATCTTTGAGACAAGGGCGGCTCTAGGCACCAGCAAAGCAAGCACGTGCTTGGGGCAGCCCATTTGTAGGGGCGGCAGGGAACCAGCATGGGAGCTGAGAACCAACAGGGGGCCCTGGGAGCTGTAGTTCCTTGGTTAGCTCCCTGCCTATAGAGCCAGCCCTAGAGCAGGGAAAGAACTACATTTCCCAGCATTCCCTTGGCCACTACCAACAAGAAAAAGGGGGAGGGAGTGAGGAAGCTGAGACCTCATGCTGCAGCCTGCTTTGAATGGAGAGCTGCACTGTGAGTAGGGATTCCATGTTTTAACATTCAAAAAATAGGACACTCCACGGGGAGGGAGGGTAGCCCCACCCTGCCCCCATCCACTCCCTCCGACTGCCCCCCACAGAAACCCCAACCCATCCAACCCCCCCTGCTCCCTGATCACCCCCTCCCGGGACCCCTGCCCCAACTGCCCCCCAGGACCCCACCCCCTATCTAAGCCCCACTGGTCCTTGTCCCCTGATTGCCCCCTCCCGGGACCCACTCCCTATCTAAGCCTCCCTTCTCCTTGTCCCCAACTGCCCCCTCCTGAGACTCCCCCAACCTCACCCCTAGGACGCCACCCCCTACCTGTCCCCTGACAAACCCCTGGGACTCCCATGCCTATCCAACCGCTGCCTGTCCCCTGAGTGCCCCCCCCAAACCCCTGACCCATCTAACCCCCCCTTCTCCCTGTCCCTTGACTGCCCCCCTGGAACCCTCTACCCCTTCTCCAACCTTCCAACCCCCTTACCGGGCCACTCAGACCAGCGTGTCTGGCTTCGCACAGTGCCAGACACACTGCTGCATATATGCTGCCGTGCTCCCCTGCGGAGCCACAGCCCGCCGCCCCCCCAAGCACCTGCCTTCCAGATTTGAACACCTCAAAATTCAGGAGTGCTCAAGCTCAGTTTGGGCGGCTGTTACTTCATTTCTCCCAAATCAAATATACTGATCCACTGTAACTTACTGTAGAAAAAGTAGGATAAAATAGAGCAAGAAATGCTTCCCAGTGGTTATTACGACTGGAATTGCTATTTTCAACAGCCATTGCATTGGCAAATTCCCCATAGAGAGAAAGAGTGGAACAAAAGAATAATAAAGGCACCTCAACTTTTCCTCATTTATGGAGGACAGTCTTATAATATGCATCCGGATATCCTCCAATCACACAAGCTGAAAATTGTTCCACTTTACTGCAGTTCTGTAACCATATGGGAACCAATCCTGTCTGTGTTCTGTGCACACCCAAAATTCCTGCTGAATGACCCGCCCTGGGAGCGAGTTACCAGTGACCCAGGGCTGCGGCGGGAGGAGGGTGCAGGGCAGGAGGGGGGGCAGGGCTGGGGTGGCAGGAGGTGTGTGGGGGCAATGGTGGGGGTGTTGGGGGAGCCCAGGGCTGGGGCGGCAGGGGTGTGCGGGTGGGGGGGGGTGAGATCCCAGGGCAGGAGGTGCGGGTGGTGGGGGAGAGCCCAGGGTTGGGGCGGCAGGGGGATGCGGCGAGGAGCCCAGGGTGGGGATGGGGGGCAGCCAACATTTTTTTTGCTTGGGGCGGGAAAAAACCTAGAGCCGGCCCTGCTTTGAGTACAGGAAAACTTTTCTATCTACTGCTAAGGGGAGTAATGAGGATTAGGGGGCATTTGTACAGTTCTTTGACCATGTGATGTTCCAAGCCTTATTGTTGTGTAAGCAATAAGCAATTAGTTGCCAAATGGGCACTGAATGTGCAAATGACCAGTTAGTCATGTCATGTCATGGTATTTGCACAAATGAATTAAGTGCACACAATTGCAAGGGCCCACTGTTGAAAAAATGAGACCTTTAAATGTGAAAAGTCTAAAATTTAGCTTGAATAAGAGCAGGCTTTTAGTCATACTTCCTCCTTTTTGTCCTAGAAAAAGCCATACTACCCCAAACCTAAGAAGGCTGCAGTACAGGTAAGATTTCAGCTACTTAGACCTAGAACAAGAAGCCTAAAGCATCATATCTCTGTGGCTGTAGACCCATCCAGACCCCATTCCATCATGCCGCTCTGCTATGTTTCTTAGCAATTTTATTAGTGGTCACCAATGACAAAGCAAAGCAAAGATATAGTTAGATCAGTGACCAAACCTGGAAGGATGAACCAATGGTTACAGCATTCACCTGGAACACTCAAGACCAGGGTTCAATTCCCTGTTCCACCACAGACTTCTGGTGTGACTTTGGCAGTCACTTAGCCTCTGTGCCTCAGTTCCTGATCTGTAAGATGGAGATAATAGCACTTCCCTACCTCACGAAAGTGTTGTGAGGATCAGTACATTAAAGATTGCAAAGCACTGAGACATATTGATGAGAGCTGGGTATTATTATTAATGAACCAGAATACAGCCATGTGGGTTTTAGCCCTACCAGACTTGTCAGAGTCACTTTTAGGGTATGTCTTCACTACTGGCCGGATCGGCGGGCAGCGATCAATCCAGCGGGGGTCAATTTATCGCATCTAGTCTAGAGGCAATAAATTGACCCCCGAGTCCGTCGACTCCTGTACTCCAGCTCGGCGAGAGAAGCAGGCAGAGTGGATGGGGGAGCGGCAGCAGTCGACTCACCGCAGTGAAGACACCGTGGTAAGTTGATTTAAGTACATCGACTTCAGCTACATTATTCACATAGCTGAAGTTGCGTAACTTAGATCGATTCCCCCCGCGCCTCCTCCCCCCGCCCCAGTGTAGACCAGGCCTTACTGTCTCAAAGGCTAGGTCTATACTACCCGCCTGAATCGGCGGGTAGAAATCAACCTCTCGGGGATCGATTTATCGCGTCCTGTTGGGACGCGACAATCGATCCCCGAATCGGCGCTCTTACTCCACCAGCGGAGGTGGTAGTAAGCGCCGCCGCCAGAAAGCGGCAGAAGTCGATTTTGCCGCCGTCCTCACAACGGGGTAAGTCGGCTGCAATACGCCGAATTCAGCTACGCTATTCACGTAGCTGAATTTGCGTATCTTAAATCGACTCCCCCCTGTAGTGTAGATGTACCCAAAGAAAATGCAGAATGATTAGTGCATCATTGAATGAGAGGAAGTGACGGCTGTCCAGGAAAGTTTGTTGTAACTACAACTTTTAACACTTTTTGGTTGTTTATTGTGTTATTACTTCTGACTATTTTTAAATCTCACAGTACATTGTGTGAGCAATGTCAACAGTTTCTCCAAGGAGACACTGATTTCCTGATGGAAGGTAAACAGCACAAGGCCACTGATTGACATCTCACTTAAACAGAAGGGCATCAGGATTGGGTCTGTAGCTGAGGACCTGCCAGATGTGTGTCCAATCCCATTGGCAAACAGAGATGGAAATGGCAAGCACTTTCTTAAGGTGAAATTTTGTATTTTTAACGAGGCCCCCTGAGAATATGCCATTGGTAGGCAAGCACAACTGCAAATCTTCAAAGCAGACACTCAAATCCAGTGGAGATTTCAGTGACATTTACATTTCTATAGCATGCATGCTTTGTTTCTGTTTGATTTTCAGAGCCAGCCCTTCATTTGCATTGCTTGAAGCATTTTATCTGCACAGTACAAACACTGTTAAAAAAGCCAAGCTTAATGCAGGGATAGGAGACTTTAGCTTTGAACATTTCATATACTAACTGTATTGAGAAGTTTCACTTTGAACCAAGCTTCTGTGAGTAGGATACTGTAGCATGTGTCTCTCTTAGAATTGCTCTGAAACAAGAAGCAGGATTGCTGCTCAGTTCCTCGCTCTCTAAACCAGTGCAAAGCAAAGGGAAGTGGTAAATTACAGGGCCAGGGTGAATCGCTCAGGTCTAGTCCTGCTGGAAGTTGCATAGGCAAGCTATGGTAGTGAGCAGGGCTGGCTTTAGGAAGTGTGGGGCCCGATTCGAACAGTTTCGACGGGGCCCTGGCAGGGATGACTAAAAAAAAAAAAACCACGTAAAAAAACACGTGGGGCTTGTACTTACTGGGCGGCGCTCCTAGTCTTCAGGTCTTTCACTCGCTCCGGGTCTTCGGCGGCACTGAAGGACCTGCTGCTGAAGTGCTGCCGAAGACCCGGAGCGAGTGAAGGGCCCGCTGCCGAAGTGCCGCCGAAGACCCGGAGCGAGTAAAAATTAAAAAGGAGCCTCTAGCCAGGGAAGGGATTCTCGGCTACTTCTTTCTCCCCTCCCCTCCGGCGGCCCTGCCACTGGGCGCGGGGCCCGATTCGGGGGAATTGGTGGAATTGGCCTAAAGCCGGCCCTGGTAGTGAGGATACATATTCATGTTAATGTACTTACATAAGATGGCATGCTAATAAAAATAAGTGAATGAAATGCTTGGAGATACCAAAAACCTTGGCAGAAAGAGGAGTCCCGAGGAGAAAATGATTTCAAGGCACCCAGAGCAAGTGGTTTGAAAAGCAGACATGCTGGCAGTAGCAGTCCACAGGCACACAGAAAAAAAGGCTGTAAGACAATGAGGCTATGGGATGAGAACATTAAGATCCTGAAAGAAAGATCTTTGAGAGAAGAGAGACCAAAAGAAGTGAGAGCAAACTGCTGGGTTCATACCCAGGAGATATGCCCAGATAACAGGAGTGAGAATCTAAAGCTTCTCTTTTCATTGACTTTTTCTTCTCTCTGCAAAGTTTTATTTACTTCACAGAGCAGCAGTGACTCTTTGTAAGCATTCCTCAGCCATTGGTAGAGAGCAAGCAGCTCATTGCAAGAACTTTCTGGAAATACTTGCTCAAAATTTTAGATGCATTTACTGCATGATTTTATGTATTATTTTTTGGAAAGCAAACAGTGGAGTTTCACCAGTACAAACGTTTGCAAAAATGAGTTTAAAAAGTGCACATGCAGTTATTCATGGAAAATATTCTGACTTCATATATGCAAACATTTGTGTTCAAAGTGCCAATTGTTTCCAATCAGGAAACAAACATTACTTTATGATTTATCACACCAATCCTAACCACAAGTTTGAATATAGAATACTCAAGGACTGTTCTTGAAGGACATAAATCCACACCATGTAGAGGTCAAAGCATAGGGGCTTATTACACACAGCGCTGGCGGAGTGTCACCTGGCTTATTAGGCTCAGAGACACTGTCAATCAATTGATTCCAATGAAATATATAGATTTTCCATGGGCGGGGGAAGGTGACGGGGTAGGCAGTTCCACACCCCGGGATAGGTTTCGGAGCAAGACAAGATAGCACAATAGCCAATGATTAAAAGGTTACACAATGTCTCCGCCCATGGTCTCAAGTTAGCAAGTTAACATTTGATTAATACTTTGATAAAATGTTATTAGTATAAAATATATATGTTGAATTCTGATTTGGGGTCCATAGGAACGGAGTAACTCCTTTGATTGTCCGACAGGTACATGTGTAGGGGATAAAGCAAAGAAACAGTGAAAGCATATGAAAATAGAGATTGTCTCCTTTATGTCTTAAGGCAGGGGCATTGGTCCCTTGGAAGGGAGGTGGAAGGATGCCATATCATTATAGTGACATGTGCCAATATTTCATAAACTCAAGGTTGGATCTGTGGGAAGACTGTTTTCCCTTCAGGAGAAACACAATAGGAACAGGGATTCTTTGTTCAATTTGAAACATTGGATGAAACATAATTATTCAGTTATTGCTTCAACATCTGGCATTTCTACTGACCAAGCAGATCTTAGCAAAGGCAATGTTATTTTGTTTACCCCAGCTTTCTTGTAGCTGATCACTATTTAGCTAGGCCTCTGGTCTCCAGACCAAACTCTGGACTTTGGGTCTGGAAAAGAGATGGCATAATTCATATACCAGGTTGTTATATAACATGCACATGGATTTTAACCCTTCAGTTCTCTTGGGGGAGGGGGAGAAATAGGAGGGCAAGAACATTGCTAAAATATTGTAAAATAGGGTTACCATACGTCCGTTTTTTCCCGGACATGTCCGGCTTTTCGGCAATCAAACCCCCGTCCGGGGGGGGAATTGCCAAAAAGCCGAACATGTCCGGGAAAATGCCGGCCGGGCACTTCCCCTCCTGCGGTGGCTCTGCTCCTCCCCGACTCTTCAGCTCTGTTTAAGAGCCGAGCTGCCCGAGCGCTAACGGCTTCGGGCAGCCCCCATGCCTCCAGACCCTGCGGCGCCGGAGCCCGGGAGGGGAAGTGCCGGGCCGGAGGCGCAGGGTCCAGAGGCATAGGGGCTGCCCGAAGCCCAAGCACTACCGGCTTCACGGTTTGCCGGGCAGCCTCCAGACCCAGCGCCCCCGCCTGGGCGCTTCCCCTCCCGGGCTCCAGCTGCGCTGGGGAAGCACCGGCCGTGGGCGCAGGGTCTGGGGGCTGCCCGGCAAACTGTGACGCCGGTAGCACTCGGGCAGCCCTTTTCGTGTGGCTGGGAGTGGGAGGGAGGAGGAGGCGGAGTTAGGGCGGGGTTGGGGCGGAGTTGGGCGGAGCCAGGGCCCCATAGAGGGTCCTCTTTTTTAATTTGTTAAATATGGTAACCCTATGTAAAATAATTTTGAATTGTGACATTTAAATAAATTGGGATCTGCTCACAGATTGTCTAGGAGCAGAAATATAGAGGCTAATTCGGTGGTTAATTTTGTTGGAAACAATTCAGTCAGCTTGGGTCTTTTGGAACTCACTTCTAGGTTGGCTCTTCCATTTCTAGTTCTGTGCTTTATATTGGGCTTTATATTTATATTTCTACATTTTTACATTGTAGTAGGGCTGTAGATTAATCGCAGTTAAATCATACAATTAACTCAAAAAAGTAATCACGATTAAAAAATTAATTGCAATTAATCATACTGTTAAACAATAGAATACCAACTGAAATTTATTAGATTTTGGATGTTTTTCTACATTTTCAAAATATATTGATTTCTATTACAACACAGAATACGAAGTGTACAATGCTCACTTTATATTATTTTTATTACAAATATTTACACTGTAAAAATTATAAACAAAAGAAATAGTATTTTTCAATTCACCTAATACAAGTACTGTAGTGCAATCTCTTTATCATGAAAGTGTAACTTACAAATAGAGATTTTTTTGGTTACATAACTGCTTTTAAAACAAAACAATATAAAACTTTAGAGCCTACACATCCACTCAGTCCTACTTCTTGTTCAGCCAATCGCTAAGAGAAACAAGTTTGTTTACATTTACGGAAAATAATGCTGCCCGCTTCTTATTTACAATATTACACCTGAAAGTGAGAACAGGTGTTTGCATGGCACTGTTGTAGCCGGCATTGCAAGATATTTACGTGCCAGATGCACTAAAGATTCATATATCCCTTCATACTTCGGCCATCATTCCAGAGGATGTGCTTCCATGCTGATGATGCTCATTAAAAAAAAATAATGCATTAATTAAATTTGTGACTGAACTCCTTGGGGGAGAATTGTATGTCTCCTGTTCTGTTTTACCTGTATTCTGCCATATATTTCATGTTATAGCAGTCTCAGATGATGACCCAGCACATGTTGTTTTAAGAACAATTTAGCAGCAGTTTTGACAAAATGCAAAGGAAGTACCAATGTGAGATTTCTAAAGATAGCTACAGCACTCGACCCAAGATTTAAGAATCTGAAGTGCCGTCCAAAATCTGAGAGGGATGAGGTGTGGAGAACGCTTTCAGAAGTTTTAAAAGAGCAATACTCCGATGCTGAAACTACAGAACCCGAACCACCTACAAGGAAAAAAAATCAACCTTCTGGTGCAGCATCTGACTCGGATGATGAAAACGAACACGCGTCAGTCCACACTGCTTGGATTGTTATCGAGCAGAACCCATCATCAGCATGGAAAACATGCCCTCTGGAATGGTGGTTGAAACATGAAGGGACATATGAATCTTTAGTGCACCTGGCACGTAAATATCTTGTGACGCCGGCTACATCATCACTTTCAAATGATATTGTAAGCAAGAAGCGGGCAGCAGCATCTCCTGCAAATTGTAACCAAACTTGTTCGTCTGATTGATTGGCTGAAGTAGGACTGAGTGGACTTGTAGGCTCTAAAGTTTTACATTGTTTTATTTTTGAATGCAGTTTGTTTTGTATATAATTCTACATTTGTAAGTTCAACTTTCATGATAAAGAGATTGCACTACTGTACTTAGGTGAATTGAAAAATACTATTGCTTTTGTTTTTTACAGTGCAAATATTTGTAATCAAAAATAGATATAAAGTGAACACTGTACACTTTGTATTCAGTGTTGTAACTGAAATCAAATATATTCAAAAATGTAGAAAACATCCAAAAATATTTAAATAAATGGTACTCTATTATTGTTTATCAGCACGATTAATTGCGATTAATTTTTTGTAATCACTTGACAGCCCTACAGTGTAGTGGTAACTTTTTAGATCAGACATTCCAAAACAATACATCTATGTTAAAGAAACAATCACTAGTCATGCCGCTGAATTTTTTCTTAAGATTTGTGTTGATCATGTTGCATGCAAGACACTGACATATCATTTATATTCGCGAAGAGGTTCAGCAGGAGTAAATGCATGATAAAAATAGTTATATAGCTTTACTCCCAAAGCTGTTATTTTCTACAAAAGCTACTAATTGCATCAGCCATCCCTGAAATGCAGTTTCCCTTGGTGTAAAATGAAGCAACCGTTTAATAATGCAACGCTATAGAACAGTGACAGAAAATGAAGATTAAGTTTCAGTAGAAGTAGAGTGGACTTTGTGCATGGAACACGAAAATTACAAAATAGATATGCTGGTTGGAATAGCCTTTATTCAGGGATTCCAAGGCCAGAAATGACCACTGTGATCATCTAGTCTGACCTCCTGTTTAACACAGGCATAGAACTTGCTCAAAATAATTCCCAGAGCAAATCTTTTAGAAAACATCCCAGTCTTGATTTAAAAATTGTCAGCAATGGAGAATCCACCATGACCTTTGGTAAATTGTTCCAATGGCTAATTACTCACTGGTAAAAATGTATGCCTTATTTCCAGTCTGAATTTGTTTAGCTCCCACTTCCAGCCATTGGATCGTGTTACAGCTTTCTTGAAGAGCCCATTTTCATATATTTGTTCCACACAGAGTACATATAAGACCTTAATCAGGTCACCTCTTAATTTTTTGTTAAAATACATTGAGCTCCTTGAGTCTATCACTATAAGGCATGTTGTCTAATCCTTTAAACATTCTCATGGCTCTTCTCTGAACTCTCTCTAATTTATCAACATCCTTCCTGAATTGTGGACACCAGAAATGGACCCAGCATTCTAGCAGCGGTCACACCAGTGCCAAATACAGAGGTAAAATAAGCTTTCTACTCCTACTGAAGATTCCCCTGTTTATGCATCCAAGGACTGCATTAGCCCTTTTGGCCACAGCTTTTCACTGGAAGGTCACATTCAGCTGATTATCCACCAGGATCCCAAAATCTTTTTCAGAGTCGCTGCTTCCCAGGATAGAGTCCCCCATCTTGTAAATATGGCCTATTTTCTTTGATCCTAGATTTACACTCAACCATATTAAAGCACATTTTTGCCCGAGCCCATCTTACCAAGCTATTCAGATGATTCTGTGTCAGTGACCTGTCCTCTTCATTATTTACCACTCTTTCAGTTTGTGTCATCTGGACATTTTATCAGTGATAATTTTGTTCATCTTCATTAATAAAAATGTTAAATAGCATAGGGCCAAAAACGGATCCCTGCAGGACCCTGCTAGAAACACAATGATGTATCTCCATTTACAATTACATTTTGAGATCTATCACTTAGCCAGCTTTTCTTTCATCTAATGGGTGCAGTGTTAATTTTATATCAGTCTGGTTTATGTTGTTGAATCCTCTTAATTAGATGGTCTTTGTGGACACCCCATTGTCCTAAGAAGCGAATACCCCAGTTAAGAAAAGATGCTATTTTGTATCCAAAGTGATTCTGAGATTCGCATTGTCCCTACCCCCATTCTCCAAGGGACACTGCTGGTTCCTAAGGGTGGCAGAGCTCTTATTCCTCTCTCCTCAGGGGCTCACTGACCCACTTAGGACAGTGGGCCCTGTGTTCTTTGTACTTGGTACCTCCACCTACTAGCCAAGTAAAGAAATGTTGTATTTGAAGAAAAGATAAGGGTAAATTAGAAGAAAGGAAGTGAAACAGGCAAGGGAATCAAGGATATCAAATAAATGAGACCCATCCCGCAGCAATAAAATCCCACAACCTAGTAAAGCCAAATTATACAAAGGCATGATTGTAATACCACTGGGACAATATAAATTGAAAGCAAAATACCAAGGAAAAGTACAGACACAAGAGCCACTAAAACCAGTTATTTTGTGAATCAAGCCTGGGGTTAAGAGAAAAAAAAACCTACAATAGACACAAGCAAAACAAAAGACACATCCGGAGTAGACACCACACTGTGGAACCCTGCAGCAAAGCTGTTAAAGATTACCAAGATGTTTTTGATGAGCAGATGTCTTCCAGGCCTATGGCCCCTGAAAATAGATAAGATGACTCAGCCAATACAGCACCTACCTAAAAGACTATTCATTGCATTAAGAGAAAAAGTAATGGGTATAAGAAAATAAATGGGAAAAGGCATCATAAATGGTAAAGTCACGATGCCCACAAGTTAGATAAGCAGCATGGTAGTCATTGAGAAACCCATCAAGCTGTGTATTTGAATAGATCCAAGGAACTTAGACAAAGCACTAAATGCTCCCTACCAAATGCTTACAACTACAACAAAGAAATATTACCTGACTTGGCAAAAGCAAGTACTCAATGCCGGGAATAGATTGTGGCAAGTGCTGCTGCTACCTTACCACATTTTGGACACCAGCGGGTAGATAGAGAAGATTGAGAATGTCATTTGGGACAATATCAGTCCGAAGTGTGGAAGAATACAAACACTGCAAGACATAGTAATAGGACTTGCAGGGATCTGTATCGTAGCTGATGACATTCTGGTGTATGGATGTGGACACAGCATGGTGGAAGCTATGACAGATCATGACCACTGCCTCATCTGTCTGCTAGAAAGAGCCTCTGTGTTAATAAATACCTGCCCAATAGGGGTCCCTACAGCATGACTGCATCTAGTAACTTGGAAAACTCTGCTTCCAGAAAATGCCTGATGAGAGAACAGCATCTGCAGAGGAAAGAATAAAACCTGAATGTTGCATTGTCTTGGCTCAGGTTTCAGAGTGGCAGCCGTGGCAGCAAAAACATGTAACTCACATCTTTTCATGTATTTATACCTGTATTTTCCACTCCATGCATCTGATGAAGTGGGTTCTAGCCCACGAAAGCTTATGCCCAAATAAATGTGTTAGTCTCTAAGGTGCCACAAGGACGCCTCATTGTTTTTGTCTTGGCTCACTCCCGTTTAATGCTTGAACACTGGACTCTGCAGCGGAGAGCACTGAGGAGTTGTGCCTTCTCCTGCTGCTGGAAGCTGGCTGCAGGAAGTTGGGTTCTCTCCCATGCACTGTCCCATACCTGCTCATCCATCAGGGCAGTCCCAGCCACATGCAGGCTATCTAGGGCCTGCTGTTGGTTGCCCTGCTTACAAGTTAGGCTCCTGGTCTGGCCCCACAGGCTGTTTGCATTCCTCAAGCACAGGATAGTCAGGAAGCCTCAGTTTTAGTTGCTGTCTCTGTGAGCATCTTTTTTCAAGCCCCTTCCTGGCAAGAAGGCTACAATTATATGTGATGGCTCAAAAAAAACCAACAAAAACAAAAAATACAGATGCCAATCAGTTTTCTGGGAAGTCTTACAATCCTCCCATCCTGAAGAGAACTGACATCAAATAGTGTTTGAAAAGGTCTGTGGACAGCATCAATGCCCAGTTCCGCTACTGACCTGGTGGGTGACCTGGGGCCAGTCACTTCACCTCTCTATGCCTCCGTTTCCCCATTTGCTCTTTCAGTCCCAATTGACAAGACAAAGTTCTGCAGAGCAGTGGCTGTGTCTCACGATGTGTCTACACCGTACAGAGCACAATGGGATTCTAATCTCACCTATGGCCTGAGGTACCATGTTACAAATATGAGTCCTAAAGCATTTTGCTTTGCTGAGCCGGTATTGACAGAAGGGTTTTGATGGAAGGTAAAGCATCAACAGTGTCCAAGCACCACCAAGAGTGGCTATCCCAAACTGAAAATCATTTACCATCTGCAAGCGTCCCAGTTATTATTCCACTAAAACATCCCTCTGGGTTATTCAGTATTATTAGGGCTCATTGGCTTCCCGAGGTGATGTCCCAATTAAGTAAGTACTGATTAAATGGATTGTTTTGCCTTCTCTTTGAAAATAGTTTAAAATGAAGCAGCCATTTGAAGGTTTCTCAGATAAACTTATTTTATTGAGAATGCGCCATTCAGTAAAGTGTTGCCTTAGTAAGGCTTCCCAGCAGGGACTAGCCAGCAACGGGAGCCCTGTGACAGTAGCAAGAGGCCTCATTTGCATCAGCAAATAAGAACAACACTGGAACCCCAAAATTAACATATTCCATGTGAGCTGTAACTGAATGTGTGGTGGCTCACACAGAGTGCATTCCAACTGGAAACCGTTAGGGCCCAATCCTGCTCCTAGAGAAGTCAAAGGCAAAGCCACCAGCTGGTTTGGTGGGGGTGGGGGCGCAGCCAGGGGCGGCTCTAGGCACCAGCAAAGCAAGCACGTGCTTGGGGCAGCCCATTTGCAGGGGCGGCAGGGATCCAGCATGGGAGCTGAGAACCAACAGGGGGCCCTGGGAGCTGTAGTTCCTTGGTTAGCTCCCTGCCTATAGAGCCAGCCCTGGAGCAGGGAAAGAACTACATTTCCCAGCATTCCCTTGGCCGCTACCAACAGGAAAGAGCGGGAGGGAGTGAGGAAGCTGAGACCTCATGCTGCAGCCAGATGTGAATGGAGAGCTGCACCGTGAGTAGGGATACCATATTTTAACATTCAAAAAATAGGACACTCCACGGGGAGGGTAGCCCCACCCTCCTGAGACCCTCCCCCCAAGTTCCCCCCTAGGACCCCACCCCCTACCTGTCCCCTGACAAACCGCTGGGACTCCCATGCCTGTCCAACTGCTGCCTGTCCCCTGACTGCCCCCCCCGAACCCCTGACCCATCCAACCCCCCCTGCTCCCTGTTCCTTGACTGCCCCCCTGGAACCTCCTATCCCTTCTCCAACCCCCTTACCGGGCCACTCAGACCAGCGTGTCTGGCTTCGCACAGTGCCAGACACACTGCTGCATATATGCTGCCGTGCTCCCCTGCGGAGCCACAGCCCGCCGCCCCCCAAGCACCTGCCTTCCAGATTTGAACACCTCAAAATTCAGGAGTGCTCAAGCTCAGTTTGGGCGGCTGTTACTTCATTTCTCCCAAATCAAATATACTGATCCACTGTAACTTGCTGTAGAAAAAGTAGGATAAAATTGAACAAGAAATGCTTCCCAGTGATTATTAGGACTGGAATTGCTATTTTCAACAGCCATTGCCTTTTGTTTGTTTAAAAGGAAGACAATGACATTGCATTGGCAAATTCCCCATAGAGAGAAAGAGTGGAACAAAAGAATAATAAAGGCATCTCAACATTTCCTCATTTATGTAGTACAGTCTTATAATATGCATCGAGATATCCTCCAATCACACAAGCTGAAAATTGTTCCACTTTACTGCAGTTCTGTAACCATATGGGAACCAATCCTGTCTGTGTTCCGTGCACATCCAAAATTCCTGCTGAATGACCTGCCCTGGGAGCGAGTTACCAGTGACCCAGGGCTGCAGCGGAAAGAGGGTGCCCGTGTGGGGGGGGGAGGAGGGGGAGAGCCAGGGCTGGGGCGGCAGGAGGTGTGTGTGGGGGGCAATGGTGGGGGGATAGTGGGGAGCCCAGAGCTGGGGTGGCAGGGTGTGTGTGTGTGGGGGGGGAGCCCAGGGCTGGGGCAGCAGGGGTTGCGGTTGGTGGGGGAAAGCCCAGGGTTGGGGCGGCAGGGGGTGCAGCGAGGAGCCCAGGGCTGGAACGGGGGGCAGCAAAAAACCTAGAGCCGGCCCTGGGCGCAGCATTCAGAGAGGCTGGATGTGCATGCAAGAGGGTGAGTAAGCACACCCAGGTACCCCTGGAGAATCAGGTTACTATTATCAGACCTTCCAAGTGTGCACAATGTCAGCCCAGACACAGCAAAGAGTGCATGACCGTGCTCAAACAGAGCTGCACCCAGGGGCACCTCCCTTCACAGCCAACATACATTGAATAAATAGCCTGGTAAAACAGTAAACAGATCACTGTCGTTTTTAAACATCCCTCCCACGTCCACCAACGCAATTCACTGCTTGTACTGAAAAATGACTCTCCCTGTGAGAGGATAGGGTGACCTCAGAGTCAGCGGAATTTCTTTACCTACCCCTTCCCCATATAGCAGGGGTGGCCAAACTGTGGCTTGCCAGCCACATGCGGCTCTTTTACCATACAAATGCAGCTCACAAGCCCCCTCCAACCCCCCCATTCTCTATATGAACGGGGGGGGGGGCGCAAGCTAGGGACCTCTGCCTTGTAGTGGGGTGGTTGGGTAGGAGCCTCTGTCCAGCTGGGTAGGAGCTTCTGTCCAGCTGGGTAGGAGGTGTACCCCGGCTCTAAAACTTCTGAAGATTGTTGTATGCGGCTTAAAGGGACAGTAATTTCGGTCACCCCTGCCATATAGTCTTGCTACCCTCCTTTCCAGCTTGCCCTCAGGCCCATTTTCATTCTGACAGAACTGAAATAGCACATGCACTAGAAGGGGAGGGAAGGGCAGAGAAATGCTGTGCTCTTTCTGACTCAGCTGTACAGCAGTTTTCAGTTCCTACTGTGAATTCTTCATCCACGGCTAGCAAAAGTTCACACCTCAGCTTACTGCTACATGCCAGCTCACCACAAAGTGCTGAGTGAAAGATGAGTCGGTGTTATAACTTGGGAGTACTTTGTATTACCTTTTAATAAGGGAATAACGGTGTCCTGGGCTAAGAACCTTAGGCTTGGGACTGTTCAACCCAGGATAGCTATTACTCCATAAGCTGAAAACACCATCAAGTTGAGGATAGCACAGTTTGATAGTTAGGAGTTGGACAATTGCTGTCAAGAGGATACTCTACCCCAGCCGTCGGCAACCTCTGGCATGCAGCTCACCAGGGTAAGCACCCTGGTGGGCCGGGCCGGTTTGTTTACCTGCCGCGTCGGCAGGTTCGGACGATCACAGCTCCCACTGGCTGCAGTTCGCCGCTCCAGGCCAATGGGGGTGGCGGGAGGCTGTGGCCAGCACATCCCTCGGCCCGTGCCACTTCCCGCAGCCCCCATTGGCCTAGGATGGCGAACCGTGGCCAGTGGAGCCACAATCAGCCGAACCTGCCGACGTGGCAGGTAAACAAACTGGGCCGGCCCGCCAGGGTGCTTACCCTGGCGAGCCGCGTGCCGGAGGTTGCTGACCGCTGCTCTACCCTCATCCTCCATGCAAATGTTGGCATCGCTAGAAAGAATGGGTCTGTGTTCGTAACAAAACAAGCTCACTGTTTGCTGGACATGGGCAGCGTGTTGCACTTCCCAGGATCAGGTCTGACCAATAAAAGAGCAGACTTTACAGGTCCACCAGACAGGCCTAGAAGAAAACATCATGCTCTCCAGGTTCACAGCCAGAGGAAGGGCTTGGATAGGTCCAGGTGAGAAGCCCTGGTTTTTACAAACAAGGGCTAGGGAGTAGCGAGATGAAGGGGAGGATGTATGCAGATAATGCCGAGTTGTAGATAGGCTCTTTTAGTTCCTGTGAGCTGATACTTAAAAGATGGGAGACTGGCTATGATTAAGGCTACGATTTTATCATGGAGGTCGCTGGAAGTCACAGAATCCATGATTTCCAAAGACCTCCGTGACTTCAGCCCCCGCAGCTCCGAGCTGCGGGGTCTTGCTGCTTCCTGCAGTGGCAGAGTGCTGTGAGGTACCCCTGCCGCCTGAGGCAATGGGCCCCCAAGCTCCCAGCCACCCTGGGCAGCAGGGGTACCCGGCAGCCTCTCTCTGCCGGTGGGGGCAGGGGGCCCCTGGAGCTCTGAGCCTCCACGGGTGGTGGGGGCCCAGGAGCTTCCAGCCACCCCACAGCTGCCCAGTCCCTTCCCATTTTTCATGGATATTTTTAGTAAGTCAGGGACAGGTCATGGGCTTCCATGAATTTTTCTTTATTGCTTGTGACCTGTCCGTGACTTTTACTAAAAATATCCATGACAAAATCTTAGCCCTAGCTATGATTAAAGAAGAAAAAATCTGCACATACACCCCCAAATCAGAGTGTGTTGGAAGCCCTGCTCAGAGCTGCATCCTTTAAAACATCCCAGGTTTTTTCCTTTGTAAATTTCTGCACCCAAACTAAATTTTTCACTTGAGGAAACAAATTCATATAATCCTTTGTCACCTTTATAGCCTTTTCAACACACTTAAAATTGCTCTCATGTTTTTTCAAGGCTCTTTGGAGTTGCTCTACTCTGCCCCTCAGACATCATATCTACTCACTCATTCACACTTTATGCCCCAAAGCACCCTCAAATAAATCTCTGTGGTGCAGAGTTATTCTTCCTTGTATCCCAGACAAGCTGATGCCAGTTCCTCTTCTTGACTCTTGCCTTAACACCTTCTTTCTTAGTTTAGAACTGTCTATCAGTAAAGCAGTTTGCAATATTGTGTATACGTAAGTAGATTGCAGTGTATTTCACATGGGTATACGTCAGTGGCTTGTTGGCCGTGTTCTTCATTGCACTGAAGTCTCTCAATTTCAGAACTAACCAAGACTGGGCTCCTGGTTGTCACTATGAATAAGTTCCCTTTTCCCTGGGCAGCTAGCAAGAGAGGAAGATTTATTGTGAATCTCCTGCCTCAATCTCCCCATTAAACCACCTCTCTTCATATACATTTAATTCTCACAGGTCTTCACAATACAAATGTCAAATGATTGTTTTTCTGACGTGTACCACAATACAAATATTTGTACAAGTCAATCTAAATATCTGATATGGCTGTATTCTGAGCCAGGTAATTCAATATTAACTGAATACTTATTAATGTAAACAGAGACAGCTAAAACTCGTGTTTAGTAATTTAATGGCACAGTGGCTGTGAATTGGACATCCCCTGACAGTGCTGGGAAGCAGATGAATAATGGCCTTGCACTATAATAAGTAAATGAATGGAAGAAGTATAAATTCATATCCTAGTCAAATCTACTATGCCTTCCTGCATAAATTACAGTGGTTGGATATAGCTATCTTCATATTTCTTCTGTGAATCACCATGTGAATGATGTATGGTATCTACTTACCAAAGGCTTTGTTTGGGAGCCCTGCCTGCTTCTCCCTGGAGAGCCAGGGGAGGACACATGTCAGGACAACCCCCATGTGTAGGGCCCCCCAAATTCATGGTCCATTTTGGTCAATTTCACGGTCATGAAATCATAAATTTCATCATTTCAGCTATTTAAATCTGAAATTTCACAGTGTTGCAATTGTAGGCATCCTGACCCAAAACGGAGTTGTGGGGGTGTTGCAAGGTTATTGTGTGTGGGGGGGGGGTAGGGGGGGATGGGGTTGCAGTACTGCCACCATTATTTCTGTGCTGCTGCTGGCAATGGCCCTGTCTCCAGAGTTGGGCAGCCAGAGATCGGTGGCTGCTGGCTGGGAGCCCAGCTCTGAAGGCACAGCTGCCGCCACCAGCAGCAGCGCAGAAGTAAGGATGGCATAGCATGGGGTGCCACCCTTACTTCCGCGCTGTTGCCTGCAGCGCTGGGCCCTCAGTCAGCAGCCGCCACTCCCTGGCCGCCCAGCTGTGAAGGCAGCAGCACAGAAGGGTTGCATGGTATGGACACTGTGGCATGTGAAGCAGCTTCAGCTAGCTGCTCATGTCCAAGCCTGCCCAAGCCCCTGGGTTTGAGCTTGAGTGGCTAGCCCAACTGCCGCCCATCCCACAATGTCGATACTGCTATTTTCAGCACACTAGCTAGAGCAGAACTAGCGTGCATCTGTCTGCCTGGACTGAGAGGCACATTCCCAGCAGCAGTGTCGACATACCTACAAATATGACAGTGGGCACTATACAGAAGCCTAGCTAAACAGAATTGTGATTTTGTCCATTTGGTACATTCAAAGCATGCCAAATTACTTGGCTTAAGAAAAATCGATCCTCAGAAGACAGCCTCAAAGACTGAACAGTTACAGTGAGAGTAAAACTATGCTTGAAAGGTAATACGAGGACACTGAATCTCAATCGCTTCTCTTTATATTCAGTTTCATTTTGAACATCCAAAAATATTAATATTTCATTAAATAAAAGTTAGCTCATTGTGGCTTGTGAGCCATTGAAATTCCCACCCTGGTCTCAACAGAATATGCAGTCTAAACTTACCCCTTTTGAAGTTTGGCTTTTTTGGTAAACCTAACAGAACATAAAGCTCTCCTATGCTTTATCCTCAAGTTTGGCCATTGCTAGATTTTCCATGCAGGATCTTCCCCATTCCAGCCACTAGTTACCTCTCCCATCCAACCAACATCCTAGTTGGAACTAACATGATGCACATACTACTATGACTCAGCAGTAAAAATAAGGTTTAAGTGGTATATAATCCTGTGCTAAACCTCCACAAAGCCTCTTTCCAACAGTGAAAATTTCATCCCTAGTTTGGAGTTTTCACTTTATTTCAGAGTTTAAACAATCCTCTTACATAGAAAATACATGACCATTATTGACCGCTTCTCCACAGACCAATTAGAAGTCTGAAGTAGCAAGCATTTTAGGTTTCATGGTGGTGACAATTACTGCATTTTCACTATATTTTACCAGAATTTGTATAAAATCCTTATCTTCAATATCTCCCCAAAAATGCTGGCTTTGTAAGCAAGTTTTTGGTTTCTTTTACAATCCTTTTAGGACATTTCAGTCTCAGAATTTATTACAGGGATTATGCTAAATCAGTTCAATTGTGGTAAAATATTGTTATGGAAACAAGAAAAATGTCACTGTAACAGAACCAAAATATTTTTTCCAACCTCATAGTTAACCACAGAATCAAACAGGTATAAGATATCACATTTATGCTGTCTAATCAGGGCTGCCCAAAGGATTCAGGGGGCTTGGGGCAAAGCAATTTTGGGGGCCCCTTCCATATAAAAAGTTGCAATACTATAGAATACTATATTCTTGTGGGGGCCCCTGCAGGGCCTGGGGCAAATTGCCCCACTCCTCCCCTTCCCCCCGGGCAGCCGTGTGTCTAATAATGTGCAACATATCAGAGAAGTAGAAACAGTGTCTGATGGTACCCATTTTGACCCATATTAAGATCCTTTTGCCTTTGTTAAAATATTTCTGGTGGTAAACTAATCATTTTCAAACAAGATCTACAGTAGAAAATATTCAGAAACAAACCAAAATATCCAATCACATTTACAACTTTGCAGTCATGGAGCTTTCCATCATATTTTCATTATGTACTATACTTGAATAGAAAACACAGCAAGATCAATGGCAAAGAAAAACCCCACAAAGGTATTTTTAAGTGATGACCACTATATATAAAATGATAAATGCTAGGGTATTAACCTCCCCCACCAAAGACATTTCAAAATTAACGTGCCATGTTTTGTGATGACTCAGTGACATGTGATCACTACAGTAGGATATTCTTTCTGTAGAAATTTTAAGTCATACTGTATAACCCTGCTATAAAATTCTACCAAATTATACTGAAAGGTTATAATACTCTATTGAACTCTATCGGACTTTTCCATAAGGATATGTTGCTCTGTGCTGCCTGGTCTTCTGTGTTTCAATGTAAAGAAATCTTACTCTACTACACACAGTTCAATAATAAAAAAGGATATGTAAAATATGCTTGAGGTTGCATCAATGGTATTAGAAGCAGCAATCTCAGTCAGGAGTCAAATTTTACGGTGACCAAACAAGCCCTGGGCTATGCTTCTGCTTCTATCACAAACCCCAAGGTTTAAAAACTTCTAAAGGAAGTACTTCATTCTGTATTGAGTTCTACAGATTTTTAGAGTAGAGTAATGTCTATGAATCAACAGTTTCTGCATATTAAGTTCTACGAGATGTGTTAAGAAGTTTTCCACACAGTTTACTGTTAACATTTTGGGAAAGTTGAGTGTGACTTTCATTTTACCTTTGAACAACAGACTTAACATTATCGAACACGTTGTCTCTAAAAATTCAATAAGTTGCATTTCCTTTGCAGTCTATCTTTGAATCTTGACATTTGCAGAGCATTTGATATCTCCAAAGCACTGTATAAACACTTAGCTAATCCTCAAACAATCTCAAGGCCCACAATTGTTCAGTAATTTGCAGCAAAGGGAAAGATATTTCTACTGGCAGGGCCAGCCTTTCGGGTAGACGACGTGGGTGACTGCCTAGGGTGCCATGGTCGGGGGGTGCTGTCTGAGTGCCGCAAGCTGGCAGGCCTGGGCTGATAGCAACAGGGGTGGACAGTGCCTCCTGGAGCTGCCAGCCTGGTGGGGAGGTGCAGACAGCAGGGCTCGCCCCTACAGAGCCAGTTCGCCCACAGAGCCATTTTCTCAAAGGCCTGCCCTGTCCATTGGATACGGAAAGCAAAACAGTTCTTGACAAATGGCAAAAACAATACAGCGTGTAGCACATTCACTAGGGTGAGGATCTCCATCAATTTTATTACAACAGTGGCAAGAGTACTGTCTGAGGGTGTGACTTCACAGCAGTTAGCTTGAGTTATAACAAGTGGTGCCCCAGCTCATCCCAGGCCCACACACACAAGTCTCTAGCTTGAGTTAAGTGGTGCCTTAAACTCAAGGTACGTAGCCTGTGGGGGTGGAAGCTCCAGTGAGCTAGTAGTGCAATGGGGATGTGACAGTTCAAGTTACAGCTCAGCACCAGCTAATCCAATCACTCTGTGCTACTAATCAAATCATTCTGTGTAATTCTAGCGTTGTTCTGAAGTGTGGTTGCTCTCCCTGGAGCTGGGCTGGCTTGAGTGTAGTTATTTGAACTACTAACTCGAGCTAAGTGCTGCAGGGAAGACAAGCCCTGACTATAGTGCTCACAAGTTAGTGGGATTTGTGCTCTGGGCTTTCACTGGCGCTCCTTCTTATGATTGTGAAGATGAACTTTAAAATAGGAAGTGTGTGTAAACAGGGTTCTCTCTGTCTGAATCTGCTGGCAGCCTGAAACAGTAGCATTGAGAGATTGGACCTTCCCTTGTGAACTTCAGTGGGGATGTTGGCACGGAAGCCTAACAATACTAATTTAAAATATCCACAGTTAACTATTTCACTGCTGATCAAAATATACAGAAAGGAGAGGGGCAACGATGCCATGAAGATCTGCATGATATACTATGAGTTTTCTCAAGAGAGCACAAAACCTATTGGATAGGGTTAGCATACGTCTGGATTTTCCCGGACATGTCCGGCTTTTTGGGCCTCAAATCCCCGTCCGGGGGGAAATCCCAAAAAGCCGGACATGTCCGGGAAAATAGGGAGGGAGGGCCCGGCACGGTGCTCGGCAGGGGCTGGGGCAAGGGATGCGGGGCCGGCGGGGTGCTGGGCCGGAGGCCGACGCGGTGCTCGGCTAGGGGCCGGGGTCGGCGTGGGCACTTGGCCGGGGTCGGGGCGGTGCTCAGCCGGGGACCGGGGTCGGGGGCGTGGGCACTTGGCTGGGGGCCGGGGCCAGGACGGTGCTCGGCCGGGGCGCGGGCAGTTGGCTGGGGCCCCAGGGCCCAAGCCGGGCGGGAGACACCGGGAACAGAGCCTCTTGGCCTGGGCCGGCCAGCCGGCCGCCGAAGAGAGCCGCTCGGCCAGGAGAGCCGCACTGAGCCGCGCCGCACCCCGCCCCAGCCTACCTGCTGCCTCCCTGTTTCAGGCTTCCCGCGAACATTTGATTTGCAGGAAGCAGGGGAGGGGAAGGAGCAGGGGGTGGAGCGTTCAGGGGAGGGGGCAGAGTTGGGGCAGGGCTGGGAAGGGGCGGAGTTGGGGCAGGGCCGGGGCCCAATGGAGTGTCCTCCTTTTTAAAAATTAAAATATGGTAACCCTACTATTGGAGCCCTGAAACACATCTGAGGCCCACTGAGCCGTATCTGAGCCTTAGAAGCCCAGCATAGCAAAATAATATTTTGAGAACTGCAGTGTTGAAAGTGGTGACGTATTCTTGTGTCTCCAGGGGGTAGAGTTTGATTTGTGGCTGGAAGTGGAACAGCACATAATGCTACTTCATTCTAAGGGTTAGTCTACACTTACAGAGCTGCACCGCTGTAGTGCTTAGCAAAGAGACTACCTATGCCAACAGGAGAGCTTCTCCCATTGGCACAGATACTCCACCTCCCTGAAAGGCAGTAGCTATGTTAACGGGAGAAGCCTCCCATTGACATTGCACTGTCTACACTGGGGGTTAGGTCCGTATAACTACATCACTCAGGGGTGTGAATTTTCCAACCAAGCCTCATATTCCTCCATGATACAGAATCAAGAGCTTGTCTGTCCCTCCTCTAGTAATATGCTTTAGGGGAATGAAATGCTAGTCTGGAAAGTACAGCGCTCGTGCTGGGTGTGGAGTAACATTAGAGATAATGCTTGTAAAGTAGTTCGTAATAAAGAAACTGCAAAAACCCTTTTGGGGATGTGAGGAGGCAGCTGTGACCAGTTTTGCCAAAATTTGCTGTTCTGCAGCTGATTTGCCAAACCTGGAGCTTTGGGCAGGACTAACTTACCTCATTCTGCAGTAGTAACTATACACGATTCCCCAATCCTGCCGTTGGTGCAAACATTCGAGTACTTACGTGTTTGTGTTGGGAATCATTTCCCAGTTTCTGTCAGATTTATTTTGGGGATTTTGGGCACAGGTTTCACTTTCTCATGTCAAGTCCTCAAATCAAACCTCTCTTTCCCCTCCCCGATTCTCTCTGCACATTTTTACTTCCTCCTGCACTCACATAAAACTTGGAAATTCATCTCCAGTTCAACCACAGGAAGCCCCTTTCATATTTCATTGTTTAACTTCTCTTTAAACCAGAAGCTAGAAAACTAATCTGGACAGTAGGGATCTGATCCAGCCCTACAAACACTATATTTGGTAAAGTAACCAGACCTTGTGGGTAATGTTGTTAGCGCTCCATTACTTCCAGAAATATTGTGAGAGCCTCACACTTCTAATTCACAAATATATGTGTAACCTTAGAACCTGCTAGACTACTGCAATGACTTTACTGTATATACCAGGGCTGATTCTGGCTGGCCCTCTACTCTAGCAGGGTATAGGAGCCACAGAGGTGCCACAATGGGCCAGGAAGATCATTCTTCCAATACAGGAGCAGGGTAGGGCAGATGTAAGCTGGTCTACACAGCCCCCTTTACAGACCCTAGCATAAAGGAAGAAGACAGGGCTGGGGCAAAAGGGGGTTGTAATGACCATTACAGGAATGGACCATAGTACAGCCCAGAGGCTGCCATATGTTAGAAGAGCATAGGAGCTACTCTAACTTACCTGAAAAGCAGTTTTGATACCTTCATCAGCCCAGAATGTGGGTGGTACAAACTAACTTAAGCCACTTTTGCCCTATGACCAGGCTGCACCTTCTGTGCTACATCTCCCAGGAATTGCAGCTCAGCCTGTGTCTTTTATACAAGACATATCTCCAAATTTGCAGAACTGAAAAAAATAAAGGCAAAGGGTGGAAATGTAGGTGTCAGAAGGTAGAGAGATGTTAAATAATTACTTTTACAGCACTCCGAAGATGTGAAATGTTAAGCTAGTGCCAAGTTGTATTATTGCCACCGCAAATAAGAGTCATGCTAGCAAGGCAACCAGGAAATAGCCAGACCACTCTGCCTGCTGTATTGACTTCAGCTTATTGTGGCTTGAATGTTCTATAGATTTTTCTATCAGTAGATAGTCACAGGCCACACTCACTACTGCTAATACTACATTAGAAAGCTTTATGTACACTTCCGATGTACATAAAAAAAATGACTCAGGAGAGAACAAAACATTTCTTCCCAAGACATTGCTACACCCTGGAAACCTCAGTCCACCTTTTATGTATTCAGCTGAATCAGTGCTGCTTTTATCCTGTCTGAAATTGTCTTGGTTCAGTTAGAAGACACGTTGCTCTCAACCAAAACAAATAAGCACAGAGGATACGAGAGTAATTTAAGTTTTTGAAGTCTGTATGCACATAGTACACCCTTGCTGATGTTCGATCAGAGCACTCTAGTGCCCTCTCTCTAGCTCAGTCATGCTTGCAGACAGGTTAAGTGAAGTCATCACAGTGAAAAGTTGGTGCAAGGAGGAATTATATTTGCATATACAAAGCAGCATTCATTACTGCTATTATGCACCTCACCATCTCTTTTATACAACTCTTAACAGTTGGACAAGTCTCATTTTGCTGTGGTCTTCTGATTTCAGTAATATCTTATCTACAGAATGTCATACGCCCTTAGGATAGCTTCTCCATACTATGTGAATCACTCCTAATGATCTCAGTAGGAGTGTGGAGGACACTATTGAACAACTGGTTTCTTACTAATGTATCAACCTCCTCCTTACACAATAGTCCCAGATCCAAGCATCCTGCCTTAATCTACCCCTGCCCAGTTTCAGAGGCAGAATAAAGTAGCATAACTAAAAACCGCAATTTACCAGGTTGGGATGGCATGTCCTCCGCAACATCCTCATTGACCTCTGTCTCCTGGAGAGGATAGGCCTGCATGTCTCCAAACAGGTCCTAAGACTGAGGATGAAGTTCTATAGTCCAAGGCAGCGGCTTGGGTCTTGCTGATCTCAGAGGTCATCTCCTCCCTCAATGCAGCAACAGTAGAGGCCAAGGCCATATCCATTATGTATTCCCACCTTGCATTGGGGACGTCTTTCATAATATGAGCCCTTTCCTTATAAAATGGACAATACATGGTGCCTTCCCAGGCTCACAGTCATCATCCTTGGACTTCCTGTAGGCCTCTTTTAGCTCCTTGTGGGTTTTTTTCTTGGCACTGGTTGTCAGTCTCCTGAATTTGCAGATTGGTGAGAGGTGCCGAAGTTCTGCCATAAGCCTTGATGGCTGCTGCCAATCAGCTGGAAACTCTAACACTTGCCACCAGTCTAGATATTGATAGCTACGTAGTAGGTAGAAGCTCAGTTTTCAGATGGATCACTGAGTGGTTTGTCAAACAAAGTTGGTCACCAGGGAAGCAGCTTACAACTGGAGCTCCCACAGAGTTGCACCACAAAACTTCAGCTGGTAGGTGGCTTCCAACAGGGTTAAGTCTATTACAGACCCCTCTCTCAACTACATTGCCAGAGAGGCCACTCCTGCAGTGCACGGGGCTTGCATGATACTAATCTTTGGACATGTTAGAGTCACACTAGAAGGTACACAATGTTAAATGTGAGCAAGAAAATATCTCTGAAGAGAGACTAGTAATCTGCAGCCCACCAGACTTAGGTGAATAGGGCTCTTTATTATGAATTATTATTAGTTTATTTGTTACCTTACTTCTTCTACAGGTTGGCTTCCCTTTGTCCTCAACTCCCTGACTGCAGGGAAGGGTGTTAAAAGCAGTTTAAACATTGCCTTTACACTTCCCCAAGTCAGGCCCCTTCCTATACAACACAAACCTCAATAGACAATTATTCCTGATGCACTAGTCTAGGACAGCCAGAGTGCCTGGCTATTAAAGCAGCAAATCAGCACAGGTGGGCTGGAGCCAATGCTAACAAAGAGCATGTGTTACCAGTTAAATTCTTGGAAGCTGAGTTTCAGAAGTGCTGAGTATTCACAACTCCAGCTGAAGCCAATCGGAGTTGTGGGTACTCAGCACTTCTGAAAATCTTTGATTTAAAGGCTTTCCTGAGCTATTGAAAGCATAGGAATGGGGGGAAACATTGGAAAAGGATAGTTTTTCATTAAGAGTCAGGCATTCTGGGGAAGCCAGCTGAAGGCAATAAAAATAATCCCTGTGTGCCCCTGCTCAGAAAAGCAAAACTCAGCACTCTACAAATAGTGAGAAAAGATACACTTGTGGAGAGAGAAAGGTGATAAAAGTGGTGTTATCCAGTAACATTTTAGAGTGGGCATTTAAGGGTGAGTTCTAAGCAGCAGTCTGACTGCAGTATCTCAGGGGAAGGCTGTTATATGAGCCAACTGGTAAGGCCCATCTCTGAGAATAAGAAGTGTAGTAATAACACTAAAAGGAGATAAAAAATATAACCAGATACACATGCACACAACACTTTAGCTTGTCTGCCCTACCCTTTAGCAATATACAAATGTGCATAAATATATTTTACTATGAAATATTTTCTGTTTACTGGTCATAAATATGAGAGTTTATTACAGTCTTGATTAGATAGGACTCCAAGTCCTAGTATATGACTTGAATCAATAATTGTCTCACCCACTGATGACCACAACGCTCTTGAGAGGACCCTGGAGGTATCTATTATAGTAAGTGTACAAAACTGCAATAGACTCTTTAAACTAACTCCTAAAACCAAATAAACTCTCCCACCCTACTCTCCTGGTAGCTGAAAAGTAAATCTGAATGCAAATATGCAGCTCTTGTTGTCCAGTATAGGAACTGGGAGTTGTGTAAGATGTCATTTACATTTGCACAATGCAAATATTCTCATTTTTAAAATTCAAAGGGCTCTTTCTTCTTGCTACATTCCCAATTGTTTGTTGATGGGGGCACAATCAAAGTGAATCTTAGGCTTATGCAGTCACTCACAGTGTCCCTACATTAATGTCAAAAATGAAATTCCTTACTTGCTGCTGTACTGAGTAACTGGAGAGACACAATACTCAACCTATTTCACCCCATTCAGAAACCCTCCCACAATCTTAGAAGTTTTGCCAAAACTATCTCTGGCCCAGATAGCCATAGCCAATGCCCTTGCTGTAACCTTTTGCTGTTACTCTAAGTATCATTATACTTCCTATGTCCCATTTTTCCGGTTCATGCTAAAAAAGATATTGAACACACAAAAGAATAGTATAGAATAGTTCTCTGAGTCTGAGAGCTTAACTGGACTGTAACAGGGAAGCAGCAGTATTCAAGGGCCCAATTCTCCCCCATGCAGGTATAATTTGTAGAGGGGAAAGGAAATTGCAATTTGTAACTCGCAGAATTTCCTATGAGTTCTTCCTTTTTTGGTTTGAAAGACTAAGGCCTGGATCCTCAATGGGAGTTAGGTGCCTAGATACCTTTGAGAATCAGGACCTAAGACCACACTCTGCTCCCATAACTTGGTAGAAATAAGTAGAAGTTTTGCTGCCAGAAACCTGTGGGTTAGAGAACCGAGGGGCATCCACCTGGAGACCCCTTGCTTCTGCTCTGCAGCCCCATACCTGCTAGCTCTCCGAAGCCTTTAGAAAAGCATGGCTCTTGCAAGATCCATGTTTCCAGGTGCTCCCCTGACTGCAGCTGTTGTTTCCAAAACCAACCTAAAGGCAGGCTGTACATTACAGAGGGAGAAGCAGTACAAGCTAATACAGGATCAGTCCCCCTTGAGGTCAGTAAAGCCCAAATCCTGCATACTGACTTCCTGGGGGTCAAGGGAAGAGGGGGGCAAATGCCACTGGGGCAGAACATCCATTTTTCCTCAGGCTAAGCTCCTCCTCTGTGCATGGATACTGAGGGAAACCCTGAGGCCCTAAAAGAGTAAACAGGGTACTGAGAACAAGAGACTTAAGGAAAGCAAGTTGTGGAGTTTGTCATTTTCAATCAGTTCTCTGGGGAAGTTAATCTGTAGAGGGAAAGATGGTTCCCTGACCACTGAATCCCTTGTACCAAGTTAAATGAGTTGCTGCCAGATTAAATTCCCGATCTAGCAGTTCGTCCGCATTCAGCAAATCACTTTAGCACATGCTCAAGTCCCATTGACTTCACTGGAATACGCTAAAAGTTAAGCATATGCTTACGTTCTTTGCTGAACAGGGATGGAGTTAAAAGCACATGCTTAAATGCTTTGATAAAGCAGGGTCTTAATGCTGGCTGTTAACACTTGTTACATGAACTCAACACTTGGGGAATATATTTATCTTAAGACATAGTAATATTGCATCTCACGTGTACTGAGGTACAAACCTTTCTAAGGAGGGGATGTGCACCCCATACAGTCACCTCAAATTCTGCCCACCTTTGTGTAATAAAACTGCACTGCTTCTACTGCTAGGGAGCTTTCCATGAAAACAGCAGGAAGGGGGTTGGCTAAAAGAAACAAATAGAGAATTTCTTATTTATCTGAAAAAATGACACACAGCATTTTTCACTGTCATCTCTCAGATAAATTCCATTAAACTGCCTCACAAAATGCTTTTGGAAAGAAAAATGTGGGAAGCGTCTGGCTTGTCACATTCTGGCTGACTGGTGCACTGAACAAGGGATGGGATAGGTGGTCAAACTACATTACAAGCTGATTCAAATCAAACCCAAGCCTGCCACCATTTGGATGTCTGTAAATGCCTGGCTAACAGTTTGTTGGCACTATCCGATCTGGAATTGGGAGCCATGAAATAGGTACAGAGGAAAGGCCACACTCGATCAGTCTGACTGTCTACTCCAGAAGTTTGCTGCAAGAGTGGCCAGTATCAACTGCATCAGAAGAAAGTATAAGAAAGCATAAAGTGAGGAATTACGGTCAAACCTGCCCAGAGGAGAAGTCTATTTTGGAAGCTGCCTTACACTCTGCACCATGAGCATTCTGATGTTGTATTTGCAGTCTGACCAACTCCGGGAAATACTAGTAATCTCACAGGAAGACGATTATGATGAGATTTCTAGGAATGGAGAAGTTTCACATCAGCAGCTTCATTTCTGCCTGGTTATCCAGATTGAACCTCCAAATCTATTGACTCCATTCCTAAACTGAACAACTTCTTAGAAAGTATTCGTAAATACCGACTATCTGGCCATAATTTAGTTGGATTTTCAGCAGGCTTCCAGCAATGCTCTCACATATTGTGCTCACTCGAGATCTCATTGCATGGTCCACTAGATCGTAAGCTCTTCAGGGCAGGGACTGTCCTTTGGGGTATGTCCACAGTTCAGGCTGGGGGTCTCAGAGCCCAGGCTCCAGGCTGAGCAGGAACATCTACAGTGCTATTTTTAGCCCCATAGTGCAAGCCCCACAAGGCTGAATCAGTTGACCTTGGCCCTGAGGCACACTGCTGCGGGTTTGGGTTTTGTTTGTTTGTTTGGGGTTTTTTTGCAGTGTAGATGTGCCCTGAGAAACAGCCATTCTCAGCACATGCTCTTGACATCAGCTGAAGTGCTTTTTCTAACATATGTGAAAATCTGAGGCTGGAGGTAGGGAGTTCTTAGCAGAGCATCTTCAATGTGGAAACTTCTTCCCTTGGAGCTCCCTAAATTGATTCACTTTAAGGCTTAGCATAAAGCGCATCTCATCTAAATTATACAAAGTGGTGACTGTGCTTTTGTGGCAGCTGTCCAGACTAGGAAGCAAGTCAACAAGGCAATGTGATTGTTTGCTGGTGTGGCTGGAGACCAAACACTAAGGCATGTGTTCACAGCTTCCCCAAATTCTTTTGTCCAGTTGGTGATGGAGCTGATGGAGCAGGTAAATTCAACCAGGATATTGTGACCAGAATCAAGAAATTGTTGTGTGACATACAGATGTCACACATTTGTGCTGGTAGTCCTGGCAGTAGGAGTGTCAGAACCCCTTTTCATCAGGGTAGTTATGGGGGGGTGGTCTCAAATCTGTAAGGGAGGTTTTCAGTGAAGCTCTTTTCCCTGTAAATCCTAGAAAAAAAGATGGGATTCCTAGGAAAGCCTGAGCCATTTACAAGGCATGGTGGTTTCCCAGACTGTAGGCCAGTGGTTCTCAATCCCTGGGCCACTTGCTGCCCAATCAGCACACAGCTGCAGCCCAGGTGACATCCTCAGGGTCATATATATACTGTGTGGATGTAACACACAGAGAACTGCATATGCGGCCCACAAAGGTAAATAGCTTGAGAACCACTGCTGTAGGCTATTCTACATTACCGGTCAGGATAAGCTTTGGGTAATGTAGGCTCTCATGAGCCCTGGGAATGGGATGCTCTGGATTTGACCACTGAAAAGTGTGATAGGTGGTTGTCCATATCCTTCCCTCTTTTCCTTTGCTGCCATGGCAGGTTGCCCTGAGAAGTAGTCCTGTTATGGATTTAATACAAGTTGTGAGCACTTGGCTAAAAATTCCAGATATCTGTGTTCATCCTCATTGGCCCTTGCAAATCCAAATAACTATTGGATTCCACCAAAGAGAGAATTATATTTGGGTGAGGATGACACAGTTCTTGTACATATAGCTTCTAAAGTGCTTTGGGATCAAGTGGGATGGAAGGCATGGGACATAATTTGTTTTAATGTCTCTTGTAAGAGATTAAAGAGTAATTAATAATCATGAGATACCAGGTACTATCCTGTGTCAGTCAGGAGTCATAAAGAACAGCTTTTCCTCAGAATCCTGAGCGTGGAGAGAAGTAAATAGTGGTACACCTCTACCCCGCTATAACGCGACCCGATATAACACGGGTTCGCGTATAGCGCGGTAGCAGCGGGGCTCCGGCGGTGCTCTAAAGGGTCCCGGGCTCCAGCTGCTGCAGGGAGCCGCAGGCCCTTTAAATCACCGCTGGAGCCTTGCCGCCCCTACCCCGGGGTTGTGGCAGTGGGGCTCCGCCGGTGATTTAAAGGGCCCAGGCTCCCCGCAGCGGCTGGAGCCCAGAGCTCTTTAAATCACCACCGTCCACCTGCCACTCCTACCCCAATATAACGGGGTTTCAGCTATAACGTGGTAGGAATTTTTGGCTCCCCATGACTGCGTTATATCGGGGTAGAGGTGTACCACCAAAACTGGTGCAGGAGCACTGTTGTTTATTATGATCCATAAAACTATGCTCAAATACATGTGTACAGCTTCCATTGAAATCTGTGAGATTCTCATGTATCATTTAGCCATTATGTAGCCCTATATTTGTTCAGTCTTCAGAGAAGTTGAGCAGCAGATTGGTGAACTTTCTGGTGAAACTATGTTGCATTAAGAACAGGAGTACTTGTGGCACCTTAGAGACTAACAAATTTATTTGGGCATAAGCTTGCGTTAGTTAGTTAGTTTAGTTTTAGTTTAGTTAAAAAAAATAAAAGTGAATATTGAGAAACTCCAGCTGGGTCTAGGCAAAATGCAAGATAGCAGAGAATATACTGTACATATACTGCTGCTACCAGTAGCTAGTACAACTGTGATCACCTTATCCCAGGTCTGGCAGCTAGAACTGCAACTAGAAATTCAAGAGAAGGCCAGCCAACCTCAAGAGAGTGCATATGATGAAGACTAATTTTAGTTAAACAAGTCAGAGGAAGGAATTTGACTGAGAAGTATAAATTATGGAATGAATGAGAAAACCACACTCTCTTTCTCTCTCTCCTTCTCTTTTTAAAAATTGCATTGTCACCAAATACAAGAAGTTGATGAAACTGAAGGTCAGTATATTTACACCAGACCAATGGAAATTCTCCTTCACCCAGCAGATAGAGAATTTGGGGGATGTATTGCAGCCAAAGGTAGAAGACAAGTCATTTGGATGGATTTTTAAGAGTGAGAGTTTTATAACTATTAATAAAAGTTTTAGCTCTACAAGCTGGGACAATGTTACAAGGATAATCTAACATCATACTTCAGGGCACCAGGTGGCTGCCTGAAGGGATCAGGAAGGAATAGATTCCTCTTCTCATAACAACCTCCCCGCTTACCAGAGGGTAGTTCCTGATTGTCAGGAGTTAGGCATTGCCAGGGGCAAGATATCAAACTTGCTGGTCTGATGCAGTACAAAGCCCTTCAAAAGCTAGACAACAATTCCAGATGCCCTAAAATTGCTCGGTCGGAAGAATTTGCATTGCATACAACATTTATTATGTCCTCCAGGCATTTCCACTTTACTTGTTTTATTTTACACTAGCATCTGTAAAGCTCCAGATATGTCACACTCCCTGGAAGGGTACGAAGGAGCCCTGTGACAGGGGATTTGTAAGAAGCAACTGAGGGCCTAATTAATGAAAAATGTCTGGTGTAGTGGGTCTGTACTGAGGGTATAGGATGTTATGAGTTACCTGTGTGCAAATTCCACGCTCAGTGCAAAAAGAAAACAAAGCTGTAACATTGTATCCAGAAGCATTCTGGTGCATTGGTAGCTAATTGATTGTTACTGTTAAGTAGATTTATAGCATGAAGCCAAATATTGTATCCATATGGAAACACCATTTCAGTCCCTCATATGGGCTGTGGGATTAATCACCCAATAGTGGAAATCTGCCATATCTCATTTGGTAGATTGCAGAAGGGGCTTCCACCATGACATCCCAGCTCATGCAGCTGAAATGAAGTAGGTGGTACACAGAGTTTGCAAGATGAAAATACCTAGAGTAGCTTGTCTTTAAGGAGACCACTTCCTGAGTCCTTATTCCAATTTAGAGCACTTTGGAGATAACAGATATTTCAGTTCTTTCAAAAAGTGAACAAGCAGTGGCCTTTTCTTTAAACAGTTTGGTAATGTGGCCAGATCAGTTGAGTTTGATCCAGCAACTTGGACTCTAGATTTTACCTTCTGAACAGGTTTTTCTACTAAAAGCCTTGTCTTCTAGCTTTTTTCCCTTAGAATTGGTTGGAAAATCAGATGGGGGGGGGGGGCAGATTGTGAAAAAAATTGTCTCTTTCTTTCCCCACAGGGAAATTTCTAAATTAGAATTTTTTTGACAAGCTGTTTTTCCCTGTAACATCAGAGGCACCTCTGATTTGTCTAGAAAAATAGTGACACTCTGGCCACACACAAGAGAAGGACACAAACTGAAATGACTGATAGAGGTCTGCTGGGTTAAGAAAAGAATTCACAGTTGATTTTTATCCCTGATTTCAATGGGCCAAAGATCAGGCCCATATGAAATTGGGCTGGGAAGGACTCTGGCCTATAACTATGTGGATGTGGGCGATAGGGGTTGCCTCATCCCTAGCTTGCTCCCATAGAGCAGGTCTACACTTAAAATGTTGCATTGGTATTCACTGAAGAGCTTCTCCCATTGGTGTAGTTAATCTACCTCCCTGAGGTTAGCTCGGTATAACTACGTCACTCAGTGGTGTGGATTTTTCACGTCCCCAAGTGACATAGTTATACCAATATCGGTTGGTAGTGTAGGCCCAGCCAGGTCTTAGCAAATAGTTGTACCTCAAATCCAGCGCAGACTGTCTCCTGCCAGCAGAGGGAGCAGGGATGCTGCCTTCTTTCTGCAGCCACTAGCAAATTATACTCCACTAGCTCTGCTCCTGCTGTCTGCCCTGCTTCTGTCTGACCACCTCTCTGCAGAAAGCAGAGTGTGAGGAGACCATGCATAAAGGAGTAACAATTATAGGAAACAAGTAGTATGAGAGGGGTTAGAAAAATCACAGGATGAGCAACAGAGAGAGGGAAGGGAATGGGGTAGGGTTGCCAGGTGTCCGGTTTTCAACCAGAACGCCTGGTCGAAAAGGGATCCTGGTGGCTCCGGTCAGCACTGCTGACCAGGCCGCTAAAAGTCCGGCTGGCAGTGCAGCGGGGCTAAGGCAGGCTCCCTATCTGCCTTGGCTCCATGCTGCTCCTGGAAGTGGCCACAGGATCTCTGTGCGCTGCTCCCACCCAGATCGCCTGCGGGCACAGGCAGTGCGCAGCATCCCCTGGCCCCTCCACCTAGGGGCTGTAGGGACATGCCAGCTGCTTCCAGGAGCTGCCTGAGGTAAGTGCCACCCAACTGGAGCCCACAGCCCTCACCCCCTTCTGCACCCCAACCCCTCCCCCAGCCCTGAGTCCACTCCTGCACCCAAACTCCCTCCCAGAGCCCGCACCACTCACCCCCTCCATCACCCCAACCCCTCGGTCCCAGCCCAGAGCCCCATCCTGCAACCCAAACCCATCATCCCTGGCCTCACCCCAGAGCCCGCACTCCATCTAGTGCCCTTACCCGCTCCCGTAACCCACCCCCCTGCCCAGCTCTGAGCGCCCTCTTGCATCCTAAATACCTCATCCCTAGCCCCACCCCAGAGCCCACACCCCCAGCCCAGAGCCCACTCCTGCACCCTGAACCCCTTATTTCTGGCCCCACATCAAGCCTGCACCCCCAGCCGGAGCTCTCACCCCCTCCCGCACTCCAGCCCCCTGCCCCAACTCGGTCAAAGTGAGTGAGGGTGGGGGAGAGACAGTGATGGAAGGAAGGGGGTCAGAACCTCAGAAAAGGAGTGGGTCCTCATGGAATGGGGGGGCAGGCTGGAGAAAAGGTGTTTGGTTTTGTGCAATTCAAAAGTTGGCAACCCTAGAATGGGGTTGTGATGTCAGAGAGACAGGAAACAATAAAAAGAGGGCAGAAAAGTTAATCAGAGGGAAGAAAAAGGCAGAGCTAGAAAGAAGGAAAGATGAGTGTCGGAGGAGATGGTAAACTACCAGCAAGGCAGACGAATGTTGTTCTATGCAAATGTAGGGATTAATGCCTTTGTGAACAATGATCCATAGATCATCTGAATTATACATCACTAGCCCCCACAAGGTTCCTGGCCTTGGGAAGTGGAATGTGCTGCTTGTATTTTGCTTTGGGTTTTGCTGTTTTTACAAGGCTGATTTTGGCATTTAATTTTATATGCACAAAATTTTCCAGTGCATCTGAGGGGAGATGTATCCCACACTTGGGAAGCACTGAGGGTTGCTGTTTCATGTGCATTTCATTTCCTTGGATTCTAACAGGGCCTCACATGCCACAGGCAGGTTAGTATTATGTGCATGGGTATTTGGCAGGAATGCCTGGTTTTAAAGTTTTCTAAAATGCAGGGAATTCCTGGCACCTCTCCACATGGATGTGGTTTGCTCCAGGTCTATTTTTTAGTCTGTGTGGGAATTAGAGAAGACAATTTCTAATGCTCCTTATTAGTAATTTCAAGGAAATTATGTTAATAGAGCGAGTACTTTGTTATAGGACTACATGAATGATTTAGTACAGATAACTATCAGGACACTCAGTAGGATGAGAGAGTAACTCATTGCTTTTTTTTTTTTTTTACACTGGTTTGACTCCATTTGTTGATTAAATGTTTTTTTAGCTATAAAGAGGTTGAGCACACCAATCTAGATCTTCAAATAGGGCCAGGTCCTGCTACAGAAACAGACCTGGAATGCCTGAGACAGATCATGCCACAACACACAAAATAACCTATGAGAAACAGGACAAGAAAAGTGTTCTGTACTAACTTTTAAAAACAGTCATAAGAAACTACATTTCTTTCAGGCTGGCTGCTGCTTCCTTGTTGAAAATGTTTTGATAGGTATCTAAATATTATACCATAAAACCAATCAATCAGCATCTTATAAAAACATTAAACAAAGGCTGTGTTTGTGATTTCCCCTTTCCTGAACGCTTCTGATCTTGTATTACATTTGAAGGTAGCCCCCAAAGGTACTTCAAGGACAACAATGTTAAAATTTGATTATCATTTCTTTTGACAATACAGTTATTAAAACACACAAGAAGAAGCAGTCAATTTTTCATTGTTTGTTGACCTTGCAATTTTTTTGATGACCTCTGCAGGCCCAAAGTATATTAAATGATTCTCTGTCACAAGTAATATCCTGTTTGTAACAGGATACGATGTTGGAATTGTTTGTTCACTGGATAATTTTTATCCTTGTAATCATAAAACAACAAAGGAAGGGCATGTACAGTATTTGTCAAATCAGTTTTCTTTTAATTGACAGCCATCATTCTGGCTAATAAAAACACAAAGGGGATAAAAGTTTATGAAGTCTGCTATAATAACTTATTTGGATCATATGAAATGTTCCATTTTCTTTAGGGTTGTATATTAAAATATTCAGGGCTTGCCATCCACACAAGTAAAATGCATAAAACTATTTTTCTTGGTCACTCTATCTTTTTGGGAGGAGACATCATGAGGAACAGCTTATTTCAAAATCTACTCTTTAATTAAATTAGGGCTGTCAGTCCTGCTTACTGCAGGCATACATTGAAATTCTAGCAATTGCTATGTGCTAACTGATGGTGATAATCAAGACTCAAGTTACATTTCCACCAATATTTTTCTGGGTTTCTGGGTGGCAAAGTATCAGTGGAAATTATTTATTTTGTATTATTAAAAAATGTAATACAATAGCCCCCAGAGGCCTTAATTAGGATCAGGGCCCCACTTCGTATTAGCATATGCACAACGTGCCTCAGGTGGCATGTGATTAAGATTTATGACTGAATTTGAGCCGCTGGTTGGATCATTAGCTTCCCTTCTTTGGCCAGGTACTGACAATGTGACGTGAACGCTGACGCAAGGCACTAATCCTGCACAAACTCATATGAAGACATTGTCCTTGCCTCAAGAGAGCTTACATGGCATTTTGATGGATTCATGGAGTTTAAGGCCAGAAGGGACTATTAAATCATCTTGATTAACGTCCTCTATATCATAGGCCATTAAATTGCACCCCATTACCCCTGTATTAAACCCAATAACTTGAGTTTGGCTAAAGCATATCTTCCAGAATGGCATGCAGTTTTGAGGACATCAGGAGAATAAGAATCTGCCACTTGGTAGTTTGTTCCAAAGGTTGATCACCCTTGCTGTTAAAAAAATTGTACCTAATTTCCAATTTGAATTTTTCTGGCTTCAGCTACCAACCACTGATTCTTGCTATACCATTCTCCACTAGACGAAAGAGCCCATTACTAACCAATAATTTCTCCCCATGAGGGTATTCATACACTGTAATCAAGTCACCTCCAATTTCTTTTTGATAAAATAAACAGAGTGAGCTGTAAGTTTCTCACTGTAAGGCATTTTCTCCAGCCCTTGAACAATTTTTGTGGCTCTTTCATGCACCTTTCTAATTTTTCAACATACACCTCTACCCTGATATAATGTGACCCGATATAACACGAATTTGGATATAACGTGGTAAAGCAGTGCTCCGGCGGGGCGGGGCTGTGCACTCTGGTGGATCAAAGCAAGTTTGATATAACGTGGTTTCACCTATAATGCGGTAAGATTTTTTGGCTTCCAAGGACAGCGTTATATTGGGGTAGAGGTGTACTTTTTATAGAATCATAGAATATCAGGGTTGGAAGGGACCTCAGGAGGTCATCTAGTCCAACCCCCTGCTCAAAGCAGGACCAATCCCCAGCCAGATTTTTGCCCCAGATCCCTAAATAGCCCCCTCAAGGATTGAACTCACAACCCTGGGTTTAGCAGGCCAATGCTCAAACCACTGAGCTATCACTTCCTCCCTCCCATAAAATGTGGACACCAAAACTACACAGTATTCCTGTATCCATCTCACCAAGCTCTACTTCCTATTTTCAAATGTCCCTTTCAAAATAGAGAAGAAACCCTTCTTTCATAAAAATCTTTCTTCTGCAAGGTGCTGAGCATGCTGACCTGCTCCTGCAAAACATTTAAGTCCATGCTTAACTTTAAGCACGCAGGTAGTCTCAGTGAACTCAGTGGGGCTACTCATATGCGTAAAATTAAAAGTTCAGTATGTTTTCTGGATTTTATTTTAATTTAAGATGTATGAAACAGAAAGTGATATGGAGTCATTTTTTTCAATAGCAATGTGAGTTCCAAACCATTCAGGACCTGGGATGGATGCCAGGTGCTCAAATTAACAGCTGGCAAAATCCTCTGTAAGAAATCTATGGTTCTCCCAGTGGTGACAATATATATACTTAAACCTAATAGCCACATCAAACTTATGAATGGTCAGGTAAGCAGATGGAAGATGTGATTACTACATATACAGCTCAATGAAATAAACATATATATTTAGAATTTATAAACAAAAAACCCATTCATATGGGTAAAAATCTAAGTTTGAACCAGAAGCAATTTTCATTATGGGTCTGCAGCCTTAAAAACAAGCCTGTATAATAAAGTGTACCAGATATTAAGTATAGTAAAGGTTAAATTTGGAGCATTAAAGTCAACACTATACTAACTGTAATTTGAATTCGTTGAGCTATCTACAGTAAACAACTAAAAGCCAAGTTTAAGATGCCTATTTACCATTAGTCTTGCTATCAGGCAAATTAATTTATGGATTTTTTGTTATACAGGCCAAATAAATATTGGTCAATAATTTCGCTAAAAAATTCTATCCAGGATCCTTGCAATTTGTAATAGGAGCAAGCATGAAATAATCAGACAGATAATGAGCAAATAGAGATCTTATGCTCCCTAAACAGAATCTAGTAATTTACATCTTTTCTAATGCTAATAATACAATCACTTAATTTTAGCAGTACAAGACAACCACATTTCACACAGTAGCTTAATACAAAATGAGAAACTTTTAATGTTTGTATGAGAGATGATATTATTAGCATTCATAGCTGTAAGCCTATGATATACCATATTGCCATTGCTTAAGATTGGTATTTGTTTAATCTATTCAGTGTAATTGTGTTAGGGAGGGTCTGATCCATAAACACAACTACATGAACAAATTCAAGACCAACAAGGAAATTGTTCCCTTTCTCCATTCACCGCAGTACATCTGGGATGGTACAAATGCTATGAACACATTGCTATTTAATTATTATAAGAATGTCATATAAAAACTAGAAAGGAGTTAAATGCTGCACAGAGGAGTTAAGCTGGGAAGGTTTTAATAGCATTCTAAAATGTAAATTTATATTTCCATTAACATAAAATTGTATTATGCAACTTTACCTGTTAGGAAACACTTTCTTGTAGTTTATCGTATTTGAAAAGAATACTGGTGCATTTTGTGCTAACAGAAATACCAAGTATGAATCAAACTTGTGGGCTTAATTGATTTAAATTACTCCTGAAGTTGCTAAATTAATAGCAAAAATCATGTTAAAATAACTTCCCCTTCTCTTTGTGAAAGCGGAGAGACAATAGTAATTATCTAATTTTTTCCTGAGCAAAATAATGAAATTACAACCATTCATTGTTGGAGGTGGATCCCCCTGCACCACAAAATCCTCAGGCTTCCCTTTCTCTCTCTTCTACCCCCTGTCTCCTCCCTACCCCTACACTACGAGGCCCCATATCTCTCCTCCTCTCCCAACCTACCTCTTCATCATGAGGCCCCATAACCTCCCTCCTAACTTCATTCCTGCACCAGGACTCCAAGAGACCCTCCCTCTCTCCATCGCACACACAAAGAGAATTCTCAGAGCCCACTCCCTTTACTACATCACCGGGCAGGCAGGAATGCTGGACAGGCGGAGTAGGTCAGGGTGCAGGGGTGCCCATTTTTCTGGGAGACCCCAACTGGTCGGTGGCCCTGGGCATGGGCCCCATTGGCCCAATGGCTAATCCACCATTGCTAATACCAAACACATCTACCCTATGTCTAAAAATCCTGCATTCCATACTTTATCCCCACATTAAGGTTTCCAGATCCATCTTCAATTCTAAATTACAAGAAGTTGAAAAGAGAAATAACAGGTCAAATCATGGCTGGAATTTACACAGCACATATAGAACAGCTATGGTTAGTAGGAAATTGGAAAATGAATATAATCTTGATAAATTTCACCCACTTCTCAAGACCAAGAGGAGTCATTAAATAAAGGACAACTTACTTGTCATTTCACATCAGACCAAACTTTTTTGTCTCCGTTTTTTTGTACTCAAATTCCTGCTGTTAATTATGTGAATTAATCTGTATGTGCAAGACACCATGCGCCACACCTTCACCAGCATCAGTGCAGCTCCATCAGTGCAAAGCTGTCCTAACGCTGCCTTACTTGGCTGCAAGAGGATCCTGCCAGCATAAGGGAAATCAATGTGTGTGGTAGATACACTACATCGGCTTGTAGAGTGCAAGGGGCTTGGCTAAGGCATCCTGAACCCTGGCAATTCTGGGCTGCCATAGTGGCTTTTTGGAGCAACAGGCAGTCAAAGCAATTCGAATAGGCTCTTCTTACATGTACCATGGGACTAGCCTGGCATAAAGGAGCCCCAGGACTGGGAAAGCACAGACTCAGAGATACCTTTGTCCCTTTCCTGCAGCAGTGCTCAACACTCCTCATAGTTCCCTATTTGTGTATTTGATTTTAAAATGGTAAGTCTCTCCCTACCCCTGACCTTTCATAACACTTACCTACTGTACTACCTGGGCTACAGCTAGAGAGGGAACAAAAACAGCATTTCTCTCCACTCTACCCACCTTGAACTGAGTTGCATGGAAATGGTGCAAAATGGCCAGAGATGGACCCCAGGAAATTATGGGCGTTTAATGCTACATTTCTATACATAAAACATGCACAAAGAAAGTGTTTTGGTACTTGGAGGGAGGGAAGAAAGAGGAAAAGGCTTAAATCATTCTCTTAAAAGAATGTCTGCACTTTGAGCTGGGGTGTAATTCCTAGCTCGAGAGACATACTTGTGTTAGCTCTAATCAAGCTAGCATGCTAAGAACAGAGTGTGGTCATAGCAGTCAGAGTGGCTAGCTACTCTGAGTAAGTTCCTGTCTAAGGCCAGGTCTACACTACCCCCCTAATTCGAACTAAGGTACGGAACTTCAGCTACGTGAATAACGTAGCTGAAGTTCAAAGTACCTTAGTTCGAACTTACCTTGGTCCACACTCGGCAGGCAGGCTCCCCCGTCGACTCCGCGGTACTCCTCTCGCCGAGCTGGAGTACCGCAGTCGACGGCGAGCACTTCCGGGTTCGACTTATCGCGTCCAGACTAGACGCGATAAGTCGAACCCAGAAGTTCGATCGCTCGCCGCCGAACTACCGGGTAAGTGTAGCCAAGGCCTAAGACACTAGGCACATTCTCAGGGCAGGTAGGTCCTCTGGCTGCCCATGCCATCATGGCTACACTCTATTGTTGGTATGGTAGCTCAGTGCACTAAGGCTCATCATCTACACATTTTTACCAACCAGACTTAAATGGGACGTCTGGAAAGTCTTCTCCTGGGAATATTGTGTGTCTAATAGCAAAACAATGTTTTAGAAACAAATTTAAAACAGTCCAAACATGGAAAAATCATGAGCATAAAAGGGATGCTTTATTGAGAAAGCTGTGAGAACAAACCTCCCCTTTTGAAAGAAATCTGTTTTAGGAGACTTTCTTTCCAGAAACAAAACATAAGTATTTTGGTGATTCAAATCATAGTGTACGGCGCAACATACTTTCAAAGTACAAAATCTGTTTTAAAGCGGTGGTCTCTCCGTATGTATGAAGCACATGCAACTATTCAGTCCTCCCACACAGATCAGCAGGGTTTGAACTTCCTGATCTTCAGACTCCTATCTTAGACCCTTACTACTGAGCTACAGGAGAAACAGCCCTTTTGTAGACTACCCAGTGGAGGAGGACTTAACATGCATTTTCCCAGTGGATTATGCAACTATTTCCTAGTTAGCAGTAGAATACTGGTGATCAGGAATCTTGGAGTCTATCTCCGGTTCTGGAAAAGGAGGGTGTCTAATAGTGGTTAGAGATAGGATTGACTAAAATCAGATTTAGTCATTCTGAAAGGCCATGGAGATAAGATTGGGTTTGTCATGTTAGAGACCTTGACTCTGTGTCTGCAGTAACCTTTGCATAAACTGTCTGCTACCTTATGAAAAAAAACAGATGCGGAGGTCAATAGGTCTTTCCTAACTGCCTTTTCCCTCACTCTCTCCTCCGAGGAACTGAGTAATTTGCCATCAAATTCTGTGTGTTCAGCTTGGAATAAAAATGTTCAGTTATGGCTAAAAAGTTACACTCTATAGACTAACACTACCCATGAACCTGATATTCTAGGAATCAGTAGATGAGGAAGCAATAATGCAGGAACATTGCGAGTACAGGTGAGAGCATTTCCCTGGGTTTCCGTTCCTGTGTCTGGTGCCACAGTGGACCCTGGCAGCCATGAGGCACAATTACAGAAAAGTTCTTTTCAGCCCCTGCTGCCCCAGGCTGCAGCATACTCGGAACAGATGGAATCTTTAGAGAATTTAGTTGCCAAAGTCAAACAATTCTCTACTGAGCATGTGTGAATTCTGTTTTTTCTGAGCCCTATAATTATGCCAAATTTGTTTTATGGGTACAAAAAAATGCACTCCCTGACATGCGGGCAACACTTACCCCTTCAGCAAATTTCATGTCCCTGCTCTAAACCATGGAGGTACTGAAGCTTCACACTGAAACAGTTGTAAGAATGTTTTTAATGAGGGAAAAACAACCTATATGTCCCTAACCTTGTTCTGAGAAATGGCTGAACTATTTTTGCAGTAAAGATCCAAAAAGAATCAACCTGAGGCAGACATGCAGTATGAGAAATTTCAGCCTAAAGTTTGACGAAGTTATAAGCAACTGAAAAAAAGGTCTTATAATAGAAAGTGTTAGGCAGCCTTGCCTTGAAGCATCCCTACAATCTCCACATATAATAAGAGATTAAAAATGATAAGATAGAGAACAGTTCAGTGGGAATATTGTCGGCAAGAATTTTCTTTTGTTACTTCCTTACTCCCATTTTTGTCTGCATCTTCAGTTTCGATTGTAAACTCTTTGAAGCAGAGACCAGTCATGCCTATGCTATGTGAATAATAATAATAATCCATAAAAGGGAGGAAAAACATTGGAGAAAAAAAATTATTGGCGGTGTTTTCAACTGATTTAAAAATCAATGTAAAATCACTGGAAGCCCCTGGGGATTGTGAAGTCTTTGCTGCAAACTGCCTTCAACCAAAATGCTGTGTCTTTCATTTCTCTTTGTAATTGACACAGCTAAGGCAGGAGACACTCTTGAAAAGGAAACCGTGGAGACTGAGTTTAAAACGTTTTTTCTCTTGATATTTTTGAAATATGTGAAAATAAAATATGCCCAAGAAAAAAGTAAACTACTGTAGTTTAGAAAAGGCTATTTATTAAATGTTATACAAACACTTAATAAATCCTTAAACTATGAATAGTTTAAATAACTTTTTATAGGCTAGACTGTGCCCCCATATGGTTGCTTAAAGAGAAGGTGGGCACAAGATTAAAGGGAATCCCTCCTGGAGCTTCCACTGAGGTGGAGAGAGATCCTCACTGGCCCCAACTCAGAGCCGTGATTGGACCTTAAATTTGGCCACCTTCAGCCAAAATTATTTCCAGAGGTGTGGTAAATGCTCTGCCTCTGGCTAGTAGGTGATATCAATATATCACTGCATAAGACTAGACAGAAAAACTAGCCATCTACATAAGAGTGAAGTGACTAAAGTGTTGTCAAACGCACACAAAAAACAAACAGAAAAGACAAAGCTGAAATAATACTTTCTCTAGCCTTTGTCATAACTATAAAGAAGTAATCTTAGATGTTACTTGTAACTGTAGTACATGAAAAGCATGTTCAGTCAAATGTAGTTTTAATGTTAATGAGATTCCTTTAATGTTTAGGCATCAGGAATGCTAAAAGCTTAACCATGTCAATGTATGTGCAATTTTCTGTAAAAATTTGATGCTGGCTTTGCTGTTGACTGACCTATTCCACAGACAGGTGTCATTTGGTGGAAGGCCAAAACAACACCTCCTCATTTGCCCAGGAGTTATATCCAGGAAGAGCAAATAAGTTGTCTGCCTACCACAACTCCCTTTCTTTGGTTTGATCCATTCCTTCTCTCCATACTGGGGCCATGCATCTTAGAAGGATTTAATCCAGCTCCAGGAGGTGGAGAGATGTACTGAAGACTCTGTAAAAGGGTTAATTTTCTATTTTGAAATAAACCTATTCACCATCCTCTGTTGCTAGAGAAGAGTTGGAGTAGTGTCTCCACCAATCTCTAGCAAAATGGAGTGGGGCCCCCTGCCCTCAATCTCTTCAGAAGAAAGCATATAGGGACTTTTGGCCATCACTGACATATCAAGAGTCATATGGAAAAAAATTGTTTCACAGTTATATTATTTATACAAAATAAATGCTTCTGTTTAAAATTTGCTCCAAAAAAATTCTTCAGAGGAATAACTATTTATACCCACATATAGGGAATGTGGTGCTTCAGTAGTGAATATAGTTTATGATGAGAATCAAAGATTTTAAAAAATAAAAAACAATAAATGTCAGTGATACAGAAAATAAATATTCTGGCCCTCACCAAATAAATTAATCCATCAGTGTAAGCTATAAATTACTGTCCATCTTCAGTTTGTGCTTGTCCAGACACAGTACAATCAGCTTCATACTTTTTTTTCAGGCCTTTCAAGAATATTCGCAAACTGTCTGGATCCAATCGAGAGTTCCTTGCAGTCTGAACCAGCCTTGTTGCTAGATGGTATACAGCCCTTTGTCTTAATGTCTCAGGAGTGGCTCTTTGCTTTTGCTGTTGTTAAAAATAAACACATACATTAAAATGTGAACACAGATATTCATTTATTGAAGTAGTAATGTTGGCTGTTTTCTGCCTGTCCCATATCTGAGTCTGCTGATATACCATTTGCAGATTCTATCTAGGACCTTGTCTAGTACTTCATAATAGTAATGACAGAGCTCTCTGTTGTCATTTGACAGTGATCTTCAGTAAAACCCATTAAAACTGTTCCCAAAAACATAATATTTAGTTTCTTGACCTAACACCAGAATGAACTGAGAAATCCGTTTGAAATCTATCCTACGAACAGCTTCTTAGTCTGTAAAATTCTGGTGAAAGGTTACAAAGGTTATATAAATAAATTACAGATTTATTTATTTTTCGCAACAGTTCATGAAATAAAGAAGCTTTTTGAAAATAAAATAAAATAAAATCCTCTCCCTTTCTCACAGTAATTTTATTAGCAAATTTATTAAAATCATAACTGATTTTCTTTAAAAATTCCCAGTAACCAGTAACACAGTTGCCCTATATCATTAGATCTTATTTTTATGTGCCATACTTATGTACCTCTGTAATATATCATTGAGCTACTTACATTTTTATCAAACAATAGACAATACATGAGAATATATTGAAGGTATGTGCTTTATAAGATTATAATTTGACTACTGCAAATTACTACCACATACCAAAATTTGTCTAGCAATATGAGTTGTGATCTCCTTTGCATCCAAAATTATTGATGGTGGTAGAGAAGAAACTTCTGCAGCTTTTAATCCTAAATATAAAAAAATATGAAGTAGTCTTTTACTGTCTGTGCCAGAATGAATCCTTACCTAAATCAAAATGTCACTCTAAAATGAATTTTTTCAAAAAGAATTTTTATTTAATTCCCCTACAAGTTTCCTCTCCTCTGTATCTGAACTCAGTAATTTTCTTAGCAGTATGACTTATGAAGAGCTGGGATTAAATAAAGTTACTCAGGGTCTGTGATGATGCCTGCTCTAAAACATATATATTCTATGTATTCACAATAGCTATTATGACACAAGCTAACTGCTGATGTCACTAACTGCTCATGCTCAGATGCATTAGCTGTAATACTAGGGCTGTGAATAGGCAGCTCTTTTTCCATTACTGAAAGAGGGGCAAAGTCTACAGAGTAGGAAGAAGAATCCCTCACTAAGAGGATTGTAGAACAAAAGTTGGGAAGTGGGTTTAGCAGCCTTCACTTAAGTCTGATCCAATAGGGAAGAGAGAAGAGCTCGGTGTGGAACAAAAGTAGGGTTGCCACCTGTCTACATTTTCTCCGGTTCGTCCTTTCCTGAGATAATGTCCAGGAAATCTGTAAGGGTGATCACGCTGTCAGCCATACATTTTATGGGCTCAGGACATCATCTTGGACGTCCTGTATTTTTGTACCTCAGAGGTGACAATCCTAGACAGAAGGAGCCTTACTCAGTGAGGAGAATGAGGTGGAGAGCAGAATTTGAGTGGCCGGTTTCCAGGGTCAGTGAAAATGGTTGAGACTCTGTGTGTTCCAGTCTCTCACCTGATGAGCCATTTGTCTTTGGGAAGAGGGACAGAGTATCACTGATGCCTGTCCTGCTCCCAAGACTGTGATGTTTGATTCTTCCTCCATCCCTTAACTGGTCTAGGAGAACTTGAGGCCTAACCCAATCCAACAGCTGCTGAAAAGCTTCTCTTTTCAATAGCTGGGCTGCCTGCTTCTGCCTCCCCTGAAAGCTGAGAGGAAACAGCAAGGCTCCTAGGAGTCCTTAAATCCCCCAGTGATGCTGGCAGACCAGGTGCCTCAACTGAACACTACTCCTGAGGGCATTCTGCACCAAACAATTAAAAATTCTGCACAGTTTAAAATTCTGCAAGTTTTATTTGTCAATAAATAAATGCAGAGGCTACAGCATGGCAGTGGGGCGCACAGGCTGTACGAAGGTGGGAGATCACCCTGCAGCCTCCCCACTCCCCGGGACTCAGTGGTGAGGCTGCACCCAACCCTGACTCAGCACAAGGCCTGGGCCTGCCCCAGAAACACCCTGGGGCCCTGCCCCTCTGCCCCAGGTGCACCAGGTGTGGGGCAGGCAGGCTCAACCAGGCAAGATCCAAGTGTGGAGGGACTCAGTATGGGGAGGGATCCAGGTGTGGAGTGAGAGGATTCTGTGTGAGACAATCTGGGTGCAGGCAGCTCAGTTGGGGGTCTAGGTGTGAGGGGATCTGGATTCAAAGAGGCTCATTGGGGGCTTCCATGTGCAGGGGCAATGGGACTCTGCATGGGCTTCCAGGTGAAAGTGGTTGGGGCTCAGCGGAGGGGTCTGGGTGTGGGGGTCTTAGCAGGGGGGTCTGGGTTCTGGAGGAGTGGGGCTTGGTGGGGTGGAGGTTTGGGTGGAGCTAGTTGGGGGCCAGTGGCATGGGAGTCTGGATGTGGGGGCTCAGGCTCATGAGGATGGGAGTTTGAGTGCAGAAAACTCAGTGGGGGTAGTCTGGGTGCAGGAGTGGGAGGTCCAGAGGCAGGGGTTCTGGGTGCAGGGGGCCTCCAGATGCAGGGGTTGGGATGAGGTTCAGATATGAAGGGCCAGGGGGATTCTGGGTGAGCGTCAGGCTTGGCAGGGGTGTCTGGGTATGGGAGGTCAGGTGGATGGGCGAGCAGCTCCCCGTACAGTGACCCCTCCCCCCCCACCACAGCTGAGGAGCGATGGGGGCAGGAAGCAGGGGAGGATGCTGAGCTTCCTGCAGCTGGGGGAGGTTTCTGGGGGTGGGTCTGACACAGCCTCACCCACTCCTTGCAGGGGAAGAGGAAGTCCCGTCCTCTCCTGCTTCCAGCCCAGCCGGGACTAGCAGCTGATCCGGCTCAGAGTAGAAGCCACTGGCTGGGGTGTCCCCAGCCCTGTGGTGATTTACCTCTCTGCTGGCTGCTCTGGGTGCCTGAAACAACGTACCTGCACAGCTAGGGAGTGGCATGTGACTGCTCTTCCCTGTCAGAAAGTCATTTTTCTGTGGGGAAGCAAAGAAATCTGCGGGGGACATGAATTCTTCCAGTCCTATAAATCTATGTATAATTCTTCAGAACTCATCTTGTAAAAAATCCCCAAAACTGGCCTTGTGTTACCAATGTGAGGCAAATTAGCAGTGAAATTTTGATAAAGGCATAGAAGGAACATTTTATATTAAATTAATTCTAACTTTAACTCGAATAATTTATAGTCTTCAGCTATCTCAGACTTGTAAAAATTGTGTGTTGTGAGACAACTCCCTATTGATTAAACCAGCTAAATCAGAGATCCAACTACAAAATCTAGCATTTATACCTAGTCTACACTAGAAGCACCACATCAGCGCAACTGCATTGATGCAGCTGCTCCACTGTAGTGTGTCTGGTGAAGACACACTATGCCGACAGGAGAGAGCTCTCCCATCAGCATAATTACTCCACCTGAGAGGTGGTAACTATGTTGGCAGGAGAGCATCTCCCACTGATGTACTGCTGCCCACACCAGCACTTAGGTCAGTGTAACTTGCATCGCTCAGGGGGGGTGTCTTTTTTACATCCCTGAGTGACATACGTTATATCAACATAAGGGGTAGTGTAGACCAGCCCTCAGAAACATTATGTGGATTCTTTTCACTCCCTGAAGGATTATGGGTCTATAAAGAAATGAATGGATGACAATGAGACATAAATAAAATGTTTTAATCTGTTACACAGTCTGCTTCACTACAGTTTATATTAAATTTAAAGGATAAATTAACCCACTTTCCCAAGAACACAGTTTTGACATTTCAAAGGATAAAAAGCATCTCTCTGCATAAATAAACTGAGGCACACATC